>NC_136488.1:161459095-161796595 GCF_053919585.1 Euprymna scolopes
ACAGCTGTTTTTTTTTTTTTTGCTTGTTTTTTTTTTTTTTTTTAATGTAGAGAAATAAAATTCGCTTGTATTTACGAAAATTGCCGAACAGCTACGGAAACTTTTTGCCAACTCGTTACTATGGTTACTGTATTGTAAATCCGTGTTTTGTTATCAACACGTGTTTTCTTTTCGGTTAACCTCATAAATATTATTATTTTTTTTATTTTTTATTTTTTTTTTTAATGTTAACATTTGAATACTACCCAGACGATTTCACCGTTTGCTTGTTTAATTTACTTTATATTGAAAATAATGTTATCCCGCGCTCATCTCTTGCTTCAAAGAGATTTGGAGGAGTTGAAAGAAAAAACGACCGATGAGGTTCGACGCATTTTTGTTATTTTCACATAATTTACGGCGCACGATTTTTTTTTCCTAAATTATCATTTTGTTTTGTTTTGTTTTTGTTTGTTTTAATGTTTGATCTGTAATGCAGGATAAATTTTGCAGTTAAGAAATCAAAATGAAAAAATGGTCAAAAACCAATATATAACAAATAACTGTTACCAAAAGGCAGGATAAATTATTCTCCTACCTAACTGCTATTTATTTTTTTGTGACATAACTTATTTTAAAGCGTTTGTTTACTATATTTAGAACATTACATTTTTGCACGATTCATAACATATATGGGGGGGGGTTTATACCAGTATTTTGTTTAATTTTCGATTTTTGAGCGATTATTGAGACTTTCCAGATAATCGTCTAATGTCAGTTATTTTTTGTTCTAACTTAAGACCCACCACTAATTTTGTTTCAAAGTAAATAAATGTATTAAAACAAATTAACACACACACACACACACACTTATCCAGGAAGGAGGAAGAGTAACTTATCTTGCCTTTGGTAATGTTACATATAACCAAATCCCCCCGTCACTGTCCTCCCTAGCCCACCCCCGTTTCTACATAACTCTTCTATAAAAAGAGGAGGACTTCTGATAAGATGACCACCCAATAAAGCTGCGATTACACTTAGTTCTGTGTCGCCTTCATTCTGATACTAACCCATGAACGCGGTGGCAGCGCGTTTATGGAATTCGTACCATCCAAGAAGAATGACAGATCATCAGATAACATGTTAGTAGTATTCCTTTCCTCTTCTGTTTTTTTATTGCTCGGTCGTTCCCATGTGGATATATTAATGGCATGCCCTCATCTCATGGTCTGTTGTGGGGCCGGTCGTCGGGGGGGGGGGGGGGGACAATCGACCCAACAACTAACAAGGTAGACACAGGAAAAAGGTAAACAGCAAAAATGGCAAAGAAGAATGACAGACACAGGTTATTTGGTTAAAAACGTGGGTTCACCTTTTATTTGCAAAGGAAGCGAAAAATCGTATGATCTGGATACTGGTCGCCAGGGAGGTCGCACGTCACTGAAGGCTAAGGTCTGGAGGTCTGGAACAGGTACTCTAGACGTAGTGTGGTTCAGGGTTGCTCATTGGGTCTAGAATGATCGGCTGGATGTCAGGGCGATCCGGAATGGACGGTGGACACTGAGAATGTGAGGGTCAGTGTTAAGGAGAAGATGACACTGAGAATGGAGGATCAGTGTTAAGGAATGGATGGTTGGTAGGGAGCCAGGTGCAAGCGAGGTTGCAGACCGGAGGAACAAGGTGCAAGCAAGGTAGCAGACCAGAGGTGCGAGGTGCAAGAGAGATTGCAGGCTGGAGGAGCGAGGTGCATGCCAGAGGATTAAGGTGCACGCGAGGTTGCAGGCCGGAGGAGCAAGGTGCACGCGAGGTTGCAGTAAAGCTGCAGGAGGAAGCTGGAGCGAGCTGGAGGCACCAAGGGCTGGAAGACTGCGGGAATGAGCAGGAAGCCGCTGGAAATGCTGGAGACTGGGAGTGAAGTTCGATGCTGATGGGTTTCAGGAGGCAAACAGTAGTGAATTGCACTAGTGAAAAAAATTATTAGCCCGGATAAGGGCTGGTTGTTTCGCCCTGATGTTTGAACTGCTATTGAGATGGCTGGTGTCGCTGGGAATCCTTCGGCAGGTGGGTTTGGTCGATATGACTGGTAATATCAGTCGTCACTTCGGGAGCCTCCTCCTACTCCCCGGGTCAGGGCTGCCGCCCGGCCGAAAACTGTCTGGTTGAGCTGAGGCTGGCTTTATTCATTTGCCTAGCGTGATGTTGGAGGCGTCACTCCCAGTAAGACGAACAAACGACTCTAATTAATTCTAGAACGAAATTTATGCAATCAAAAATAAATTGTGAGTTTGTTGATTCCATTTAAATTAATTCCGTCTAAAAGATAAAAAGTCAATCGCCTGTTTTGTTGGTGTTTTGCTGATATATTTAAATTCCAACGTGCATAGCGATGTTGATGATGAAAGGTGAAAGGGAAAATGAATTCATTCACTGAACCCGGATATGTTCATACGTTAGCTCATGTTGGCCAATCGCATCCTTTGTTTAAGGTAAGGGAAAGGCGAAGAGAACAGCGGGGACGAAGAAAGAAAAAAAGTGGAGGCGGTGATTTTGAAATCGTGACAGGTCCCTGCTGATTTCTATAGTCTGCTGCAAGTGATTCTTGTCTAAACTTTTTTTTCCGTTTCTGCATTGATTAATTTGAAAAACAACACGTCAGTCTCACTGCAATGTCTGCCGAAGTAAATACGACTACTGCAACTTATACCGTCTCCTTGACTGGCAATATTTCCAGCTTTCACATCAAGGCTCCAAAACGACTCATATTTAGTGTGAATAAGGCAGACTCCTGGAAAATATTTCATAAACGATGGCCCAACTACTCGTTATTGACAGATCTTGACCATAAACCACGAGAAATTCAGGTTGCTATACTTGAGAAATGCCTGAGCCATGATGCCATGAAAATATAGCAGGCCATGCAGTTTGACACCCCAGAGACTGAGCACACTATAGAGGACATACTACAAACACTGGAGGAGTATTCTGTCAGAATTTTCGACGAAACCTTTGAGAGATTTACATTCTGTCAGAGGAAACAGGATGAGGGAGAGGCCTTTGACAAGTTCTATAATGATCTAAGAGTATTGTTGTAGACATGCAATTTCTGCGCTTGATGCAGTGACTCGCATCTGTGGAATCAGATTGTAGAAGGTGTTCGTAACTAGTTAACCAAGCAGGATCTGCTAAAAATACAGAACCTTATCCTACGGAAGAGTGTAGACATATGTAGAGTGACTGAAATGACCTCAACCCATGGTCAAGGAATGGGACTAGATACAGCCCAGGAGATGAGGATACTTGAAACCAGTTGAGTAAAAGAACCAGTCTCCAAAAGAGAATGCCTATTTTGTGGCTACACACACGCGTGCCAAAATGCAGCAGATGCCTAGCCCATGGCAAACTATACCACACATGCAACAAGAAGGGACACTTCAAGTCCAAGTGTAACTTTGATCAACTCCAATCCTGGGCGAATATCATGAGTATGCAGTTCACAGGATACCCAGCACTCCAATCTACACAGTAACTTTGATCAACTCCAATCCTGGGCGAATATCATGAGTATGCAGTTCACAGGATACCCAGCACTCCAATCTACACAGTAACTTTGATCAACTCCAATCCTGGGCGAATATCATGAGTATGCAGTTCACAGGATACCCAGCACTCCAATCTACACAGTAACTTTGATCAACTCCAATCCTGGGTGAATATCATGAGTATGCAGTTCACAGGATACCCAGCACTCCAATCTACACAGTAACTTTGATCAACTCCAATCCTGGGCGAATATCATGAGTATGCAGTTCACAGGATACCCAGCACTCCAATCTACACAGTAACTTTGATCAACTCCAATCCTGGGTGAATATCATGAGTATGCAGTTCACAGGATACCCAGCACTCCAATCTACACAGTAACTTTGATCAACTCCAATCCTGGGCGAATATCATGAGTATGCAGTTCACAGGATACCCAGCACTCCAATCTACACAGTAACTTTGATCAACTCCAATCCTGGGCGAATATCATGAGTATGCAGTTCACAGGATACCCAGCACTCCAATCTACACAGTAACTTTGATCAACTCCAATCCTGGGTGAATATCATGAGTATGCAGTTCACAGGATACCCAGCACTCCAATCTACACAGTAACTTTGATCAACTCCAATCCTGGGCGAATATCATGAGTATGCAGTTCACAGGATACCCAGCACTCCAATCTACACAGTAACTTTGATCAACTCCAATCCTGGGTGAATATCATGAGTATGCAGTTCACAGGATACCCAGCACTCCAATCTACACAGTAACTTTGATCAACTCCAATCCTGGGTGAATATCATGAGTATGCAGTTCACAGGATACCCAGCACTCCAATCTACACAGTAACTTTGATCAACTCCAATCCTGGGTGAATATCATGAGTATGCAGTTCACAGGATACCCAGCACTCCAATCTACACAGTAACTTTGATCAACTCTAATCCTGGGCGAATATCATGAGTATGCAGTTCACAGGATACCCAGCACTCCAATCTACACAGTAACTTTGATCAACTCCAATCCTGGGCGAATATCATGAGTATGCAGTTCACAGGATACCCAGCACTCCAATCTACACAGTAACTTTGATCAACTCCAATCCTGGGTGAATATCATGAGTATGCAGTTCACAGGATACCCAGCACTCCAATCTACACAGTAACTTTGATCAACTCCAATCCTGGGCGAATATCATGAGTATGCAGTTCACAGGATACCCAGCACTCCAATCTACACAGTAACTTTGATCAACTCCAATCCTGGGTGAATATCATGAGTATGCAGTTCCATCCCAAGAAGTAATAGCAATCCCGAACATTCATACACCAACTGCGGCAATTGCTTGTTCGCTCCAGCCTTAAACCCATCCACAAGGGGACATAACCTGAAAATGCAGATCCAGCATCATCCTGGCTCACATTGTCAGTTCTTTTCTATCAGAATTACTGCTGTTTGAAATAGGTTAAATTCCCACATCGTTAATGCCCCCTCAGTAAATGCGTTCAAGTCACACTTGACTGCAATAACTATATGACTACCAATTTTCTTACTGAGCCATCAAGTATTTTTCATGTGCACTCTCACCTCCATCAGGAGGCGCAAACTAAAATGATTCTGCCACGTAACAAGAGGAGAGAGGCTTTCCAAGACAGTGCTTCAGTCAGAGGAGGAAGAAGAAGAGGAAGACAGAAGAAGAAATGGGAAGACATTACAGAATAGATGGGATCAAAGCTGAGCGAGGCAGTAAAACGTGCAGAGGACATGGAGGGATGGAGAGGATTGGTTGGCAGGTCATCTGTAGCACCTCAACGGCAACTACCACAGGACAGGTGAAGGTGAAGGTAAAGATAACCAGTGATACCTCTCTCTCTCTCTCTCTCTCTCTCTCTCTCTCTCTCTCTCTCTGACAAAAGGGGATAAAAATCTTGACATATGGTCTTAATACCTTAGTCAGGTAACCTATTAAATGCCTTCAGACCAAGATCAAAGCGTAGTATCTGGTCTTCAGATACTACACTTCAATTTCTTATTCTCTGTCAGTGGAGGAGAAATCCTTCATGACTGAGACAATTTTTATTTTTGTTCCTTTTCTCCACGTTAAAAAAAAGACCTTGATATCTAACTTTGCCCCATGGAGAGGTATTGTAAATAGGAACGCTATTAATATCCTAAGCAAAACATTAAAATTACTCTGGTGTGTGTGTGTGTGTGTGTGTGTGTCTGAATGCGCACGCGCATAGGAATTTAAATAATTTGTTTCTATTGTTTAGAAAATCGATAACCGATTAGAATTTTTAATTTAATCGATTCAAAATATGAAATTTATCCAAAGCAACTGGAAGAAGTCCGGTAAAGAACGCCGCCAAAACGTCGTGGACGACGAAAACATTTGAGGCAGACGAAAATAGTTCTTACAGAAAAATAAACAGCTGGTTTTTTTTGTTGTTGTTGTTTTTTTTGCTTGTTTTTTTTTTTTTGCTTTGTTTTTTTTTTTAATGTAGAGAAATAAAGTTCGCTTGTATTTACGAAAATTGCCGAACAGCTACGGAAACTTTTTGCCAACTCGTTACTATGGTTACTGTATTGTAAATCCGTGTTTTTTTTTATCAACACGTGTTTTCTTTTCGGTTAACCTTCATAAATATTATTATTTTTTTTTTTAATGTGAACATTTGAATACTACCTAGACGATTTCACCGTTTGCTTATTTAATTTACTTTATATTGAAAATAATGTTATCCCGCGCTCATCTCTTGCTTCAAAGAGATTTGGAGGAGTTGAAAGAAAAAACGACCGATGAGGTTCAACGCATTTTTGTTATTTTCACATAATTTACGGCGCACGATTTTTGTTTCCTAAATTATCATTTTTTTTGTTTTTGTTTTTGTTTGTTTTAATGTTTGATTTGTAATGCAGGATAAATTCTTTCAGTTAAGAAATCAAAATGAAAAAATGGTCAAAAACCAATATATAACAAATAACTGTTACCAAAAGGCAGGATAAATTATTCTTCTACCTACCTGCTATTTATTTTTTGTGATATAACTTATTTTAAAACGTTTGTTTACTATATTTAGAACATTACATTTTTGCACGATTGATAACATATATGGGGTGGGTTTATACCAGTATTTTGTTTAATTTTCGATTTTTGAGCGATTATTGAGACTTTCCAGATAATCGTCTAATGTCAGTTATTTTTTGTTCTAACTTAAGACTCACCACTAATTTTGTTTCAAAGTAAATAAATGTATTAAAACAAATTAACACACACACACACACACACACACACACACACACAAACTTATCCAGGAAGGAGGAAGAGTAACTTATCTTGCCTTTGGTAATGTTACATATAACCAAATCCCCCCCGTCACTGCCCTCCCTAGCCCACCCCCGTTTCTACATAACTCTTCTATAAAAAGAGGAGGACTTCTGATAAGATGACCACCCAATAAAGCTGCGATTACACTTAGTTCTGTGTCGTCTTCCTTCTGATACTAACCCAAAAACGCAACACGGTGGCAGCGCGTTTACGGAATTCGTACCATCCAAGAAGAATGACAGATCGTCAGATAACATGTTAGTAGTATTCCTTTCCTCTTCTGTTTTTTTATCGCTTGGTCGTTCCCATGTGGATATATTAATGGCATGCCCTCACCTCATGGTCTGTTGTGGGGCCGGTCATCGGGGGACAATCGACCCAACAACTAACAAGGTAGACACAGGAAAAAGGTAAACAGCAAAAATGGCAAAGAAGAATGACAGACACAGGTTATTTGGTTAGACGTGGGTTCGCCTTTTATTTGCAAAGGAAGCGAAAAATCGTATGATCTGGATACTGGTCGCCAGGGAGGCCGCACGTCACTGAAGGCTAAGGTCTAGAGGTCTGGAACAGGAACTTTAGACGTAGTGTGGTTCAGGGTTGCTAGCTGAGTCTGGAATGATCGGCTGGATGTCAGGGCAATCTGGAATGGATGGTGGACACTGAGAATGCGAGGGTCAGTGTTGAGGAGCAGATGACACTGAGAATGGAGGATCAGTGTTAAGGAATGGATGGTCGGTAGGGAGCCAGGTGCAAGCGAGGTTGCAGACCAGAGGAACAAGGTGCAAGCAAGGTAGCAGACCAGAGGTGCGAGGTGCAAGAGAGATTGCAGGCTGGAGGAGCGAGGTGCACGCGAGGTTGCAGGCCAGAGGAGCAAGGTGCACGTGAGGTTGCAGCCCGGAGGAGCGAGGTTGCAGGCCAGAGGAGCAAGGTGCACGCGAGGTTGCAGGCCGGAGGAGCGAGGTGCATGCGAGGCTGCAGGCTGGAGGAGCGAGGTGCACGCGAGGTTGCAGTAAAGCTGCAGGAGGAAGCTGGAGCGAGCTGGAGGCACCAAGGGCTGGAAGACTGCGGGAATGAGCAGGAAGCCGCTGGAAATGCTGGAGACTGGGAGTGAAGTTCAATGCTGATGGGTTTCAGGAGGCAAACAGTAGTGAATCGCATTAGTGAAAAAAATTATTAGCCCTGATAAGGGCTGGTGGTTTCGCCCTGATGTTAGAACTGCTGTTGAGACGGCTGGTGTCGCTGGGAATCCTTCGGCAGGTGGGTTTGGTCGATATGACTGGTAATGTCAGTCGTCACTTCGGGAGCCTCCTCCTACTCCCCGGTCAGGGCTGGCACCCGGCCGAAAACTGTCTGGTTGAGCTGAGGCTGGCTTTATTCATTTGTCTAGCGTGATGTTAGAGGCGTCGCTCCCAATAAGACGAACAAACGACTCTAATTAATTCTAGAACGAAATTTATGCAATCAAAAATAAATTGTGAGTTTGTTGATTCCATTTAAATTAATTCCGTCTAAAAGGTAAAAAGTCAATCGCCTGTTTTGTTGGCGTTTTGCTGATATATTTAAATTCCGACGTGCATAGCGATGTTGAAGATGAAAGGCGAAAGGGAAAATGAATTCATTCACTGAACCCGGATATGTTCATATGTTAGCTCGTGTTGGCCAATCGCATCCTTTGTTTAAGGTAAGGGAAAGGTGAAGAGAACAGCGGGGGACGAAGAAAGAAAAAAAATGGAGGCGGTGATTTTGAAATCGCGACAGGTCCCTGCTGATTTCTATAGTCTGTTGCAAGTGATTCTTGTCTAAACTTTTTTTTCCGTTTCTGCCTTGATTAATTTGAAAAACAAAACACGTCAGTCTCACTGCAATGTCTGCCGAAGTAAATACGACTACTGCAACTTATACCGTCTCCTTGACTGGCAATATGTCCGGCTTACACATCAAGGCTCCAAAACGACTCATATTTAGTGTGAATAAGGCAGACTCCTGGAAAATATTTCATAAACAATGGCCCAACAGATCTTGACCATAAACCACGAGAAATTCAGGTTGCTATACTTAAGAAATGCCTGGGCCATGACGCCATGAAAATATAGCAGGCCATGCAGTTTGACACCCAAGAGACTGAGCACACTATGGAGGACATACTACAAACACTGGAAGAGTATTCTGTCAGAATTTTCAACGAAACCTTTGAGAGATTTGCATTCTGTCAGAGGAAACAGGATAAGGGAGAGGCCTTTGACAAGTTCTACAATGATCTAAGAGTACTGTTGTAGACGTGCAATTTCTACGCTTGATGCAGTGACTCGCATCTGTGGAATCAGATTGTAGAAGATGTTCGTAACCAGTTAACCGAGCAGGATCTGCTAAAAATACAGAACCTTACTCTACGGAAGAGTGTAGACATATGTAGAGTGACTGAAATGACCTCAACCCATGGTCAAGGAATGGGACTAGATACAGCCCAGGTGATGAGGATACTTGAAACCAGTTGAGTGAAAGAACCAGTCTCCAAAAGAGAATGCCTATTTTGTGGCTACACACACGCGTGCCAAAATGCAGCAGATGCCTAGCCCATGGCAAACTATGCCACACATGCAACAAGAGGGGACACTTCAAGTCCAAGTGTACTAACAAAGACAGAACAACGTGAAAACAGAGATACAACACACGAATGGATAAAAGTAAGAAACACCTCCACCATGAGAACATCAACTAGACACATCATCATCAGAGGAAGATGAAGAATACACGCACGGGGTGAATATGGTAAAAACCCCAAAGACAAAATAAAAAAAAGAGGCAAAATGCTTTATACTTCTGAATAAAAAAGAAGTTTTCCAGATTGACACAAAGGTATCCATTAATATTCTCTCTGAAAAGTTTGGCAAGAGAATGAAACCCTATAAAAGGGTCTTATCAATGTGGAACAAATCTCTGATGAAACCATTCAGTGTATGCTGAAGTAAAAAAAAACAAAAAAGAACACAACAAACCTACTCAGTAGAATTTGTAATATTCAAAGATGAAGATGACTGCCAACCACTGCTTCACCTGTGGGCGAGCATATAAATGGGCCTTGTAGAGATAAAACAGAAGAACTTCCATGTCACAGCAGTCAACATAGAGAAAACGTATTAGGAAGTCTTTAATGATTAACTCGGCAAACTGCCGGGTGTTGCCACTCTCCAGATCAAGCCAGATGTAATACCAGGTACAATGCCTAATCGGAGAATACCTATAGCCATACGTTCTGAACTGAAAAAGGAGTTGTCGACCAAACAAATTAGGAGTAATTAAACCAGTAGAAACACCTACTCCGTGGGTTAGTCAACTTGTCATCACAAGAAAGAAAAATAGGACAATGAGAATATGCCTGGATTCTCACAAGCTCAACAAAACATTCATGCGAGAGCACTACACCATACCAATTCTCATGACATGAAAGATGCAAAAATATTCACAAAAGTGGACCTCTCATCAGGATAGTGGTATGCTGAGTTCGATGATTCATCCAGTGATCTGACCACCTTTCAGACATGCTTTGGCCGATACTGCTGCCATCTGAAATGGTCTGAACTCCTCAGCAGAAATATTCCGAAGAAAGCTGAATGAACAATTTCAAGACATTCAGAGAGTCGTCATTATTGTAAATGATCTGGTTATTTATGGGAAAGACCAAGAAGAACATGACAGACTACTGCAGAAATGCCAAACAATAGGAGTAAAACTTAACCCAGAAAAACTAGAGACTGGACTAAACGTGGTCACTTTCCTGGAGCATCGCATCACCAAAGATGACATTGGAATCGATCTAGTAAAAGTGAGGGCTATCACTGCTATGCCAGTACCAAGGAACATTAGAGCTTTCCACAGATTCCAAGGCATGACAAACTACATAGGGAAATTTATTCCAAATCTTGCAACAATGACAAAACCCCTTCAGAACCTGACCAAAAAAGATGTTCCATAGACATGGTCAGATTCCCAACAGCTTTCAACATGTAAAGAAGCAATCACAAACTCACTCATCCTTACTATGACCCCCACAATCCTTACATACTCCCACAAGAAACTGATTCTTGAGAATTATGCATGTGAGCATGGGTTAGGAGCAGCGCTAACACAGGTTGACAAACCAGTTGCAATTGCAAGTAGATCCCTATCAGATGCCAAACAAAGATATGCACAAATTGAGAAGGAGATGCTAGCAGTTGTATATGGCCTAGAAAAATTTCACCACTATACCCATGGAAGAGAAGTGGTAGTTTTGACTGACCACAAGCCCCTCGTCTCAATCAGCAAAAAGCCCCGAACAAATGTGCCAAAACGACTACAAAACCTCCTGCTACAGGCCCAGCAATATAACTACACACTCCAATATAAGCCAGGGAAAGATATCTCATTGGCAGATATGCTGTCATGAGCACCAACAAACAAGCTAGAGTTAGAAATAACGTCGGTGAATAATCTGACAATGCAACCGATACACAGACCACAGGCTTGCAGAGATTAGCCTACTGACAGTTGAGGACTCCAAGATGAGATCACTAGCAAATGTAATCGCTAAAGGGTGGCCGGATGATAAGGAAAGCCTGCCTAACTCGATCAAACTGTTCTTTGATTACAGAGATAAACTCACTGTACAAGATGGACTAATTATGCAAGGACAGAGAATAGTCCTACCGTATGCTATGCGGACCGAGATGAAAAAAAAAGCACATGCCAGCCACCTAAGCATATATACATGTGTGCAAAGAGCAAGGGACCTCATATTTTGGCCAGGAATGTCTAAAGAGATTAGACAATACATTGATGCCTGTGGCACCTGCGCAAGCTATGCAGACCACCAGCCAGGAGAAGCACAAATCATAGCATCAGTACCGGAAAGACCTTGGCAACAAGTAGCAGCGAATCTCCTATCATGGGGAGGGAACAGCTATCTGATCACAGTGGACAGACATAGCAATTTCTTTGAAATTGACAAACTGGATACGCCCACATCAGAAGCTATGACTGAATGCATGAAAGTGCATTTCACACGCCATGGAATTCCAGAGGTACTGACATCTAACAATGCTCCTCAATTTTCATCATACACGTTCAGAAAACTTTCAAGGAAATGGCTTTTCAAGCACGAAACATTATCACTATGCAACAGCCAAGCAAATGGTACTGCCAAAGCAGCAGTAAAAATCACCAAATGTCTCTTCTTCAAATGGAAAGCATCAGAAGAAAATCCATTCTTAGGGCTGTTGAACCTATGCAACGCACCAACCGAAGAACGAAGCATTAGTCCAGCACAAAGACTCTTTGGTAGAAGGACAACAGAATTAAAACTTAAGCCTCTCTACCCACACTCAACTGATGAAGCGTGGAGAAAACAGGCTTAGACACCAGGAGACAGGAAAAGAGCTGAAAGGCCTCAACATCGGTGAAAATGTTAGAGTCCAGCGATCCAATCCCTACACAAGAGAGTGGAGGGAAGCAAAAGTCCGAAAACGAATGACTGGTAGGTTCTATGAAGTAGAAGCAAAAGACGGACAACTATACCACTGAAACAAGCAATTCCTGTGTAAAATACCCGAGTCAAAACGCTTCTTCCAAAGACACCATCAGAATACTTGCACAGCTGATGCTCATCTTTAGTCCCAAAATACAGCCTGACAAACCCATACTACCAAGAGAAGGATTGCACAGAAAAACGAGTTGGCTGAAGAAAAGATTTATGAAAGGAATGACATTCAACTTTATTTTTGTATCGGAAAAGTTACAGCTTTGCATGACAGTGTGTCTCTCTCAAAGCCCACCAATCTAATCAAACATCTGATATTGTTTGCATAAACGTCCACCTGCTTACTAGTCCATATAACCCAACGGTCAACTTCCTATAGGCTGTGAACACATCGTCTGTGAATGCCTTCTTTAACTTTACAGATACAATGGGAAAAGGATTGCCACATCATCTACCTTCTAAAGTCTCGCTACGAACCTCAATCTTTTTAACCACAACCACATCTCCCTTGCCAGTAAATGACTTCACCATATCACTGCGGATTCGTACCTTTGCCATAATAATTGCCGAAATAGCTTGAAAGATTGTCTATAGTTTTTTTGTAACTGAACTATATTTTTAGGAATTAATTCCTATTTCAGTCACGTAAATCCTTTTGAGTAGAGGACAAAATATGAATTTGATTATTTTGTATCCGCCTCCTCCATGACAAAACATTTGCTTATTCACTTGAGTTTACAAGCAGTCCCCAATTACATGTATATATGACAACACAGAAAAAAAAAACAAATGCTCTTCTGCATTTGGTTTGAATTATCACTTTTACCTTCATCTGGCAAATATACCCGGTGAACCAAGTGCAAGAGAGATTCAAACAATCGCATTTAAAAGGACAATTAGAATCTTACAAAGATCTCTCGGTTGGACTGTATGAGATAGCAGGTGAATGTCTGGCATCCGGTAAGATGCTCCATCCCCAATTTGGACAAAATAAGAAAATTTTTAAAAAAATCTATCTAATCCTTATCCCCCAGCCCACTTTTTTTACAGAAAAGTCACCCGTCTTTTCTAACAATCTGTATTTTTCTTGCCGCCTGTAAATGTTTTTTCGTGACTGAATTATATTTTTAGGAAATTAATTCCTATTTTAGTCACGTAAAATATTTTGAGTTGAGAACACAACACATTCTCGAGTCAGATCGTATTCTGTTCTTTCTTTTTCCCACAATGAAACGTTTGATTTTTCACCTAAGCAGCAGCTATTCTTTTTTTTCATTCCCAACTTACGATGAACTCACAAGCGAATGAGACAATGTTGAAAATCGAAATATTCGCCTTGAACAAAAAATCCGTTATTTTATGCGACCACCTCGAACTCCCAACGGCATTTTAATTTGCATACTTGTATTATTTTTGTATTGGAAAAGTTCCAGCTTTGCATGACAGTGCTTCTCTGCTAACCACTCTGTTTCGTCTTTCTGGGAAGGTTGGGTGTAGGGCTAGAACCCTCACTACAAAAGCGTCTACAAAAGTTGCGAATGGCCTATGCCTCTCCAGGGGTTGAAGGCTATGGATGGATTATTTTTGTATCATAAGGATTCCAGGTTCGTGTGCCAATGCTTCTCTACAGTGGCATAGGACAAACGTGGACACTTATTGCTATGTTTCTTCATGATATTACTATATTATTGGGATACATGGGTCAAGAAAAAAAAACAGGTTGAGAACCATTTTTTTTTTTTTTAGAAAACTAATAAAACATTAGATTTATTTTTTATTTCCAGGAATTTCAGATTGATTTAATTTCTCCTGACAATATTTTTGAATGGACAGTAAAAATGAAAGGATTTCAAGGATCGATTTGGAAAGGTACTTTTAAAAAATTTTTTTTTATATATTTCATATCTTCATTGTTACTAGCAGATTGCTCGGTCATAAAATATGCTTAAATTCATTCAAGTGGTGTCCTACCCGGTACAGGCATTGACAATTATAACTCTCCATCTATCTCTCTCCCTTGAGGCATTCATGAATTCATTGTAGCTCATCATTCACAACCCCATTCATACTGTTTCTCAAAAGTGTTTGATATATTGCCATAGCTTTCTTTTCAGTTGTACAGATAGTAGGTTGCAGTTTCTTTCTGTCCGAGCAATGCCGATACTGCGCGATTGTCATGATTATTCTACACAAAGGAATTTTCTGCTCAGCACAACGAAATATGAAACCATGAACAGAATTATCCCTGATTGCTTCCGTATTGCATCAGTCACCTGCTTTCTATGACTTCATGTTACCCTGATCAGGGGCTGAAGTGGGTTCTCGATCTTGCCCAAGGGTCTCCCACAACCTAGCAGAGAACAGGAGGTGTATTACTTTTCCTTTGACAGTAGTACTGTCCTGCCACCCTATACAGCACCTGGTATTCCCAAATGATCACCCATCTGATATTGGCCAGGCTCATCATTGCTTAACTTTGTGTGATTATGCTGAATACTTAAATATGATTTTCTAGTTTATGCAGAATTCGTATTTATTATCATAGAGCCAGTTTCCTATTGATTATTATATTGTACCCAATACATAGTAGTAATTTCAAAAGTTAAAAAAAGAAAATATGGATGCCATCAGCTAGTATTGGAAGCAAAATATTGAGCTCTCTAGCATTATTTGCTGCCATCTAAGCTAAGGACAGATGGATATCAAAACTTTAAAAATTAACGCAGTTTAAAAAGTATAAATGTATATTTGCTCATGCATAGAGGAACACTTAACTTATGCCTGCCAAGTTCCAATTTTGATCAATTAGCAGCTATTTTTACCGGCTAAAAACCAAATCGAATTTGTTCCACAGCTCCAGATCCCCTACTTAGTATTACATGTGTAACAGAGCCACTGACGCTGGGTTAGCAGCAGCAGGTATATGCAAATGACTAAGCCGGCTGTGCAATGTGATAGCAGAGATAAAAAAAACACACATGTTCAGAGAAGCAAGTAATTAAGACGTGTTCAAGATGTAGAGGATTCGAGACATGAGAGAGCAGAAATAGATATGTTACATACAGCTGATGGAAGACAGGGAGATCTAGGATCTGAAGAGATAGTCACATTGGTCCAGGCAAGGAGCCCGACCAGATACATATATACATATATACACATGTAGTTTGTGAGTGACAGGGAAAGACATGTCCTAAATATGACTAGACAAAGACAAAATACCACGTGTTCGACACGGCAGTTTTGTTAAGCATATTGGAGTAAAAGAAGACTTTTGAACAAGATACAAGACGTTATTCTGAAAGTACCTGTAAATGAATGTCTGTTGTTTCAACTGAAAAAATAGTGAGTCGAATTCTTTCCTTACCTTTGTTTTTTTCGTGCGACTGTCTGCATATAATGTGTGGGTCCTGAGTGATGACGTGTGATGATTACGGTACATATAAACCTCCCCTCCAAGGGGAGGTCCAATGTCTCACAAGTCACAGTCAAATCAAATATAGGAGTTTTTAGCAATGCAATCACAAATCTTAACAATTAAATTCTAACTTATGTTAACCACTTCTCCCATGACCAGGTTACCTGAAAATAATGTTTAACGACAGCAAGAAGAAATCATCAATTTGAAGAAAGGGCCCTTTATTAAGATATTAGCATATTCTTCTCTTCTGCTAGTGGCAGAGAAGGGCATTCCCAGTTACAGATATTTGGGGTTTCTTGACCCTTTAGTTTACTATTTATCTTAAGTCATTCTCTACTCATGCACTTCCAACTGACTGCCTACTTTTCTCATTCCCCTCTCTTTGAACCATGTGATACCATGTTCGATTCTGGCTTCAAATATTTGAGTACAAACTCACTGACGCCATGACCCCAATATTATATGTAAATGTGAAAGCTACCCTGAGAAGACAAATCATCAGATATATACTAGTAACCGTACCCATTACATGTATTGATCTGAATATTGGGACACTTTAAAAGAAGTCAAGTGAGTTGAGGAACAAATGGATGATTCTAAGTATCAGAGTATGTTAATCATAAACCAATTCCAGGGTGAGTAATAAAATCAGGAGATATCTTAAATCATGTCAGGTGTGGGTCTGCCTGATTTATAAAATGGAAAAAGTAAGAAAATTTGATTGTAAACTTAAAGCATCTGTTTACAAAATTGTTAAAAATATATGAAAACAATTCTACAGTTTTGAATTTTGAGATGAGGATTGATTATTTATATTATTTTGATTCTTTGGACTACTGTTCTCATCTTGAGTGTTATTTGCACAATGTTTCAGTCAATATAGCCTCCAACCTTCTTCAGGTGTATCTTGTCGAACATTGGAATTTTTTTTTTTAACCCGGGAATCTTTCTGTTCAACTTAGGAATCTGCATGGAAATTCAAACGAACAATTTAATCGATGGGGTTAGCATTGCACTTGTTCCATCAGCCATGACTATGTAAGAAGTCTTAAGTAATTTGAAATTGTATTTTTTAGGTGTCGCCCATCCATCTATCCAGCGTGGCCGCAACTGAGATTAAACTCACTACTCTAGTTTGTAATTCAAATCTTGTCGGTAGCTGAATACTTGATGCTTTGCCGGGCTATCAAGGGTACTTTTTATCGTGACGCCATCACTAGACGGGGTTCCTACCATGGCTTAAGAGGGTCCCATCTCCTCTCAAGAGAAGGATAGATCATGCCAGTTTCTCAACCTGGTATTTTACCTCACGATACATACAGTGCCTCGTCTTCCCAAATGGCCAGGCTCAACATTGCTTAACTTCGGTGATATGGTGAGAAGAGTCTAGATTTTTACAACTGAATCTTACCAGTTACTCTATCCGCAGGGCCAGTTCGAAAAAGAAAGATTCCCGAGTTCAACAGAAAGATTTCTGAGTTTGACATGATACACCTGGAGAAGGTCAGAGGTTACCTCAAATGAAACATTGCGCAAAAAATGTTCAAGATAAGAACAGTCGTCCGAAATAATACGAATAATCAATCTTCATCTCAAAAATTCAGAACTGTAAATTTTTTTCATATATCTTTAACGATTTTGTAATCAGATGCCCTCAGTAGAAAAAATATGTTCGATAAATCAAGGCACAAAAAGGCACAACAATTGACTCCTGCTGATTCTCTATTTGTGCAATTTAGGTACATCATTCAAGCAACTTGTGGACACCAAGCAACCAGGCATACAAACAGGTTGCTGCTGATTTCATATTCAAGCAATCTCAGCATGTAAACAATAAAACAGATTTAGTCAGAATATTTCATATAATTTTTATGGGTGAATATTGTGACTAAATCTGTTTTACTGTTTATGTGCTGAGATTGCTTGAATATAGGATGAGCAGCAACCGGTGGTTGTGCTTGGTTATCTGGTCTCTACAGGTTGCTCGAATGATGTGTCTGTCTAAATCACAAGAATAGAAAATCAGTAGGAACCAGTCATTGTGTCTTGTTGTGTTTTAATTTGTCGTACATAACTAGTAAAACCCTTAGTAAAATTGTTGCAATATTTTTGATATGTTATGAGAATATAATTAAAGAATATTGGAAGGTTCTATTTATAGACACTGGTGATAGGAACTGACCAATCAAATGGAACCATATTCTATTAACAACCAATTAGGGTTATACTGAAGAGAAGCCTTTCTAATTCTGACTGGAGCCTCTCGATTCAGTATGGATGGCCAGAAGTGTTATAAAGTCCTGATTGGATGTAGAATGTTATTTGGTTTTTACAAACATTATAAAGAATATATTTTAATAGGAGTTTAGATAAAACGTCTTTATTTGAACAATATATTTATTTTATAAAAACAAACATTATAAAGAATATATTTTAATAGGAGTTTAGATAAAACGTCTTTATTTGAACAATATATTTATTTTATAAAAACAAACATTATAAAGAATATATTTTAATAGGAGGTTAGATAAAACGTCTTTATTTGAACAATATATTTATTTTATTAAAACAAACATTATAAAGAATATATTTTAATAGGAGTTTAGATAAAACGTCTTTATTTGAACAATATATTTATTTTATTAAAACAAACATTATAAAGACTATACTTTAATAGGAGTTTAGATAAAACGTTTTTATTTGAACGATATATTTATTTTTAAAAACATAAAATATAAACATCATAAAAATATCGTTTTTTTATCATAAAAATCGATTCAAAAAATAAATTTTGTCATTTTTAATAAATTGTTTTATTTTTTTATGTGGTTATAGAACTTTTTAAAACATTGATAATAAAATAAATTATTTAAAAACTAAAAAATATATTCTTTACAATGTTTACAAAAGTTCAAATAATACTCTGCATCAAACAAGGACTTTATAGCACTTCTGGTCATCCATACTGGCTCAAAAGGCCCCGATCAAATTTGGAAAGGCGTCTCTTCAGCTTAACCCCAATCAGAAACCGGAATCTTTTAATAAACTTACTGGATATTTTAGAATTCACACATATTTTTTTGTGTTCACAAGAAAAGTAATCTCGCTGTTTGTCTGCAAAATTTTACAGTTCAAGATTTATGTAGACTAGCTACCCACTGAAATTATTTTTCATCTCAAGATTTATACAGACTAGCTACCCACTGAAATTATTTTTCATCTCAGGATTTATACAGACTAGCTACCCACTGAAACTATTTTTCATCTCAGGATTTATACAGACTAGCTACCCACTGAAACTATTTTTCATCTCAGGATTTATACAGACTAGCTACCCACTGAAACTATTTTTCATCTCAGGATTTATACAGACTAGCTACCCACTGAAATTATTTTTCATCTCAGGATTTATACAGACTAGCTACCCACTGAAACTATTTTTCATCTCAGGATTTATACATACTAGCTACCCACTGAAACTATTTTTCATCTCAGGATTTATACAGACTAGCTACCCACTGAAACTATTTTTCATCTCAGGATTTATACAGACTAGCTACCCACTGAAACTATTTTTCATCTCAGGATTTATACAGACTAGCTACCCACTGAAATTATTTTTCATCTCAGGATTTATACAGACTAGCTACCCACTGAAATTATTTTTCATCTCAGGATTTATACAGACTAGCTACCCACTGAAACTATTTTTCATCTCAGGATTTATACAGACTAGCTACCCACTGAAACTATTTTTCATCTCAGGATTTATACAGACTAGCTACCCACTGAAATTATTTTTCATCTCAGGATTTATACAGACTAGCTACCCACTGAAATTATTTTTCATCTCAGGATTTATACAGATTAGCTACCCACTGAAACTATTTTTCATCTCAGGATTTATACAGACTAGCTACCCACTGAAACTATTGTTCATCTCAGGATTTATACAGATTAGCTACCCACTGAAATTATTTTTCATCTACGGATTTATACAGATTAGCTACCCACTGAAACTATTTTTCATCTCAGGATTTATACAGACTAGCTACCCACTGAAACTATTTTTCATCTCAGGATTTATACAGACTAGCTACCCACTGAAACTATTTTTCATCTCAGGATTTATACAGACTAGCTACCCACTGAAACTATTTTTCATCTCAGGATTTATACAGACTAGCTACCCACTGAAATTATTTTTCATCTCAGGATTTATACAGACTAGCTACCCACTGAAACTATTTTTCATCTCAGGATTTATACAGATTAGCTACCCACTGAAATTATTTTTCATCTCAGGATTTATACAGATTAGCTACCCACTGAAATTATTTTTCATCTCAGGATTTATACAGATTAGCTACCCACTGAAACTATTTTTCATCTCAGGATTTATACAGATTAGCTACCCACTGAAATTATTTTTCATCTCAGGATTTATACAGATTAGCTACCCACTGAAACTATTTTTCATCTCAGGATTTATACAGATTAGCTACCCACTGAAACTATTTTTCATCTCAGGATTTATACAGATTAGCTACCCACTGAAACTATTTTTCATCTCAGGATTTATACAGACTAGCTACCCACTGAAACTATTTTTCATCTCAGGATTTATACAGACTAGCTACCCACTGAAACTATTTTTCATCTCAGGATTTATACAGACTAGCTACCCACTGAAACTATTTTTCATCTCAGGATTTATACAGATTAGCTACCCACTGAAATTATTTTTCATCTCAGGATTTATACAGATTAGCTACCCACTGAAACTATTTTTCATCTCAGGATTTATACAGACTAGCTACCCACTGAAACTATTTTTCATCTCAGGATTTATACAGACTAGCTACCCACTGAAACTATTTTTCATCTCAGGATTTATACAGACTAGCTACCCACTGAAACTATTTTTCATCTCAGGATTTATACAGACTAGCTACCCACTGAAACTATTTTTCATCTCAGGATTTATACAGACTAGCTACCCACTGAAACTATTTTTCATCTCAGGATTTATACAGACTAGCTACCCACTGAAATTATTTTTCATCTCAGGATTTATACAGACTAGCTACCCACTGAAATTATTTTTCATCTCAGGATTTATACAGACTAGCTACCCACTGAAACTATTTTTCATCTCAGGATTTATACAGATTAGCTACCCACTGAAACTATTTTTCATCTCAGGATTTATACAGATTAGCTACCCACTGAAACTATTTTTCATCTCAGGATTTATACAGATTAGCTACCCACTAAAACTATTTTTCATCTCAGGATTTATACAGACTAGCTACCCACTGAAATTATTTTTCATCTCAGGATTTATACAGACTAGCTACCCACTGAAACTATTTTTCATCTCAGGATTTATACAGACTAGCTACCCACTGAAATTATTTTTCATCTCAGGATTTATACAGACTAGCTACCCACTGAAATTATTTTTCATCTCAGGATTTATACAGACTAGCTACCCACTGAAACTATTTTTCATCTCAGGATTTATACAGACTAGCTACCCACTGAAACTATTTTTCATCTCAGGATTTATACAGACTAGCTACCCACTGAAATTATTTTTCATCTCAGGATTTATACAGACTAGCTACCCACTGAAATTATTTTTCATCTCAGGATTTATACAGATTAGCTACCCACTGAAACTATTTTTCATCTCAGGATTTATACAGACTAGCTACCCACTGAAACTATTGTTCATCTCAGGATTTATACAGATTAGCTACCCACTGAAATTATTTTTCATCTCAGGATTTATACAGATTAGCTACCCACTGAAACTATTTTTCATCTCAGGATTTATACAGACTAGCTACCCACTGAAACTATTTTTCATCTCAGGATTTATACAGACTAGCTACCCACTGAAACTATTTTTCATCTCAGGATTTATACAGACTAGCTACCCACTGAAACTATTTTTCATCTCAGGATTTATACAGACTAGCTACCCACTGAAATTATTTTTCATCTCAGGATTTATACAGACTAGCTACCCACTGAAACTATTTTTCATCTCAGGATTTATACAGATTAGCTACCCACTGAAATTATTTTTCATCTCAGGATTTATACAGATTAGCTACCCACTGAAATTATTTTTCATCTCAGGATTTATACAGATTAGCTACCCACTGAAACTATTTTTCATCTCAGGATTTATACAGATTAGCTACCCACTGAAATTATTTTTCATCTCAGGATTTATACAGATTAGCTACCCACTGAAACTATTTTTCATCTCAGGATTTATACAGATTAGCTACCCACTGAAACTATTTTTCATCTCAGGATTTATACAGATTAGCTACCCACTGAAACTATTTTTCATCTCAGGATTTATACAGACTAGCTACCCACTGAAACTATTTTTCATCTCAGGATTTATACAGACTAGCTACCCACTGAAACTATTTTTCATCTCAGGATTTATACAGACTAGCTACCCACTGAAACTATTTTTCATCTCAGGATTTATACAGATTAGCTACCCACTGAAATTATTTTTCATCTCAGGATTTATACAGATTAGCTACCCACTGAAACTATTTTTCATCTACGGATTTATACAGACTAGCTACCCACTGAAACTATTTTTCATCTCAGGATTTATACAGACTAGCTACCCACTGAAATTATTTTTCATCTCAGGATTTATACAGACTAGCTACCCACTGAAATTATTTTTCATCTCAGGATTTATACAGACTAGCTACCCACTGAAACTATTTTTCATCTCAGGATTTATACAGATTAGCTACCCACTGAAACTATTTTTCATCTCAGGATTTATACAGACTAGCTACCCACTGAAATTATTTTTCATCTCAGGATTTATACAGATTAGCTACCCACTGAAACTATTTTTCATCTCAGGATTTATACAGATTAGCTACCCACTGAAACTATTTTTCATCTCAGGATTTATACAGATTAGCTACCCACTGAAACTATTTTTCATCTCAGGATTTATACAGATTAGCTACCCACTGAAACTATTTTTCATCTCAGGATTTATACAGATTAGCTTCCCACTGAAACTATTTTTCATCTCAGGATTTATACAGATTAGCTACCCACTGAAACTAGTTTTCATCTCAGGAATTATACAGATTAGCTACCCACTGAAACTATTTTTCATCTCAGGATTTATACAGATTAGCTACCCACTGAAACTATTTTTCATCTCAGGATTTATACAGATTAGCTACCCACTAGAAACTATTTTTCATCTCAGGATTTATACAGATTAGCTACCCACTGAAACTATTTTTCATCTCAGGATTTATACAGATTAGCTACCCACTGAAACTATTTTTCATCTCAGGATTTATACAGATTAGCTACCCACTGAAACTATTTTTCATCTCAGGATTTATACAGATTAGCTACCCACTGAAACTATTTTTCATCTCAGGATTTATACAGATTAGCTACCCACTGAAACTATTTTTCATCTCAGGATTTATACAGATTAGCTACCCACTGAAACTATTTTTCATCTCAGGATTTATACAGATTAGCTACCCACTGAAACTATTTTTCATCTCAGGATTTATACAGATTAGCTACCCACTGAAACTATTTTTCATCTCAGGATTTATACAGATTAGCTACCCACTGAAACTATTTTTCATCTCAGGATTTATACAGATTAGCTACCCACTGAAACTATTTTTCATCTCACGATTTATACAGACTAGCTACCCACTGAAACTATTTTTCATCTCAGGATTTATACAGATTAGCTACCCACTGAAACTATTTTTCATCTCAGGATTTATACAGATTAGCTACCCACTGAAACTATTTTTCATCTCAGGATTTATACAGATTAGCTACCCACTGAAACTATTTTTCATCTCAGGATTTATACAGATTAGCTACCCACTGAAACTATTTTTCATCTCAGGATTTATACAGATTAGCTACCCACTGAAACTATTTTTCATCTCAGGATTTATACAGATTGGCTACCCACTGAAACTATTTTTCATCTCAGGATTTATACAGATTAGCTACCCACTGAAACTATTTTTCATCTCAGGATTTATACAGATTAGCTACCCACTGAAACTATTTTTCATCTCAGGATTTATACATATTAGCTACCCACTGGAACTATTTTTCATCTCAGGATTTATACAGATTAGCTACCCACTGAAACTATTTTTCATCTCAGGATTTATACAGATTAGCTACCCACTGAAACTATTTTTCATCTCAGGATTTATACAGATTAGCTACCCACTGAAACTATTTTTCATCTCAGGATTTATACAGATTAGCTACCCACTGAAACTATTTTTCATCTCAGGATTTATACAGACTAGCTACCCACTGAAACTATTTTTCATCTCAGGATTTATACAGACTAGCTACCCACTGAAACTATTTTTCATCTCAGGATTTATACAGATTAGCTACCCACTGAAACTATTTTTCATCTCAGGATTTATACAGATTAGCTACCCACTGAAACTATTTTTCATCTCAGGATTTATACAGATTAGCTACCCACTGAAACTATTTTTCATCTCAAGATTTATACAGACTAGCTACCCACTGAAACTATTTTTCATCTCAGGATTTATACAGATTAGCTACCCACTGAAACTATTTTTCATCTCAGGATTTATACAGATTAGCTACCCACTGAAACTATTTTTCATCTCAGGATTTATACAGATTAGCTACCCACTGAAACTATTTTTCATCTCAGGATTTATACAGATTAGCTACCCACTGAAACTATTTTTCATCTCAGGATTTATACATATTAGCTACCCACTGGAACTATTTTTCATCTCAGGATTTATACAGATTAGCTACCCACTGAAACTATTTTTCATCTCAGGATTTATACAGATTAGCTACCCACTGAAACTATTTTTCATCTCAGGATTTATACAGATTAGCTACCCACTGAAACTATTTTTCATCTCAGGATTTATACAGATTAGCTACCCACTGAAACTATTTTTCATCTCAGGATTTATACAGACTAGCTACCCACTGAAACTATTTTTCATCTCAGGATTTATACAGACTAGCTACCCACTGAAACTATTTTTCATCTCAGGATTTATACAGACTAGCTACCCACTGAAATTATTTTTCATCTCAGGATTTATACAGACTAGCTACCCACTGAAACTATTTTTCATCTCAGGATTTATACAGATTAGCTACCCACTGAAATTATTTTTCATCTCAGGATTTATACAGATTAGCTACCCACTGAAATTATTTTTCATCTCAGGATTTATACAGATTAGCTACCCACTGAAACTATTTTTCATCTCAGGATTTATACAGATTAGCTACCCACTGAAATTATTTTTCATCTCAGGATTTATACAGATTAGCTACCCACTGAAACTATTTTTCATCTCAGGATTTATACAGATTAGCTACCCACTGAAACTATTTTTCATCTCAGGATTTATACAGACTAGCTACCCACTGAAACTATTTTTCATCTCAGGATTTATACAGACTAGCTACCCACTGAAACTATTTTTCATCTCAGGATTTATACAGACTAGCTACCCACTGAAACTATTTTTCATCTCAGGATTTATACAGATTAGCTACCCACTGAAATTATTTTTCATCTCAGGATTTATACAGATTAGCTACCCACTGAAACTATTTTTCATCTCAGGATTTATACAGACTAGCTACCCACTGAAACTATTTTTCATCTCAGGATTTATACAGACTAGCTACCCACTGAAACTATTTTTCATCTCAGGATTTATACAGACTAGCTACCCACTGAAACTATTTTTCATCTCAGGATTTATACAGACTAGCTACCCACTGAAACTATTTTTCATCTCAGGATTTATACAGACTAGCTACCCACTGAAATTATTTTTCATCTCAGGATTTATACAGACTAGCTACCCACTGAAATTATTTTTCATCTCAGGATTTATACAGACTAGCTACCCACTGAAATTATTTTTCATCTCAGGATTTATACAGACTAGCTACCCACTGAAACTATTTTTCATCTCAGGATTTATACAGATTAGCTACCCACTGAAACTATTTTTCATCTCAGGATTTATACAGATTAGCTACCCACTGAAATTATTTTTCATCTCAGGATTTATACAGATTAGCTACCCACTGAAACTATTTTTCATCTCAGGATTTATACAGATTAGCTACCCACTGAAACTATTTTTCATCTCAGGATTTATACAGATTAGCTACCCACTGAAACTATTTTTCATCTCAGGATTTATACAGATTAGCTACCCACTGAAACTATTTTTCATCTCAGGATTTATACAGATTAGCTACCCACTGAAACTAGTTTTCATCTCAGGATTTATACAGATTAGCTACCCACTGAAACTAGTTTTCATCTCAGGATTTATACAGATTAGCTACCCACTGAAACTATTTTTCATCTCAGGATTTATACAGATTAGCTACCCACTGAAACTATTTTTCATCTCAGGATTTATACAGATTAGCTACCCACTGAAACTATTTTTCATCTCAGGATTTATACAGATTAGCTACCCACTGAAACTATTTTTCATCTCAGGATTTATACAGATTAGCTACCCACTGAAACTATTTTTCATCTCAGGATTTATACAGATTAGCTACCCACTGAAACTATTTTTCATCTCAGGATTTATACAGATTAGCTACCCACTGAAACTATTTTTCATCTCAGGATTTATACAGATTAGCTACCCACTGAAACTATTTTTCATCTCAGGATTTATACAGATTAGCTACCCACTGAAACTATTTTTCATCTCAGGATTTATACAGATTAGCTACCCACTGAAACTATTTTTCATCTCAGGATTTATACAGATTAGCTACCCACTGAAACTATTTTTCATCTCGGGATTTATACAGATTAGCTACCCACTGAAACTATTTTTCATCTCAGGATTTATACAGATTAGCTACCCACTGAAACTATTTTTCATCTCAAGATTTATACAGACTAGCTACCCACTGAAACTATTTTTCATCTCAGGATTTATACAGATTAGCTACCCACTGAAACTATTTTTCATCTCAGGATTTATACAGATTAGCTACCCACTGAAACTATTTTTCATCTCAGGATTTATACAGATTAGCTACCCACTGAAACTATTTTTCATCTCAGGATTTATACAGATTAGCTACCCACTGAAACTATTTTTCATCTCAGGATTTATACAGATTAGCTACCCACTGAAACTATTTTTCATCTCAGGATTTATACAGATTAGCTACCCACTGAAACTATTTTTCATCTCAGGATTTATACAGATTAGCTACCCACTGAAACTATTTTTCATCTCAGGATTTATACAGACTAGCTACCCACTGGAACTATTTTTCATCTCAGGATTTATACAGATTAGCTACCCACTGAAACTATTTTTCATCTCAGGATTTATACAGATTAGCTACCCACTGAAACTATTTTTCATCTCAGGATTTATACAGATTAGCTACCCACTGAAACTATTTTTCATCTCAGGATTTATACAGATTAGCTACCCACTGAAACTATTTTTCATCTCAGGATTTATACAGATTAGCTACCCACTGAAACTATTTTTCATCTCAGGATTTATACAGATTAGCTACCCACTGAAACTATTTTTCATCTCAGGATGTATACAGATTAGCTGCCCACTGAAACTATTTTTCATCTCAGGATTTATACAGATTAGCTACCCACTGAAACTATTTTTCATCTCAGGATTTATACAGATTAGTAACCCACTGAAACTATTTTTCATCTCAGGATTTATACAGATTAGCTACCCACTGAAACTATTTTTCATCTCAGGATTTATACAGATTAGCTACCCACGTAAACTATTTTTCATCTCAGGATTTATACAGATTAGCTACCCACTGAAACTATTTTTCATCTCAGGATTTATACAGATTAGCTACCCACTGAAACTATTTTTCATCTCAGGATTTATGCAGACTAGCTACCCACTGAAACTATTTTTCATCTCAGGATTTATACAGATTAGCTACCCACTGAAACTATTTTTCATCTCAGGATTTATACAGATTAGCTACCCACTGAAACTATTTTTCATCTCAGGATTTATACAGATTAGCTACCCACTGAAACTATTTTTCATCTCAGGATTTATACAGACTAGCTACCCACTGAAACTATTTTTCATCTCAGGATTTATACAGATTAGCTACCCACTGAAACTATTTTTCATCTCAGGATTTATACAGACTAGCTACCCACTGAAACTATTTTTCATCTCAGGATTTATACAGACTAGCTACCCACTGAAACTATTTTTCATCTCAGGATTTATACAGACTAGCTACCCACTGAAACTATTTTTCATCTCAGGATTTATACAGACTAGCTACCCACTGAAACTATTTTTCATCTCAGGATTTATACAGACTAGCTACCCACTGAAACTATTTTTCATCTCAGGACTTATACAGATTAGCTACCCACTGAAACTATTTTTCATCTCAGGATTTATACAGACTAGCTACCCACTGAAACTATTTTTCATCTCAAGATTTATACAGACTAGCTACCCACTGAAACTATTTTTCATCTCAGGATTTATACAGATTAGCTACCCACTGAAACTATTTTTCATCTCAGGATTTATACAGACTAGCTACCCACTGAAACTATTTTTCATCTCAGGATTTATACAGATTAGCTGCTCACCAGAAACTCTTCTAAAATCAAACATGGTTCATAATTAAAAAATATTCTATTTCAAAGGCAATAAAAGCTCATTAATTGTTAAAACTTTTTTTTCAGGTGGGATATTCATTTTGATTTTAAAATTTGGTGAAGAATACAACGAAGAACCTCCTTGTGTGTCATTCTACACTGTTCCATTCCACCCAAATGGTAAGATCACATATTCTACATGTTTTTATGTTATCGTCGATTCCATAAAGACACTTTAAATAGATTTTTCTTAATTTTGAGATGAGGATTGATTATTCATATTATTTGGATTCTTCAGACTACTGGCATAGTGGATAAATTACTTGGTAAAATTCAGTTGTAAAGTTACACTCTCATCGAGGTTGAAAGGTCAATCCTCAGTGCGGGCAACACTCCAAAATACAATTATGAACTACTTAGAACTTCTACTGAGTCATGGCTGACAAAACGAGAGCATGCTTTCCCCATGGATTAAATAAAATTTAATAAAATTAAATAAAATTTAATAAAAATAAATAAAATTTAATAAAATTAAATTAAAGGTTCTGTTCGCAATTCTGTGAGATTTCCGAGTTGGACAGAAAGAGTTCCAAGTAAAACAGAAAGATTCGTGAGTTTGCCAAGATACATCTGAAGAAGGTTGGAGGTCACATCAATCGAAACTGAAAATAACACTCAAGGTGAGAGCAGTAGTCTGAAGAATCCAAATAATACAAACTTTAAATGTATCTATGAAAATTTAATTGTAAGTAGTTATATATATATATATATATATATATATATATATATATATATATATATAGATGCATAAATACATTGTTTGATATTTTCATGAACTAACTGTACATGTTAAAATGTGTCCTTGTTCATAAGTTGTCGAGAACCATTCTTGTAGAAAAATGATCCGAAAAGGGATGCCAGAAGAAATAGCTATCATAAATATCATAAATAAAATGATCCAGTTACGAATATTAAATGTAGTTACCACAAAAAATTGCAGTGTCAATCCAATTAGAGAAGCTTTGAATTGTAAAGAATTCCAGGTAAAAAAAAAAAAATGATAGTATTAATGCAGTCAGTGTCAGTAGAACGTAGTTCCCTTCTTGTGAAAAAACAAAAAGCTATGACTGAAAAATTTAAAGAGACTATTTCATACATCGATTCCAGTAACTGATTTGTTTGCTCTTATAACTCATAGCTATAAATATGCACCCCTGGCTATAAATATAATCGTCCAAATCTTTGTGATCATACCCTAACATAGCTAAGATTCGTTTCTTTGCTGCTTCAGTTACTTGGAGGCTTTGGGTAGCAATTTTATATTATGGTGTACCAAAAAGGCATCATGTTATGTTATCTACATGAATGGCACCCATGTAAACGGGCGCATGTGTGTGTGATACATGTATTTCGGACATACCTGCATGCGTCATTGATTTTGTTCACCTGCGATTCATTTTGTTCTTGGAGGGGAGGCTGGAACCTGTTTGGACGAATATTCATTCACTTCCAAGAATGCTGGTTGGTTTTATATACTTTTTATTCACTTTCCAGGTGGCGAGCGCAGAAGAATGGAAAGTGAATATCTTTGCTTGCGTGGTTACTTCTAGGTCTCTATTTTTACATGCGTCAGCTCCCTCCCAAATGAAGGGGGGACGACCTACCTGTTAAACTGTCTGCTCTGCTCAACGTCCAAATTCCAACTCAATCATCTCCAGCTAACCTGATCTAGGTAACATACACGTAGATCCGAGCAGCTGACCAGCTCTTCTGGTAAACTTGTCTACAATATGATTTACCATATTTTGACAGTCTTTCAACATTCTTCACATTCATCTCCTATCCATCTCTCCGGTTAGATAGATAAATAGATAGATCGACACTTTCTTGTGTTCTACCTACTATATAACATTCGCATAATCTCATCTGATTGAACTACACAATATTTACTTTCTCAGCAGAATTCGATTTGATAAGTGTCATCAAAACAGTGATTCCAAGCCGTCTAACTGTAGAGGTCATACAAAACCTTCTGTAGGAAACTACACAGAAAGTACAGTTTTCGAAGAATTCCATTTAATAATACGTACATTCTTAATCTTACTTTATCTCTATATATAAATCGACACTTTCTTGTGTTCATAACAGCAATACCAGTCAGGGACCTGTTCTTGACAATGAGCTCGGCAGAAAGTAAACCACTTTGGTGGCCTTTTAGCTGTTAGGCTGAGGTATTCATGCTGAGTAGTACCTAAGAGGTCCACCTTTTCAGGCCGTGCCTCCCAACTTTTGGGTGGGGTAAGATCTTTGCTTATTGCTTGAAGTACTCTGACCATACAATGCTGATGGGGCTGCCCAAGCAATTTTTAGAAGGTCAGATCAATCACTTGGAAAATAAATGGATATATGAAGATATAAAAAACAAAATCGACATCATTATTTTATGTATTTATTAATTTAATAGTGTCTAATATGTGAGTAGAGCTAGGTAGTAAATTTTGAAAATATATATTGCAATTAATCGACATATATTTTCGAAACTTACTATATATATATATATATATATATATATATATATATATATATATATATTGTGTATATTTAGGCAGCATTTTCTCATTTAGACAAATATTATTGAATAGCACGGAATTCATTTCTACAATATGCTTGAGGATGATAGAAGTACTTCTGTTGAAAGCGCTCGCACTTATGGATCCAACATATACACAATTTCGAGAAGAACAAAAGGACTATTCGGAGATTGGAGAAGATAAAAAGGAAAATTGTAAAACAGAATAATTCCGTGCTATTCAATAATATTTGTCTAAATATATATATATATATATATATATAATTATTCCTATAATTATTTTAATACCTACAGACACTAGTGTTTCATCCTTTCGGAAATTATCAGTACAAAGATTTACGATTACAGCTGGTCGGGAAATTCAAGCCCAGCCACGAAGCCATCTCTGACTTCATTAGCAAGGAACAAACCACACAGCTAATGTCAACTGCAAGAAATGCAGTTGAAATTAACACTTATATAAAGCATAAATGTCTAGATGACGAGAATGATCTAATGATTATAATACCATAATCTGCGCATGTAAGCTTAAGTGACTGACTTTAATTTCAACTTTAAAGTACTGAACAGTAAGAACCGAGTTCTTAAAAGGGATTGTCATAATTATTACTATAATTATTTTAATACTTACAGACACTGGTGTTTCATCCTTTCAGGAATCAAAAATGTTTCATTAAAGAAAGTATATTCAATATTTCTGGTGCATAATTAATTCATGCAATTTCTTAATGCTTTTTCAGTTGATGCAACAACTGGACACGTGGAATTTGACACATCAGAATGGAATGATTCTCAAAGTATTATAAAACTATTATCTTCAATACAAGTGAGTATTTACTCCAGTATTTATTTCAGTCAGATTCGTTCAATCAATACCATTGAATAGCAATGAAATAAATAAATAAGCTGTAGATATTACTGCAAGTGTTTAAATGAAATAAGATTTTAAAATATTCAACAAAATGAAATTATAAAAGAGATTGAGTTTCGACATGTTTTATTTGAATACAAATTTCTTTTGATGAAAATTGCACTGTACCCTGACTTCAATGATATCACAAACAGGGCCAACAAAAGAAAAAAGAGTGCCTAAAACTTTAAAATTTTTAATTTTCATATTGAGAGTGGAAATATCAACTTAAAATAAAGCAACCTCTCTAACTGGCAACTTGGAACTCATAAGCAAATTCACCATAAAAGCAATTTCTAACTTCTGTTTAACAGATAATAAAACCATATATTTAAAAAAAAATCGATTTGTCGATTCTATTTTAGCGCCCATTATTGTTTTATTATTATTTAATTATTTCGTTATTATTTTATTATTATTTTTTATTGTTTTATTATTTATTATTTTTTTATTATTGTCTAATTTCTAATTTATTATCAAAAGATTATTGTTTCATTATTATTTCATTATTATTTCATTATTATTTCATTATTTTTTATTATTATTTAATGTTTTATTATTATTTTATTATTGTTTTATTATTTTTTATTATTGTTTAATTTTTAATTTATTATGAAAACATTATTGTTTCATTATTATTTCATTATTATTTCATTATTTATTATTATTATTTAATTGTTGTTTTATTATTATTTTATTATTGTTCTATTATTTTTTAATATTGTTTTATTATTTTTTTATTATTGTTTTATTATTTTTTATTATTGTTTAATTTTTAATTTATTATGAAGTAATTATTGTTTCATTATTATTTCATTATTTTTATTATTATTTAATTGTTGTTTTAGTATTTCGTTATTGTTTTATTATTTTATTATTGTTCTATTATTTATTATTTTATATTATTGTTTAATTTTTAATTTATTATGAAATAATTATTGTTTCATAATTATTTCATTAATGTTTTATTATTTTATTATTTCTATATTTGTTTTATCATTATTTTATTATTATTTCATTATTGTTTTATTATTTTTTCATAATTATTTTGTTAATGTTTTATTATTTTATCATTATTTCGTTATTTGATTTATTATGATTTTATTATTATTTCATTATTATTTTATTATTGTTTCATTATTGTTTTATTATTATATTATTAGTTTTATTATTCATTATTGTTTTATTATAATTTAATTATAGTTTAATTATTGTTTTATGATTGTTTTATTATTATTATTATTATTATTATTATTATTATTATTTCATTATTGTTTTTTTATTGTTTTCTAATTATTTGACTGTTTTATTATTATTATTTAATTATTTTTTATTATTATTTTTATAATTGTTTTATTATTTTAATATTGTTTTTTATTTATTATTTCGTATTTCATTATTATTTTATAATTGTTTTATGATTATTATAATTATTATTATTATTATTTTATTATTATTTAATTATTGTTTTGTTATCGCTTATTTTATTTTATTAATGCTTACTATTAATTTTATTATTTCATTATTGCTTTATTATTGTTTTACTATTATTTTTTATTATTTCATTATTATTTTATTATTTCATTATTGTTTTTATTGTTTTATTATTATTTCATATTGTTTTATTATTTCATAATTGGATCATTTTTGTTTCATTATTGTTTTGTTATGGTTTTATAATAATTTCATTATTGTTTTATTACTGTTTTATTCTTGTTTTAATATTTTATTATTCCTTAAAAATTGTTTCAAATATTATTAGTTTATTGTTTTATTTTTATCTTACTATTGTTTCTTATTGTTTTATTATTATTTTATTATTGTTTTATTGTATTATTTTTTATTTTATTATTGGTTTATTATTGTTTTATTACAATATTCCTATTATTTTGTCATTATTTCATTATTGTATATTGTTTTAAATTATTTCATTATTGTTTATTATTTATTTAATATTGTTTTATAATTAGACCATTATTTGTTATTTTAGTTTTATTAGTATTTTATTAGTATTTCATTTTTTATTTCATTATTATTTCATAATTGTTTTATTCTCATTTCATTATTATGTCATTATTTCTTTTTTATTATTTTGTTATTGTTTTTATAGTTTTATTATTTATTTATTGTTTTATTATTATTTATTGTTTTATCATTATTTTATTTTCATTATAATTTCATTATTATTTCTGTATTTCTATAATTATGTTATTATCGGTTTTGTATTATTTTGATTGTTGTTTTATTATTATATTATTATTATTATTATTATTTCATTATTATTTTATTGTGTTATTAATATCATGTTATAGTTTTATTAATATTTTATTTTTGTATTCTTATTTTATTATTGTTTTTATATTGTTTTATTATTTCATTATTATTTTATTATTAATTTAATATGATTTTTTATTGTTTTATTTTTATTATATTATTTTTCCATCATTGTTTCATTATTATTTTATTATTATCTGTGATATTGTTTTTATTATTGTTTCATTATTGTTTTTTATTATTTTATTATTTTTTGTTTTATTGTTGTTAGTATTGTTTCATTATAGTTTTATTGTTTGTATTACTATTTTAGTTTCATTATTGTTTCATTGTTGTTTTATTACTTTTTTATTTTTGTTTTATTGTTTTATTATTGTCTTAATTTTTATTATTGTTTTATTACTGTTTTTTATTGTTTTTTTATTGTTTCATTGCTATTGTATTATTATTTTATTAATTTTGTTTTGCTTTTTATTATTTTTATTTTCGTTTGATTATTGTTTATTATTGTTTCATTATTTTTTATTACTGTTTTATTACTGCTTTATTGTTTCATTATTGGGATCTTGTTAAGATATGGTCGACAGATCAATTTTTTAAATATGTGGTTATAAGCAAAAACAATAGTTACTTGTCATGTCGAAAATAATTTTATATATCCAAAAATTAGAAAATACATTTAGAAAATTATTTTTATGGAAAATTGGATGAAATTGCATTTTCTCTAGATGTGAACACTTTAAAGATTGCGATTAGAGGGGACATACTTATCTCTCTTTTCGCTACTGTAATGGCTGACATTTGACGTTTTCTTTTGGATTATAGCACTAAATTTTTTTCCTAAAAACTAGTAATGGGAACATTTCAATATTTTTACTGATTCCGTACAAAATTCCCAATTCCGATACAATTACCAATTCTGATTCCAATTCTGTATAAATCTCTAAATATTTAACTATAAAACTGTAATTTGTCCTAATTAGCGCAAAAAACACATGTTGAATGTGCATATATTTTCTCAAACATAAAAATACATTTGTGGCTGAGCTTAGTTTGGCTGGGAGTTCAAAATCAATAAATATTTATTATATTGTTATTGCTACCAGCAGTGGAAGATTTTATTTATTTATTTTTTTTTACTCACTTTCACTCCAAACAACGTAAGGGGCTTCTAATTGGGACTATGCCTAAGAAAGATAAATGCAACATAAACCAACATTTGTCTACGTCGAATTTGAACTTCTGCATATCAGTACAGTTTGGGAAGCATGCAGGAAGAAAATTCCAAAGTCTAGTGGTTCTAGAGAAGAAGCTATTAGAATAGAATACTTTCTGACATTTAGTGACCTCAGAAATGAAGAGGTGTGATTTTGTTGGTAACCGGGATTGTCGGGGATATGTTCGTTGAGGGAGGCATAAATGCAACGAGTTCATCAGAGCACATTCCATTAAATTACTTGTAAAACAGGCACAGAGATGCAACATTGTGGCGATAGGACAGGGGGCGTGGCCTAGTTGACAAATTGGAGCCTATTAAGATTGAAGACTTTTTGGACTTTATCTAAGAGGGAGAGTCTAGTGGTAGATGCAATAATACTTGATACATGGGCGAATGGTGGCTTTGTAGAGGTACAGGATACTCTGAGAGGTGAATAATTTTCTAGCACATTAGAGGGAACCTACCTTCTTTGCAACAACCTTTCAAACAAAATCAATTACAGAAAGATCATTAAAGACATCGTTTTTGGCATCGGAAAATAGGCACATTTTTTCCGATATCAATCCCAACACCACAAAAATTCCAATTTTTCTGATGCTGATTCGGATTAATTGTCCCAACACTAATAAAAACATAATAACATTGCTCTACTCGATAGATTTTCGTAATTTTTGGATATATTACTATTTTCGGTATGACAATTAAGTACTGAAATTTTTGCTTAAAACCATATATTTAAAAAAATCGATCTGTCGACTCTATCTTAGCACACACCCATTATTGTTTTATTATTATTTCATTATTGTTTTATTATTATTTCATTATTGTTTTATTGTTATTTCATTATTGTTTTATTGTTTTATTATTGTCTCATTGTTGTTTTATTGTTTCATTATTGTATTATTATTTTATTGTTGTCTCATTGTTTTATTATTGTTTTATTGTATCATTGTTTTATTATTGTTTTATTATTGTTTCATACATCCTTCTATAATAGCACATATTCTAATCATTTGTAGGATCTTCTCTGTAATCCTGTTCTTGAAAAGAACGTCTTAAATAAACAAGCAAGAAATATGTTTATCAAGTCACCACATACTTATCAACAAATTGTTGCTGATTGTGTAAGGTACAGCCAAAACTTTGAGTGTAAGTTTTTTTGTTCATTTTGAAATGATAGAATTTCTCTGTGTAGAATAAAAATGAGATTTACCGGTATAAATAAGGCCTCCAACTATTGGCATTTATTTATCCCCCCCCCCTCACTCATTTGTTGTATCCTTGTCCCTTTAGGGCTCCAATGTTTGATTAACAAGAATTTCCATCCCTACTCCCTTTGGAGTCAGGTAAGTCAGCCTATAAAAACATTGTACTTAAATCCAAGGTAGCTGATCAGCGGCTTGGTTCCCACCAGTTTTGGCAAATAACAAATAGGATCCTGAACAGAAGTGTGCGTTCTATCCCAACCATTATCAATGGACCAGAGGTCATCTCATCAGCGTCAGACAAGGCCAAACTATTTGCAAAGAACTTTGCAGCTAATTCTACCCTATGCGACGAAGGCCATCAACTCCCCATATTTCCTCCTATAACACAGAACAAGCTAGGTAACATACAAATATCCGTACATGAGGTCGCCAAGCTAATCAAGAACCTGGATTCCAGTAAAGCAACTGGCCCTGATGGCATCCCAATTATAGTGTTAAAAAAGCTTCAACCAGAACTTGCTCCCATATTTACGAAACTATTTAAGCGCTGCCTTAAGGAGAAGTGCTTTCCGACTCCCTGGAAGACCTCATCAATTTGCCCTGTATTCAGGTGATAAGTCATCTCCCTCTCAGTACAGACCAATAAGTCTCCTGTGTGTTATGAGTAAGTTGCTGGAATCCATATTAAATAGAGAAATAGTCAACCACCTCAGCAGGAATAACCTTCTTAGTAACACACAATATGGTTTCCGCTCTGCAAGATCTACTGCAGATGTGCTGACGGTTATATCCCACAGGATTAGTGAATCTCTTGACAAAGGCTTCCTTTCTAGGGCAATTGCTCTTGACATATCAAAGGCCTTCAACAAGGTAAGGCATAAGGGCCTACTTCACAAGATTTCCAGCTACGGTATAGCTGGAAATGTTTTCTCAATCATTAAATCATTTCTCTCCGCTAGGCTCATAAGAGTAGTGGTAGATGGACAAAAATCGGAGGCCTGCAATATAAATGCTGGAGTCCCTCAGGGGTCAATCCTGGGCCCAAATCTCTTCCTGATCTACATCAATGACCTCCCTAAACACATACTTAAATCATTCGTTGACATCTATGCTGATGACAAAACCATCTACGGCAACACATCAAAGGCTGTAAATGACAAAGTTCTCTCTGATTCTCTCTCCTCTGATCTTGAGCGCGTGGTTCAGTGGGGGAAGATGTGGCTGGTTACCTTTAATGCATCTAAAACCAAACTCCTATCCTTACATCATCAACGCTCTGATCCCCATCTGGCATCAATTGTGATGGATGGCTCTCGTCTGGGTGAGGCCCCGTGTTTTGACAAGCTTCTGGGTTTGACCTTTACTCCTGATCTGAAATGGAACACGTACATCAAGTCTGTTGCCAAGGTCACTGGAAAGATGGTGGGATCCTTCTACCGCTCCAGAAGATATCTCACTACTGATGCAATTCTCTATCTATATAAAAGCCAAGTACGTCCAAGGATGGAATACTGTTGCCATATCTGGGCAGGAGCTGCTAAAAACAGCCTATCCTGCCTTGACAGAGTACAAAATAGACTTCGTGGCTTAGTGGGGGATGCCCTTTTCTCTACCCTGCAACCTCTCTCCCACAGAAGAGACATTGCGAGCCTATCCTTGTTTTATTTCCATGGCAGGTGCTCGTCTGAACTGCAATCTCTGGTCCCCCCTCGCCAATCTTTCATGAAAAACACCCGTCTAGCTGAATCCACTGTGAAAAATTTCCCCCACTCTATATCTGTGCCTAAATCAAAACGCGGATTCCATGAGCAAAGCTTCTTTCTTAGAACTGCACGCCTGTGGAACTCTGTTCCGTCTGCCTGCTTCCCACCGGACTACAACTTGGATGTCTTCAAGTCCAACGTTAACAAATTCCTAATGAACCGCCCCCTTAAGTAAACACTTCATCAAATCTCCACACTAACGTACTGTACTTGCAATAACCCTTATCCCTGAGTGACTTCCGGGCCTTGATAAGTGGTGATCACTGTGTAAAAAAAAAAAAAAAAAAAAAGTCTCTTTTCAAACACAAATGGCAGACTTTAGTGACAAAGCACACAACGGCAGTCACTGAAAGCCATCGCACTTCTTCTCTGATACATCTTGAACTGGTTGACTATTTCTTGGTAAAGCCCTAAACGGCAGTTAGAAGGTAGCTATCATTTATCCTCGAATCCTTGCTTGCATTACAACAAAAGTCCCTGTAGAAAAACTTCTGCACGAAAAGAGCCAGAATTAAGGGATGCGCATGTGCAACCTGTCACTTGAACTCTTCACTTAAAAAGTTCTCATTTGCAAACTTAACATCTTCCTCCTTTCTGAATAATTACTTTTGTCTTGCATTATATTCCATTTGATCGAAAACAGGAGGAGATAACTGCGTTCTATCATTTAAGTTGCTTTGTGCAGAATTCGATGACACTATCTTTCAGGCCAACCATCTTGCTTTTCTCAATCTACTGCATGCTTTTTTCTGAAAATCAGCTCAAGCACATCTTTTACTGAATCGTTTTTCATAATTTTTGGAATTCATACTAATTTCGATATGACACTTAAGTACATAATAATGTTTTTCTCTGAAATACCTTTGTTTGAAAATACACAATTGTATCAGATGACACACTATAGTAAAGTTGCACCAAATATTGTTTCATTCAAATGAGAGTATTTTTGCCAACTTAGCAAAAGTTGGAGCCCGTACATTTTGTCATCTTGATTCTACATCACCTAGACCAACTTTTTCAAATTTTCTTCTGCATGCCAGTTCAAACAGGAAAATATTTTTATTTAAAACTAGTAGGGAACACCCGTTGTTGCCCAGTCATAAAATAAGCTTAAATATATTTTGATTTATGTATATTTGAACTATTACCTTTTTACGCAAATATTACGCAAGTATAAATCATGTAGAATATCTGCATGAATATAATTACACGTAATAGTCAACTAAAGATGATCATCCCATGAGAAAACCAGAAAAAAAAATAGGGAATTAATTAAAATGAATGTTTAAAAGAATATGCAAATTAGCTAGATCTTTTGCAGATGAATGCAATTCCACGACCTATATAAAACAAGGTTGTATTTTCTTTTTAAATATAAATAGAAAAAAGGGTTTTTAATATGAATATCAATACACAAAATAAACAAATTTATCAGTTTTTAATATGTATAATGATAAAAAAATAATCCCTATGTATAATAATAAAAAATAATCGCTATGTATAATAATAAAAATAATCGCTATGTATAATAATAAAAATAATCCCTATGTATAATAAAAAAAATAATCCCTATGTATAATAAAAAAAATAATCCCTATGTTTAATAAAAAAAATAATCCCTATGTATAATAAAAAAAATAATCCCTATGTTTAATAAAAAAATAATCCCTATGTATAATAAAAAATAATCCCTATGTATAATAAAAAAAATAATCCCTATGTATAATAAAAAAATAATCCCTATGTTTAATAAAAAAAATAATCCCTATGTATAATAAAAAAAATGATCCCTACGTATAATAAAAAAATAATCCCTATGTATAATAAAAAAAATAATCCCTATGTTTAATAAAAAAATAATCCCTATGTATAATAAAAAAAATAATCCCTATGTTTAATAAAAAAAAATAATCCCTATGTATAATAAAAAAAATAATCCCTATGTATAATAAAAAAATAATCCCTATGTATAATAAAAAAATAATCCCTATGTTTAATAAAAAAAATAATCCCTATGTATAATAAAAAAAATGATCCCTACGTATAATAAAAAAATAATCCCTATGTATAATAAAAAAATAATCCCTATGTATATTAAAAAAATAATCCCTATGTATAATAAAAAAATAATCCCTATGTATAATAAAAAAAATAATCCCTATGTTTAATAAAAAAATAATCCCTATGTATAATAAAAAATAATCCCTATGTATAATAATAAAAATAATCCCTATGTATAATAAAAAAAAAATCCCTATGTATAATAAAAAAAATAATCCCTATGTATAATAAAAAAATAATCCCTATGTTTAATAAAAAAAATAATCCCTATGTATAATAAAAAAATAATCTCTATGTTTAATAAAAAAAATAATCCCTATGTATAATAAAAAAAATAATCCCTATGTATAATAAAAAAAATAATCCCTATGTTTAATAAAAAAATAATCCCCATGTATGATAAAAAAACAATCCCTATGTATATTAAAAAAATAATCCCTATGTTTAATAAAAAAATAATCCCTATGTATAATAAAAAAAATAATCCCTATGTATAATAAAAAAATCCCTATGTATAATAAAAAAATCCCTATGTATAATAAAAAAAATCCCTATGTATAATAAAAAAAATCCCTATGTATAATAAAAAAAAAATCCCTATGTATAATAAAAAAAATCCCTATGTATAATAAAAAAAATCCCTATGTATAATAAAAAAAATCCCTATGTATAATAAAAAAAATCCCTATGTATAATAAAAAAAAAATCCCTATGTATAATAAAAAAAATCCCTATGTATAATAAAAAAAAAATCCCTATGTATAATAAAAAAAATCCCTATGTATAATAAAAAAAATCCCTATGTATAATAAAAAAAAAATCCCTATGTATAATAAAAAAAATCCCTATGTATAATAAAAAAAATCCCTATGTATAATAAAAAAAAAATCCCTATGTATAATAAAAAAAATAATCCCTATGTATAATAAAAAAAAATCCCTATGTATAATAAAAAAAATCCCTATGTATAATAAAAAAAAAATCCCTATGTATAATAAAAAAAATAATCCCTATGTATAATAAAAAAAAATCCCCATGTATAATAAAAAAAAAAATCCCTATGTATAATAAAAAAAAAATCCCTATGTTTAATAAAAAAAAAGGCGCAGTTTTTCCTCTCTGGACACAACTGAAACATAAATAAAACGATTGAAAGATAAGGAATGCTATAAGAATCCAAACGTTGATAAATGGTATGAACTACGTTTGATTACTTATGGAATCGTCCATGACAAGAATTTAATATTGAATTTGAAGACGACCATCTTGTAATTAGCAGAGAAGTAGTTTTACTGGCATAAGTTCTTGCTATACCTGATTATTTTCTTTTTTTTTTGTATTTTCTTTTGTGTCTTTTTTTCTTGTATTTTAATGTTGAGTTAATGAAAAAATAGAAAAACGCCATACACAATGTTATATTTTTTATATAACATTTCTTCACTTGTGTGAGATTCCCTCAGAGTTGTATGCATTTCTCTGTGTTCTACATTGTCCCTAGTGGGTCCAGAGATACTTCCATAGACCACAAAACAAAATCCCTTTCGTGTCCACTGACCAGCGTAGACTGACTGCCAAAAATGGTTTTTGTAACTGTATTACAACCCACACTTCTTTTTCTGATGTAAATTTTCATTGTTATATATGTATTTTTTTAGTTTAAAATGTAAAACGTCCGGTATCATACTTCAATTGTGCTCTAAACAAAAACATTCATTTCGAATGTGTCCCTGTCATATCCAAAAACCTACTGTTGATTTTATATGTTGAGCTATTTGGCTTATGTGGTTATAAAACTTCTCAAATGCAGTTGTGAGGTCAGACTGTGTAAGATGTTAACTTTGGTCGAAATCGCCTGTTCTTTCTTTCATCAGATTATTTTAATTATTAATTATTGATACTTATCGGAAACATTCCAATACAAAACCTATTTAAGAACACTGCCGAGCACATGAAGTTCCTTCGGCCCAACCGTTTTCGAGTCCATAGGGAACACACACACACACACACACACACACACACACACACACACACACACACACACACACACACACATACAAAGTTCCTTTTATATAATAGTAGAGATAAAGATTATTTTCTTATTATTTATTATTAATTTCTTTCTTTATTGGTCCCCCGACAAAAGGAGGGGGGAACAGTAAATTCACCCTTGTCCGTTCGTCTGTCTGCACTTTTCTCAATAATACGCCTTCAAATTTTTTAAAATTTTGCACAAACATTAAACATGATATGAGTAAAAGGTGACAGCATGGATTTTCCGGGAAAACTCCGGTTGCCCTCCCCCCCTCCTAGGGTTGCTTTTTGGGTTAAAATGACTAGAATTGACACTTTTGTGCTTATTAAAAAAAATTTGATGCCTTGGATTTTTATAAAACTTTCTGAAAAGTTGTAACTAACTGATTTCTATATAATTTTGTTTGTCTATACTTCGCGATAACTCTTGGGTGTGCCCCAGTGGCTCTTTTAGGGCTAATAAAAACACTCCATTTTTGGGACTATTTTACCATATTTGTCCAAAATTTTCTGTGTATGTCTATTTAGCAGTTTTGCATGGTGCTGAACTCAAATTTAAATATGTTAAGGCTTTGAGGACTTTGGGGGCTAAGTGGAGGGAGGGAATGATGGATTTAGTCATTTCTCTTTTTGCAAGGTGCAGAACACAAATTTACATATGTTAAGGCCTAAAACTGCATCGTTTGTTCATTTTCACCAGGATTTGACGTCCCCTGAGGAGTTTTGTGGTTAAATGGGGGAGGGAGAATGCTGAACTTTATCATTTTTTTTTATGCCTCATTCACCGTGCACTCACGGGGACCATGCATGCTTCATTTGTTTATTTATTTTATTTTATTCTATAAGCGATGTTTCTGACAAAGGAGGAAAATTTGCTGTTTTATGGGTCAGAAGCTATCCATTTAAGACTTCTAACTTTTGACCTTGAGGTGTGCGTGTGTGTGTTTTAGCTGCTTACATCAAGTGGCTTTCAGTCTTGTCTGAAGCAATTCCCATACAAAAAAATCTAGTGGAAAATTCCACTTTCTACCTCATTTTAACCTTACGTGGAAATTTCCAATTCTAGCATAATTTTTTGAAATCCGCATCTAAATATTGTTGCAGATTATTTACATTTCTTGTTCTTTTTTCCAGGTGGTTTCAATCCAAGTACGGAAGATGAATACGAATCCCCAAAACAGAATCCTTGGATTCGAGAAAACATGCAATTAGCACAGAAATCCTATCAAAACCTTCAAAAAATCTCTTTCGAAGATTATCACTTCACTTGGTCGGATATTGCAACTTGTAAAGCAAAAAACGACATCGAAAATTCTTGTAAGTTTCATTTTTTTTTTTTGTAACGTTTATTTATTTTGGTAGATTGAGACAAAGGATTGATGTGCAAGAATGGAGATGGATTGGAACTCAGATGTGGAGAAAATATATCTTGAAAAATTCTTGTAAGTTTTATTTTTTGAAACGTTTATAGGAGCTAATCTTCACATGGACCGCAAGATCAACTCCTATAATATTTTTGTAACGAGACGATCGTCAAATGGAGGGTAAACAAAGCCTATCTGTAAACAACAATGATATGTATTTATTTAAGTGACTTGCACTGTTGGGTGTAGGTTGCCGACAGTAAAGACAGTGTCACAGTGTGGTAAGTAATAACACAGCAAGAAAGGCAATGTACTTTCAAGTGAAGATAGCTTTGCTCGGTTTCTAAGTGACGGACACAGAAGAGAGGATGTCTTTCTTCATAGATACCAAGAAGCACTATGTCTGACCTACAAATGACAAAGATCTTGAAAGTAGTCCTTTGATAATTTGGTCAAAATTAATCTGTCCGGGAGTCTAATTAGTCGTTGTGTGACTAAACCATGGTAACTTTTTACTTTCTTTCCACCTTGTAAATGATGACTTTGATAGGTTTTCCGGTATGCTGAAAACGAATACTGTATTTAAATTTGGCATAAACAAGTAGTCTTCCAGATATTAAGCAATGTAATTCCATACATTATCACTGGTGGCCATTTTGTATGCACAAGCCAGCATACTTTTGATGCGCACACTAGCAGTGATAAGATAAGGAATTATTTTGCTTAATATCCGGAAAACTACTTGTTTGCAGCAAATTTAAATATGATATTCGTTTTCAGCATACCTGAAAACATATAACAGTCGTCATTTTAAAGGTGATTTTTAAGGTGGAAAGAAAGTAAAAATTTACCCAAACTACCTCACAGGGGTTGCTCTCCACAAGAAGAAAGAAATATCAATGCTTGTGACTGCTATGCGCTTATACAGGGTGACCCCCCAAAAAACAGGCCCCCAACTCTAATTAGGCTCCATTTCTTAGTGTTTTGTCCGAATTAGATGAAACTTTGGTCATAACTAGTTTATTATATTATATTATATTGTATTATATTATATTAATTATTATTATATTATATTATTATATTGGCTTGGCCTTTGGGCCGGGATCAAAGTGAAAGAATTTAATATCTCAAAGTGTAGTATCTGTTCCGGCAGATACTGCAAGCAAAGACCATATGTGGGGGCAACCCCACATATAAGACCTTGGTCAATGTAGAGGCAACCCTTCATACCAATTGTCACTATCCAGCTCCCCTACTCCCTGGGGAGTTGGTCCCCATTTCCCCTTCACTCCTCACATTAAAAATCAGCCTTGTGCCTAATTTGCTCAGTGGGGGAGCAAATAAATACCTCAAAGTGTAGTATCTGTTCCGGCAGATACTGCAAGCAAAGACCATATGTGGAGGCAACCCCACAGATAAGACCTTGGTCAATATAGGGGCAACCCTTCATACCAATTGTCACTATCGAGCTCCCCTTTCCCCTTCACTCCTCACTTTAAAAATCGGCCTTGTGCCTAATTTGCTCAGTGGGGGAGCAAATAAATACCTGACCTTTGGATGCTGCACTTCAATTTCTTGTTCTCTGTCAGTGGAGGAGAAATCCTTCACGACTGAGACAATTTTTATTTTTGTTCCTTTTCTCCACATTTAAAAAAACACCCTGGTGTCTGACTCTGTGCTGTGGGGAGACATTGTAAATAGGAACTAGTTTATTCTATTCAAAACATCACATCAAAACACAAGGATCTTTGGCCTTTTTTTTTCCGTTCTACAGCATATGTTCTAGATGGCCTCCATTTAGCTTTTGTTTTTTTGGGGGGTCACCCTGTATTTATTGCTTGTAGATTGAGAAACAACAACCAGACTGCATGCAAGAAACGCAAGAATGGAGATGGATGAGAAATCAGATGCGGAGAAAATATATCTAAATATATATAAATTCTTGTTTCACTTTTTAAATGCTCATTTCTTTGATGTTACATGTACTTTTTATCTTTACTCGTCGAAATTATTGTTCTTATTTGAATATCTGAGTCATATCTTTAAGTGATGATCATATTATATGTGAGGACTATGTATACCTTCAGCACCTCAGTTATATTAGAAATGCTAAATTACCTCTTTTCCAAAATGTGAGGTGTAATGCTTTGTAAGACACGATTAAATGTATCTTTCTTATTGAATGCACGTCAACCAATCATAAACAATATTCATATTACTTGGATTCTTCGGACTGCTCTTCTTATACTGAGTGTTATTTTCACAACGTTTCGGTTGATGTAACCTCAAACCTTCTTCAGGTATTTTTTTTTTTTTTTTTTTTACACAGTGATCACCACTTATCAAGGCCCGGAAGCCACTCAGGGATAAGGGTTATTGCAAGTACATTACGTTAGTGAGGAGATTTGCTGAAGTGTTTACTTAAGGGGGCGGTTCATTAGGAATTTGTTAACATTGGACTTGAAGACATCCAAGTTGTAGTCAGGTGGGAAGCAGGCAGACGGAACAGAGTTCCACAGGCGTGCAGTTCTAAGAAAGAAGCTTTGTTCATGGAATCTGTGTTTTGATTTAGGCACAGATATAGAGTGGGGGAAATTTTTCACAGTGAATTCAGCTAGACGGGTGTTTTTCGTGAAAGATTGGCGAGGGGGGGACCAGAGATTGGAGTATCTTATTGTAGTCAGGAATATTTCTGTTGAACTTGCACAAAGACCTGTGACACAGTGGATAGAGTACTTGGTAAAATTCAGTTGTGAAAGTTACACTCTTCCTGGGGTTGAAGGTTCAATTTTCAGTATGGGTGACACTCAAAATATAATTGCAAATTGCTTAAGACTTTTACCCAGTCAGTGCTGATGTAATTAGAGCATGCTACCCCTGAGGATTAAATAAAGGGTTCCATTTGTAATTCCATGAAGATTCCAGAATTTGACAGAAAGATTTTGTGAGTTTGACAGAAAGATTCCCTAGTTCAACAGGATACACCTAAAGAAGGTTGGAGCGGTGGTTATATTAACCAAAACGTTGTGAAAATAAGATTCAAGATGAGAACAGTAGTCTGAAGATTCCAAATAATATGAATAGCCAATCCTCATCTAAAAATTTCAGAAATGTAATAAACAATACAATTCAATCATATGGTGTGTCTCCAACGCTCAATTACAATAATCTCTCTTCATTCTCCAAAGAAAAGAGATCCTGCCTCTATGTGTATGGGGGGGGGGGGGGGGTCTCACTCTAAAATCAAAGTCGGTTCAACAACTCAAAAGAAAGGACCACACAAAGTAAAATACAATTTTAAGTTGACATTGTGTTGTGGAGGTTGTAGGTTCAATCCTCAGTGCAGGCGATACTAAGAATACAATTGCGAATTGCTTAAGACTTCTATCAAGTCATGGCTGATGGAACAAGAACATGTTACCCCCATAGATTAAATAATTAATAATTTTTGATCCACAGACTTGAAATTTGGTAGATAGGGTATTCAGGCATGTGGAAAACTTTTTAATTGGTTTTAATCCAGAAAAAAAAGGGCTGCTAAGGGGTAAACATTTTTTTAAATTGTTAAGTGAGAGTTATTGTTTGTCAGCTGTTTCACAAATGCACATGTGTGAATCGTTCACATGACAGATTACTTAGATTAAGAATAAGTAGGTTTTAAAACAATTTTTAAAGATCATATCAAGCTGGCCTAATGGTTATCGTACTTGACTCATTGTCATTAGGTTTTGATTTTGATCTCAGCTTAAGTATGTTTTTTTTTTTTTATTATGACATCTTGTAAGTTAACTGTTTAGAAAAAACATAATACTCGCATGCACATATCTCAGTTTCTCCAGCATTAATACTATGAGCTTCTGTTTTCTGCCCATCAACTGCTAGTCTTACAAACCTATCAGAGAGAAATGATTTAAAAATTGAAAAGAGATTTCCAGCTATACTGTATCTGGAAATCTTGTGAAGTAGACCTTTATGCCATAACTTATCAAAGGCCTTTGATATGTCAAGAGCAATTGCCTTAGAAAGGAAGCCTCCGTCGAGAGTTTCGCTAATCCTATGAGAAATAACCATAAGCACATCCGCTATATGAATTAAAATATAATATTTATGCGTATCTTAGGACTGGGCAATGCCGAACGGCCAGCTAGTTAAATTATGAAAAAAGTACCTATGACCAATCAACAAACTAAAAGATATGATTCTATCATAAACTTATAAAAACTAATATTTCTTGGAAGATTTCTTCTTTAAAGCATATTATTTTTATATTTATAATTTTATTTCTATAATTTTATTTTTCTCTTTTCCCAAAATAAAACAAAAGATCTTGAAAGTTTAAAGAAAAATTCCAAATTGTATGAAATGCACACTGGGAAAAAACTTGATGAAATGGCAGATGAACTAACACCGGAAGAGGAAGAGGAGTAAGTTCATTTTCTTAAAATTCATTTTTTTTTTTTACATCCCAGAAGACTGAAAATCAAGATCGTCATATCAACGCCATTAAACATGGTAATAGTTTCTGCAACTAGATTATTCCAAATCAATCATCTTATTCTCTTAGAGTTCTACTAAATTGGTGAAAATTTCCTTTATCCTCCAACTAGAAGAATTATTTAACCTCTGATTGTCACCAACAGGATATTCCCCAAAACTGGATCACTGAATATTGTATTCTATTATATAATTTGGTAGAACATTAGCGGCAAAAAGGAAGTTGTATTCATCCAAAGTTGCATATTCACAGGAGTTGAAGACATGGTTATTCCGGTCCACAGGTCTATGGTGTTCACTGCTGGTCAAAAAAACTTATTGAAATCCCTTCAGACAAGACATGAAGCCCATAACTATTTTGGCCACTACAGACCTTTGTGTATGGTCTGTATTCATTCAGAACGCTGTGTGTTCCCTTGTTGGAACCAACTCAACCCTTCCTGGACGAATGTTACCTCAAGAGCAAATAAGTCAGGAAGGGTGTCTGATCTATAAAAATGTTGCCGCAATTAAGGAAAAGAAACCTGACCAGACATAAGTTTGCAAGTCAATTTTCTAAAGGGTCATTCTACACATGCTAGCATGTAGAATGGACATTAATTCGATGATGGTATTGTTGTTGTTGGTGGTGGTGTCATTGTTATTGGTGGTGACGGTGGTGGTGATAGTGGTGTTGTTGTTGTTAGTGGTAGTGTTGTTAGTGTCGTTGTTGCTATTGGTGGTGTTGTTGTTGGTGGTATCGTTGTTGTTATTGGTGGTGTTGTTGGTATCGTTGTTGCTGTTGGTGGTGTTGTTGTTGTTGCTGTTGTTGTTGGTGGTAGCATTGTTGTTGTTGGTGGTGGTGTTGTTGGCGGTGACGTTGTTGGTGGTGGTGATGGTAGTGGCGTTGCTAGTGGTGGTGATGGCGTTGTTGTCGTTGGTGGTGGTGGTGGTGTTGTTGTTGGTGTCATTGTTGCTGTTGGTGGTGGTGTTGGTGTCGTTGTTGCTGTTTTTGGCATTGTTGTTGTTGGTGGTGGTGTTGTTGTTGGTGGTGGTGATGACAGCGTTTTTGGTGGCGGTGGTGGTGGTGTTGTTGGTGATGGTGGTGTTATTGTTGATGGTAGTGGTGGTGTTGGTGGTGTCGTTGTTGCTGTTGGTGTTGTTGTTGATGCTGGTGTTGTTGTTAGCAGTGTTGTTATTTGTGGTGGTAGTGTTGTTGTTGTTGGCAGTGGTGTTGTTGTTGGCAGTATTAGTGGTGGTGGTGTTGTTGTTGGCGGTGTTGTTGTCATTGTTAGTAGTGGTGGTGGTCCCCTTTCTGTGTAAATTATCAACATTTTTATGCCTCATAATCATGGTCATTTGATTCTTAGTTATGTGAAAAGTCATCATCCAGTGCTGCAATTAAAGTAACTATTCATGCCCACAAATGTAATGTTACACGCTACTGAGTACTGGCCTTTCAGAATCCAGGGCAAGCAACGACTTCTGCATAACCATGCTTCTCTGAATATGCCATATGAAGGTGACAGAGCATGTCAGCAACTCCTTTGAAGAAAACTCCAAATCCCACCTTTGGATACAGCAATATGTGAGAAGTGTCTCTGTTGGTTTGGCTATGTCAAACTCAATGATGGGTGGTGTCGTATTTAATGAATAAACTAATCAATATGTGCTAAATATCGGTTATTACCACGATGGGGCAGCCAGATGGGTTTTGATTAAAAAGGGATAGAAAAATGAACACGCATTTTGTTTGATAAAATCACCAGAGAGCCAACAACCAAGATATCCCCAGGGGCCGTAACTCTACCTTTTATTATTTCAGAACATTACAGGTAGATAAACAGGTCCTGAGTCATGAAAGTTGAGCACTTGTCTGGCATTGGCCGTTCACGCAAGACCTGTGCTGAAACTATTAAGGAGGACTTGAAAGCTTGGTAACTTCATGAGGCGGATACCATGGATCAAACCAAATGGTGAACAGATGTCCAAACAACGATCAAAAGACAGACCTTTGCAAACCATGGAAACCTGTCTACAATTGAATGGTCGATCAGTCATTGCATTCTACTGAATGAAATTTGACACTATAATTTAAAGCAGTTTCTTTAGTTATTTTTCCTGATATACATGTATCATAAGCCAACCGATTTTTAATTCATTTTTTTTATGAAAATCGCTCCAAACAAGGCAGAAGCCACTTGATGTAAGGAGCTAAAGAAAAGAAAAACTACTCCAAGGTTTAAATCTTGCCAATGATAGGTGTTAGATGCAATAGATTCTGACCAAGTAAACAGCAATTCTTTCTCCTTTGTCAGAAACATCGTTCATGGAATGAGAGAACTAAAGGATAAAATAAGGGAAGCGATAGTTAGGCAGCTGGTGAAAGTAAATTCAAGATTCACTTTCATCAAAGGCCTTGATAGTGTTTGGCACAAACGTTTGCTTAACAAGCTTGGTAACTATGGAATATCTGGAAATATCCTCTCAATTATCAAGCCCTTTCAACACTAGTGTGCCTCCAAGATCAATTCTCAGCCAAACCCTCTTCGTGATATCCATCAGTGATCTTCCAACTCATAATTTGAGATCATTTGTTGACATCTATGCAAATGACACGACAATCTATGGCGCACTTTTAAGAGCATTGATGATAAAAACCTTTCTGATTCTCTTCCTTATGACCTGGAACACATGTGAAGCACATGGTGCAATGAGGAAAAAGTGGGTTTTAATACTAAATTCCTCTCTTTTCACCACCAATGCTTGTGTTAGAGAATAGCGGTCAGAAGCAGTAAATTGTCTGTTTATCTGTCTATCTATCTAGTGATGAATGTGCAACAGAGATTTGAAGTTATACTTTGAACAAGGACCTGAAGTGACGTGTCACATGTCACGTGTTCCGGTTTGCGCAAGCATAGTTGGCAGTTGGATTTGGGACACCAAGGGAGTCAGGTGGGCTAAAAATAGGTCTCCCCATGAGGGGGAGAAGTCTCAGAATGAACCCCCCTCCCCAAGCGAAAGATCGTCAATCACTCCCTTCTGCTATGACAAATACTTGGTAGTGAATAAAATGCATAAAATCTCACATCGTCTTGGGTCCTGTCTTGAAGGTGCTTGGTAGGTGCTTGACTGAGCTCCAATCTTTGGAGCTCAGTCACCCACTATGAAAAAAATTCATAACAAAAATTTGACTGGCTATATAAGGCCAACAACAACCAAGACCTCTCCTTCGTTCTTGAGCATGTGGGTCAATGGGGTAAAAAGTAGTTGGCTAATTTAAACGCATCTAAAACTAAGCTTTTATCTCTTCACCAAAAATGCTCTGATCCCTCCTTAGCCCTAATTTATATAAATAGCTCTCGTTTAAAACAGGCTCCCTATTTTGACAAACTTCTGGGTGTGACCTTTACTCTTGACCTGAAATCAAAGACTTACATCAAATCTGTTGCCTATGTTGCTGGTAAAATGAGTACATCATTTTATCACTTCAGAAGTTATCTCACTCCTGATGCAATCCTCTACCTGTATAAGAGCCAGATACATTATAAAATGGAGTACTGCTGCTATATCTGGGCGGGAGTTGATCAGAGCAGCCTATCCTGCCTTGACAAAGATCCAAACCAGCTTCGAAACCTAGTAGGTGATGCCTTTTTCTCTTCCCTGCAATCTCTTTCCCACAAAGAGATGTTGTGAGTCTGTCTCTGCTCTATTGTTATTTTCATAGCAAGTGCTCTTTTGAGCTCGAATATGGTCCCCTTTTGTCAAACTTTCACAAAAACACTCGTCTAGTTAGAACCACTATCAACAATTCCCCCTATTTTCTATCTGTGCTTTAATCTAAACGCAAATTCCATGAACAAAGGTCTTTTCCTAAAACTGCCTGCCTGTGAAAGTCTATTCTACTGGCCTGCTTTCCAGCTTATTACAATATGATTATCTTCAAGTCCAAAGTAAACAAGTTTTTGTTTGGTCGTTCAGCTCAAACTTTTGAGGTATATTGATTTTTTTTGTGGACTGTTATCCTCATCTTAATAGTTGTTGTTTCACTATGCTTCGGCCAACTCATCCTCTGGTCTTCTTCAGGTGATTAAGTGCGACGGGATAGGAATACAAAGTCTCTTTACTGTATCCCCAGCAACTACTGCCTTCCATAGTTATTGTTGTCTTACCACATTTTGGCCAACTAATCTTCTGGCCTACTTTGGGTAGGATTGGAACCGCTATCTTCAGATTCATTGTCCACCTGATAAACCTATTCTAGAAAGATGAAAACTTGCACACATAAACAAAAATAAAAATTCTGACTTCTATATTATATTTCTCTTAGTGTGTCTCGGCATTAAATGACCCCAAAGTGGTTGATATGCCGTAAAACAGAACAAACAAACAAACTTAGTGTGTCTGTCTGCTTGTTTGTTTGTCCATTGCACTTTTTCTCAGAAAGTACTGGGCCGATCTGGCTGAAATTTTGTATGATAGGGCACAGCAAACAAAGCATTATGGTAGCTGTTCGATGCACAGTTACGGATAAATAAGAATTAGTATTTAAGTTCCACTTTTTCTTGGAAACTACTGAGCCAATCTGGCTAAAATTTTGTATGGACGTTTATGATAATGTGCAGCGAATTAAGTATTATGGTATCCATTCAATGAACAGTTAAGGATTAATAGGGATTAGTAATTAATGCAAAAATGAGCACAAAATAAATCATATTAAACCATCAATTTGGCATAAAGATTTCATTTTCAGTCAATGCGTTACAACTTTTGCTCACTTTCAATCATATTCAACTTTTGCTGAAAAAGTCTACTGTATTAATAATTCTTTAAAACATGACAACGCTAACTCTCAAAATGTCTGCTGCTCGAATTGTAAGTAAAAATTCTCCAAGATACGAATATTAATCGAGTAATCTGACTCAAACGATGCTAACTCAATCTTTTCTCTCACGGAACACTTGATGTGCTCCCAACCAATCGCTTCAACTTTACTCAACTTTACTATCTCTCTCCAGGAGGCAAATTTGTCCTTTTTTTTATTTCAACAAGTTTTCACTCATGTAAAACAAATGCTCATCTGCATAAGTGAATTCTTCTCATCGCACAGAAAAATAACAAGATTTTATCTCATAAACGGAGCGTTCTGGGTTACATTATCCGATGAACGACACTTTTACATCGTGGATTTGCATGATGGCTGCTACAACCATCAAATTTTATCCTCGAGTGTCCTTTGGGCTTTGATAAGTGGTTGACATATTAAAACAAGAACAACAAGAGAACTCATGTCCATCTCTTCAATAAGGAGTATTATTGCAATTATTACATCTCTTCTATAATATTTCGGTTGGTGAAACTCTGTTCGCTTTGAGAGAAGTTGACAAAGTGCAGAAACTTATCTGTAATTTCATTGGCCTCACTCTCTTTTTTTTCAATCTCTGTACTCTTTCTCTCACAAACGTGACATTGCTAGTCTCAGTCTTTTCTACAAATACTATTAAAGCACGTGTTCTTCAGAATTGTCTGATCTGTTCCCTGCTTCCTTTGTTCCAGCTCATTTGACTCATTGCTCTAGTGGTCTCTATCAGTTTGTTGTTTTTATGCCTCATTATAATACAGCTTCCTATTCCAGTAAATTCTTTCCAAGAACTGCAGGCTTACGGAATTCCTTTCCTGCTGATTGTTTTCCTCCTACCCATAGCCTTGACAATCAGCATCTTCTGTGTTTGCAATAATTATTTTTCATTCTTGTTAGCTCTTACATCGAGTGGCTTCATGCCTTGTCAGAACCGATTTCGATAAATTTTTTTTTTAATTGAAGGAAGTTTTTTTTCATGATGTCATTCTTCTAGAAATACAACGATATCCAATTCACTTGTGCAACCTTGATAACAGGAACAAGTCGCCAATACAATTGGAGTAGGAAGTTCTATTATCCAACCAGAAAAAAATAATTAAAACAATGCAATTTGATCCCAATTGACCTTCACCTTGGTCTGAAATGGACCTACATCAGATCTGTAGCTGAAATCGCTGGGAAAATGGTTGGATCATTCTACTGCTCCAGAAAATATCTAATTCCTAACACAATCCTATACAAGAGGCAAACACATCCTAAGATGAAGTACTGTTGCCACATCTGAAGAAAAGCTCCTAAGAGTATCCTTTCCTGCCTTGACAGGGTGCAAAATCGTTTTCGAAATCTTATGGGGAAGAACCTTTGCTCCTTTCTACTCCCTCTTTCTCACAATAGAGACACTGCAAGTCTTTTATGGCAGGTGCTCGACTGAGCTCCAATCTATAGTCTTCCCTTGTAAAAATTCACAACAAATACTCATCTATCTACAACAACTGTCAACAATTTCTCTAATTCTCTGTCAGTACAGAAAACTAAACAAAAATTCCATGAGCAAAATTTCCTTCCTAGACCTGTCGATCTGGGGAACGCAATATCATGAGGCTGCTTTTCGGCTGACTATAACATGGTCGTTTTCAAGTCTAACGTAAATGTTCTTGCTGATCCGTCCTCTTATATAATTAAACCCTCCTCAAATTCCACCATTACTGATCATCACGATGTTGTCTCACCTTTTACCTTGCATTCATTAAACTTTATCCTAGAGTGGCCTCCCGGCCTCGATAAGTGGTGACCCCAAGTAAAAAAAATAATAATATAACATATTTTTTTTCACATTTATTATCATGAATTGCAAAATTGATATCCTTTTAAACTCGTCATTTTTTATTCATTTCTTTCTTTTATATTCTATTACAGGTTATCCATTTTAATCTATGGCAATTTTAATCAAAGGAAAACAAACAATAATAAAAAAAATGGTTTGGAAAATATCAAGAAAATGAAAAAACTTTATTTACCCAATTTGTCAGGTAAATATGAATCCATCACAATTCTGCGTTGATTTATTTGAATTTCGTTTTTTGATTATTCATACTATTTGAATTCTTTAGACTACTGTTCTCACCTTGAGCGCTTTTTGCACAATGTTTCAGTCGATGTAACTAAACTTTACCAAGTACTCTATCCACTATGCCATGGGCCCTTGCAGACGATTCTATTATGATTTTTAGGAGCTTTAAACCTATTTTGTTTTCTAAATGTACAATATTACTGCTTATTATTATAGATCTGCTGTGGAGGAACTAACCTGTGTTACCTACTCATAGACTATTCCATACTCAATAAATACCGGAAGGCTAAACCATAACGTGGAAGTCAACACCCGGTATTGTTACTGGGCTGGTCGCTGAAGTATGATGTCTGCAGAGATGCTGCACTCAAATGAATTCTCCTCAGTCAATGGAGGGGGAAACTCATCTATACTAAGGCAATTTTATTTTTGCAAACTGCCAGAGTGCCACTTATGAGAGTAGCTGGTTTTCCCCCACATTAAAAACGACCTTGTGTCACATTTTGTTTTGTGGGCAAACAAATAAATACCAAGTCGATATCCGGTGGACCACTCTATGTCACTTGTCAGTTAGTCAAACTACTAACCTTTTTGTATGTTTTTGTAATACATGTTGTTACCTTATTCAGGGATTCTGTTTTACTTATAACCCTTTTACAAGGCTATACCAATATCACTATTTATTACTACATATATATAATATATATGCCGCACCCCATTAAGGGGGTACCAGATTATAGTCATAATAAAAAAGTGTTAGTTTTATAGTCATGATAAAAAAGTGTTAGTAATTTATAGTTATAATAAAAAAGTGTTAGTGATTTATAGTCATAATAAAAAATTTGTTAGTTTTATAGTCATAATAAAAAATTGTTAGTTTTATAGTCATAATAAAAAATTGTTAGTTTTATAGTCATAATAAAAAAATTGTTAGTAATTTATAGTCATAATAAAAAAGTGTTAGTAATTTATAGTCATAATAAAATAGTGTTAGTTTTATAGTCATAATAAAAAATTGTTAGTTTTATAATCATAATAAAAAATTGTTAGTTTTATAGTCATAATAAAAAATTGTTAGTAATTTATAGTCATAATAAGAAGTGTTAGTAATTTATAGTCATAATAAAAAAGTGTTAGTAATTTATAGTCATAATAAAAAGTGTTCGTTTTATAGTCATAATAAAATAGTGTTAGTTTTATAGTCATAATAAAAAAGTGTTAGTTTTATAGTCATAATAAAAAAGTGTTAGTCTTATAGTCATAATAAAAAAGTGTTAGTCTTATAGTCATAATAAAGTAGTGTTTGTTTTATAGTCATAATAAAAAAAGTGTTAGTTTTATAGTCATAATAAAAAAATTGTTAGTAATTTATAGTCATAATAAAAAAGTGTTTGTAATTTATAGGAGGTCTACTCTCTCAGATTTTTCCTAATCGCCTGAGGTGCCCTATTGGAGAATGCTGACAGAGCTATTCTAGCATTTTTTTTTTTTTTTTTTTTTTTTGCAGGCCAGAAGTGTTCTTCTTTTAGGGTGTTGGCTCTTTAATCCCATTTTCTGACTCTTGTGTCACATCATCTTGCTATGGAGGGAGACAAATATCTTACTGCAGTTGATCCTCATGATGAGAATTTCTGGGAAGAATGAAGTGAAATCTTCTATGCATCCAGTTAGCCCCTTGATAAAAAAAAAAAATCTGTGGAAATTCCACAGCCGCATTTTTCATTTTTTTTTACTCATGTTCACCTCTACCAAGACCTATCACCACCTGAATGTGGGATTATGCATAGGAAAAATTAACAAGATGTTGGTTTACATTACATTTAAACTGCTACATATCAGTACAGTCAGGGAAGCAGGTAGCAGGAAGGGGATTCCAAAGTCTAGCTGTTCGAGGGAAGAAATGAGTAGAAAGATTTCTGGCATCTAGGAATCTCAACGGTGAAAGGGCTTGATTTTTTTGCTAAGCGGGTTTGTCGGGGATATGTATTTCGAGGGGGCACAAGTGCAACGAGTTCATCAGAGTATATTCTATTAAAATGCTTGTAAAACAGGCACAGAGATGCAACGTTGCGGCGATAGGACAGGGGTTGGAGCTTAGTTAATAACTGACGAAATCTGGACAAATAAAAATATCATATTAAAGCATATTTTACGACTAGACAAAGCCCCCCCCTCGCTAGTAATAATAATAATAAAGAGAAATCTTTGATGATGACTAGTCCTAGTGAGTAAATAATAATAATGATGATGATGATGGTTTAAATTTTTTTTATATTTTTGTCTTTTTTTATCATTTTATCATTTATATTTTGATATTTCTATTTTTTGCTTTGATAATTGTTTTTATATTTTGCAGATCCAATGAACATGGATGAAGATGATTGTGTAAAATTAGAACCAAACGATTATGAAGTGAATGACTTATTGAAATGGTCATCAAATTTGGATTCCAAACTCTTAGATTGCCCATGACCAATCAAAAATGGAGAAATAATTATGCACTCATTAATTTGAACAAGCGTCTTAATCCTGGTTGTTAAAGTCCCGTTTCAGCTGTTGCCAACTTTCTGCAACTGTTTGCTGCAAAACTAAAAATTAAAATATGAACTAATAGCTATTACGTTATGCATGCGTATTCGTAATGCCGTCGTTCGAAAATTCCATTTCTTTAATTTTCACACATTTGCACCGATTTTACCTGGCTAAAACCAAAATATAAAGTTTCTCATAGGTTCAAATACCCTATATATTAAGTTTCATTTCGGTAGACGGAAAACTGACAGAGGAGTTTGGTAGGCAAAATTTTTTAAACAAATATATGCATGCATTCGCGAATATATATAGAAAGAGGTTTCTGTTTACTATAACCTCTTCATGCAAATATTTCGTAAGTATAAATCAGGTAGAATAGATATTCTACATGCTTGCGAAATATAATTACACGTAATAGTTAAGTAAAGATGATCGAAATATAATTACATGTAATAGTTAACTAAAGATGATCGAAATATAATTACACGTAATAGTTAACTAAAGATGATTGAAATATAATTACATGTAATAGTTAACTAAAGATGATCGAAATAAAATTACAGGTAATAGTTAACTAAAGATGATCAAAATATAATTACACGTAATAGTTAACTAAAGATGATTGAAATATAATTACAGGTAATAGTTAACTAAAGATGATCGAAATAAAATTACAGGTAATAGTTAACTAAAGATGATCAAAATATAATTACATGTAATAGTTAACTAAAGATGATCGAAATATAATTACATGTAATAGTTAACTAAAGATGATTGAAATATAATTACAGGTAATAGTTAACTAAAGATGATCGAAATAAAATTACAGGTAATAGTTAACTAAAGATGATCGAAATATAATTAAAGGTAATAGTTAACTAAAGATGATCGAAATATAATTACATGTAATAGTTAACTAAAGATGATCGAAATATAATTACACGTAATAGTTAACTAAAGATGATTGAAATATAATTACAGGTAATAGTTAACTAAAGATGATCGAAATAAAATTACAGGTAATAGTTAACTAAAGATGATCGAAATATAATTACATGTAATAGTTAACTAAAGATGATCGAAATATAATTACATGTAATAGTTAACTAAAGATGATCGAAATATAATTACAGGTAATAGTTAACTAAAGATGATCGAAATAAAATTACAGGTAATAGTTAACTAAATATGATCGAAATAAAATTACAGGTAATAGTAAACTAAAAATGATCGAAATATAATTAAAGGTAATAGTTAACTAAAGATGATTGAAATATAATTACAGGTAATAGTTAACTAAAGATGATCGAAATATAATTACACGTAATAGTTAACTAAAGATGATCGAAATATAATTACACGTAATAGTTAACTAAAGATGATCGAAATATAATTACACGTAATAGTTAACTAAAGATGATCGAAATATAATTACACGTAATAGTTAACTAAAGATGATCGAAATAAAATTACAGGTAATAGTTAACTAAAGATGATCGAAATATAATTACACGTAATAGTTAACTAAAGATGATTGAAATATAATTACAGGTAATAGTTAACTAAAGATGATCGAAATAAAACTACAGGTAATAGTTAACTAAAGATGATCGAAATATAATTACATGTAATAGTTAACTAAAGATGATCGAAATATAATTACAGGTAATAGTTCACTAAAGATGATCGAAATAAAATTACAGGTAATAGTTAACTAAATATGATCGAAATAAAATTACAGGTAATAGTAAACTAAAAATGATCGAAATATAATTAAAGGTAATAGTTAACTAAAGATGATCGAAATATAATTACACATAATAGTTAACTAAAGATGATCGAAATATAATTACACGTAATAGTTAACTAAAGATGATCGAAATATAATTACACGTAATAGTTAACTAAAGATGATCGAAATATAATTACACGTAATAGTTAACTAAAGATGATCGAAATATAATTACAGGTAATAGTTAACTAAATATGATCGAAATATAATTACAGGTAATAGTTAACTAAATATGATCGAAATATAATTACAGGTAATAGTTAACTAAAGATGATCGAAATATAATTACACATAATAGTTAACTAAAGATGATCGAAATATAATTACACGTAATAGTTAACTAAAGATGATCGAAATATAATTACAGGTAATAGTTAACTAAAGATGATCGAAATATAATTACACGTAATAGTTAACTAAAGATAATCGAAATATAATTACACGTAATAGTTAACTAAAGATGATCGAAATATAATTACACGTAATAGTTAACTAAAGATGATCATCCCATAAGAAAACAGAAAAAACTAATAGAGAATTAATTAAAATAAATGTTTAAAAGAATATGCAAATTAGCTAGATTTTTTGCTAGTGAATGCAATTCCACAACCCATATATAACAAAGTTTTATTTTCTTTTTAAATAAATAGAATAAAAGGGTTTTTAATATGAATATCATGCGCACAAAAAAAAAATTTATAGGAGTATATATATATATATATATATATATATATATAAAATATATATATTATATTATTTAAATAGAAAAAAGGGTTTTTAATATGAATATGAATGCACACAAAAAAAAAATTATAGGAGTATATATATATATATATATTATATATGTATATATATATATATATATTATTTTTAGAGGGATTGGAGTCTAAATAGCAGAGTTTATTTCAGGTTGAAATATTATTTCATGCTTGTGTCTCATATCCAAATTATTCCACAGAATCACTATCACTTAAGGACATTGACAGCCTACATGTGGTCCTGCCTGTAAGTACTTGATATAATTCTACAAAGAATTCTTAATATATAAGATATCAGGGAAATAAATGCCAACAAAAATCATCATCAAGAATGTTGCTCAACAACAACAAGAGCAGAAGGAAGATGCTTAATTTTCTAAGCTCGGCACTGATTGGTACAAACATTTAATTTTCTTTTCTGATTTGCCAAATCAAAAGCCATTGCTTGGGCAAGTCGAGTACACAGTGGTAGTCGATAACACGGGGCAACCACTAGACTCTTTCTCTTTCTGGCCAGGAGACACCATGGTGAGCTAATTCTATGGCGTTTCTTTCGTCCACCCACTGCAACTTCTGTCATTATCTCCCCCCCTCCGTCTCCTCCTCCTCTTCGGACAATCTGGCTCTGGGTCTGAAGATTCCAACATGGCTATGAGCAATACCCATGAACTAAATAATGTAAAACGTATACCTACATTCACACATAAGACACACCTGTGTACGGACATACTTCGCTCGTATGTGAATTTTTTTCCTTTACTTACAAACAGGGTATTTTTCCTTCCCTCATACATGCACTGTTAAATGTTTTTGACTCCTGATGGGGGTAGTTATTTAAATTGCTGCCCACATCAGCAATATTTGGCACAAGGCCAGAAAAGTGGGGATCCAAAGCAGGCTCCCCTAAAGGAGGGGCACTCCTGCAAAAATTGCCTGAGTAACCCTGTCCGCATTCCCCGGTCAGGGCGCCTCAGGCGACAAGCAATAAACTTGCCCTACCCGAAAGCCGGGTGGCGAGGCCTGGGAGGGTGGACCTCCTGGATATTACTCAGATGGTGTACCTCAGTCTGACAGGTGATGTGCTGGTTCCTGGCCCCTCACCTGTCGGGCTGAGTGTCAAGAATAGATCCTTGACGTGTACTACTACCCTGTCTCCCTGCAGTCGAAGCCGCTAGGAGACACATCCCCCATCATGGGTGATAGGGGGTATGACACCAATGATTTCGACAATCGTTTTTATAACCACAAATCATAGTGAGCAACCAATGAAAAGCTTCCGAAGTTACTATAAAAATTGTTGAATTTTGGATTCAATCAGTTTGCTACCATGTTTGTTACTGGCAATTACACCCAGGATCTGAACTACACTGCTTCTGCGCCGCCATCTTTGTTACTGGCAATTACACTCAGGATCATACAGTGTTCAACATAATGTCTCAACACTTAACAGGTTATGCACCCAGCCATTGCCTTTTGTTTGATAGTTTGGAGCTAAATTCGAATTGTGGCAGGTAAACTTTCTGGGGTATCTAAGGATTCGGAAACTACACAAAGTGATACAATCTCCAACAGAGAATCCCAACAACCCCGAATTTCTCGAAAAGAACGTGACTGTTTTTGCAGAACTAATTCAATGCTTAGACAATAGAAGTCTGTCTCTGATTATAAGAGATGCATTGGATGATGGAAGGAAAGCATTGAACATATTAAGAGAACATTATTTATCAAAAGGGAAACCGAAAATTATATCCCTATATACAGAATTAACGCCTCTGAAATGTAACGAGGATGAAACTATTACCGATTTTAAACAGCTGTTATAACACAAAAAGACAAACCCATAAATTTCAGTGAATTTAAAGTGGCATTGCACAGTTACGAAGAGACGAATTGGATGCTCGTGTACAATAATAACTCCAGCAATATCATGAAGTTCAAAAATGCTTCTCGATTTGACAATACGACAAACGGTAAAAATCTCCTTGTAGACTGTGATGCTACAGCACACGTTATCACCAAAGAATCTAATTTTATTAAGTTTGATTTAAGCTTTACTCCAAAGTCATTTTGTCAAACTTGCCGATGGTAGTCAAATAAATGATATAGTCTTGAAAAGAGGCGATGCTAAAATATTGCTAAAAAATAATAAAGGCGAAATCTGTAACTGTATTCTAAAAAATGCTCTGTTCATACCTACATTTAAGCAAGACATATTTTCTGTGCAGGCTGCCATTAAACAAGGCACATATATAAAGTTTGGCCAAAACAAGTCAAAATTGATATACCCCAATGGAACTGTATTTGACATTAAAAAAAATGGCCGACTATATTATTTAAAAAGTATGGTTCCCTTAAAAACTGCCTGTCACGACTTGGAAACCTGGCATAAAATTCTAGGACACTGCAATACTTCATTATCTAAAGGAACCAAAGAACAATCTTTAATATTCATGTGATATTAAAAAATTACCAAATGTAGGTAATAAATTGTTGATCTTGGTTTTTTGAGTTGACGATATATTACTTGCCTCAAACTGTGACAACACTTTAAAAGATGTTAAAAATAAATTAAATAAAAAATTTTAAATGGCCAATATTGGACGATTGCTATGGTTCCTCAGTATAAAATTTACCCATGAAAATGAAACTATAACAATGAACCCAATCACAGTACACTGAAAAAATTCTGCTCAAGTTCGGAATGCAAGATTGCAAACCACGTAAAAATGGGAAATGGACATAAATAAAAATACAGAGACCGAAACAAAATCAATAGATGATCGATTATACAGAGAAATGATTGGAAGCCTCATCTATTTGATGACCGCAACTAGGCCTGACATATGTTACATTGTAACAAAGCTATCTCAAAACTTATCGAGACCGACAATTAAGGACCTTAATCGTGCAAAACAAATCCTTCATTATCTAAAAGGAACCAAGGAACAATCTTTAATATTTAAAAAGTCTACATATCCTCTAAATTTAGAAGGATTTTCAGATTCAGATTGGGGTAACTCTGAGGATAGAAAAAGTATAATGGGGTATTGTTTTAGACTGTCAAAGACTAGACCTATGATCTCTTGGAAAACTAAAAAGCAACAAATTATTGCCCTTTCTACTTGTGAAGAAGAATTTGTGGCCCTCACCCATTCCGCACAGGAGGCAATTTTTCTGAACACCCTTTTAAAATCTATTTTAAAACCAGATCTAAGTAAAAAAAAAACCTATAGTAATTCATTGTAACAACTAGAGTAGTATCTTATTAGCAAATAATTCTATGATTCATCAAAGGTCGAAGCATATTGATATCAGATATCATTTCATAAGGGATGAAATAGGTAAAAAAATCTATTACTCTTAGTTATGTGACATCTGAGAATAATATCGCCAACATTTTCACAAAACCTATAAAAAGGATAAAATTTAAACATTTTATAGCCAAACTTTTTGGAATCTAATTATGAATAAATTTCTTTTCAGAAACCCAAAAGAGAAGCATGAACAGTCGAAATCACACCAAAAAAAAAAAAAAGAGATTGTAAATTGTCCTGGGCATGACGTTAAACTGCGACCATTTCTATCGTACTAACCAAATTAACCAACTAATACCTAACACAATGTTTCCAGTTTTTGTTAAAACAATGTATATTTCTGTGAGTTTGTGTGCATATATGTTAATATGTATTTGAATAGGATTCTATTTGTGTGTGTATATATATATATATATATATATATATATATTTATATATTTATTTAAAAAGTGTTTATTTTTATATGTATAAAAAAACTTAATGTGATTTACAAAAAAAAAATGGCTTCTTTTTGCACACGTTATACCAACATATTAATAATTTTTTTTAACCAATGAGAATAAAGACAAATTCCCCCAAACAAAAAAAAAAAACAATTATTTAATTGATTTATTTTTATTTGTTCATTTATTTGTTTATTTTTATTTTATTTATTCATTTATTTTTTTCCTTTTCTCAAGTCAAACCAAATTGAATCCGAAAGGATTTTTCCATTATGTCAAAAAAGGGGGTGTGTTAAATGTTTTTGACGCCTGATGGGGGGGGGTATGACACCAATGATTTCGACGATCGTTTTTATAATCACAAGTCATGGTGAGCAACCAATGAAAAGCTTCCAAAGTTACTATAAAAATTGTCAAATTTTGGATTCAATCAGTTCGCCGCCATCTCTGTTATTGGCAATTACACTCAGGATTTGATCTGATCTGAACTGCTCGCCGCCATTTTTGTTACTGGCAATTACACTCAGGATCGTACTGCACTGCTTCTTCACCGCCATCTTTGTCTCACCACTTAACACATGCATACACACACTCAGGTATGTATATACTAGCAGGCCGCATGGCGTTGCCCTGTTGTAAAATACTCTTAAATATAATATTTTAATTAATGCAGATTTCATATTTATAATTATAGAGCAAATTCTCTAATGATTATTATATTGTACCCCACATATAGCAGTGATTTCAAAATTTAAAAAAATAGGACTTGAGTGCCATCAACTAGAATCGAAACCAAAACATATTGCTCTGCAGCCTTATTCGTGATCGTAGGATTTAAATTCATAAGAGTATAAAAATTGCAACAAACAATGTATTTAACTTATAACTGCTGCACATGCACAGAAGTAACAGGTTTAGTTGACTCACTCTTGCCAAGGTTTTTTTTTTCAATTTTAATCAGTTAGTAGCTATTTTTACCAGCTAAACACCAAATTAAATTTGTTCCATAGCTCCAAATTCTCTGTGAAGTTCCAAGTCTGTAGACAAAAAATTCATAGTTTCATAAAGACCGTGCACACATCTATATATGAATATAGATATATATATAAATTAATGTTATGCACTAGAATGTTTTTATCTTAAATTCTACACAATTATGCACAATGTAGAAAATATGCATAAATAGAACTGAGCGTAATAGTTTAATGAAATCAATAATCCAATAAAAAACCATAAAAATAATTAATAAATGAAAGTTCGTTTTTCAAAGGAATATGCAAATTAGCTAACCTTTATTTAGTCGCCTGCATATGCATGACTAAACATATTAAGAAATTTGTTTTAATAACTTTTAAATAGAAAAAGTAGGCTTTTGATATTAATGTAAGTGTAACAGAAAATTCAACTAGTATATATATATATATATATATAAGGGTGTTTTTTTTAGAGGTGACAGACTTTGAATTAAAATAAATCACAGAAAATATTTTTTTTATACAAATGTTTTATTCCAAAGATTAATTTTTGGTATTTATAATTTAAATACAATTTCGGGCATGCACTATCTGGCCCTGATGGTCTTTTCAGTCTTGTTTACTAGCGTAGCATAGGACTTTACATATCGCCAAAGAAAATAATCTAATGGGGTTAAATCGCATGAACAAGGTGGTCGGTTGACAAGCTCATTTTGTGAAATTATTCTTTTATCAAATGTTATTCTCAGTAAATTGATCATATAATGTGGCATGTGACTCCGTCTTGCTGAAACCACATGATGAATTGGCAAACCAGGCTAAATTCAAAACAACCGATAGTTGCTAAATCTGTAATTAAAGAAAATAAAGTGGTCAATATATATACATATATATATATGTATATATATATATATATATATTGTTTTAACAAAATCAAGACAACAAAGATTGGATTGATGGCAACAAGTAGTGTAGTTTCATTGTTCGTTACAATTGTTTCGCACTTCAAATCTTATATCGTTTGAAAATATTCACAAGAACGGCCTCTCTTCAGACGTTGAGAAAAAAACTTTTTTAATGAACAATATGGAATCCATTTCCTTTTTAAGGAAAACTATGTGATAAAAAATTTACCTACATTTCTTCCTTAAAATTTATTGGTATATGTATAATGATGTACGATCCGGCACCACTTATAACGTTACCGATGCCGCATCAACCACACCGGGCGTCCTTAACCTCGTCGGATTCCACCCGATGTGGCAGGTGTCCTTTGATCGTACCTTGTCTCGTTACAAGTTGGCCTGTTCATCGTACTTACCCACTGTGTTTTCATGGAGGGGCGCTTTTCCTCTCGATTGAATCGTCTTTCTTTCCATGTGTAGGTAGTCTCCGGGTACATCAATCACTCCGCTAGTCCTTGTGCCTTGCTGAAAAATCAAGAGTCCTCACCACAAACAGAACTCCGGTTTATAACAGCAACAAACTATTTATTGTTTTCATTACTTCATAACAACTACTGTCTAATTTGAGGCGACTGACTATAGCAGTGAACGATGTAAGACCAGACTAGTAAGCCACAGAGTTCCCATTAACACAGGCTAGTTCCCATCATAACATCAGGCCCTGAAGGGCTCCCAAATTGGGAGCGCTTGACAAGCCCAGCCGTTCGGTTTGCTGGCTACGACTCTTCTCCGTTTAGAATTCCTTTTTCTAAATCCAACCCCTTTTTCCCCACCCCACCTCTCCTTCAGAGAGTGGTTGCAAACACCTTTCTTTCTTTCTCTTAGAGCTTATCTCTACCAAACCTCAACCCCCACCTGGACTGAGGTTTTTACTTATTACCAATTAGGCGTGATTAGTCACCCCAGGTCAAACAATGCTTGGCGGTGACCCCTACTCTTGACCCCCATTCTAAGCTGTCAGCCTTAATCAGCCAAAAATCTCTGAATTTCTTCAAACCTATCAACAGGGGTTTTCAAAACAACCCTTCATGTTAACAGATATATATAACAACAATGAGATAAAAAACAATTAATATTTGCTTTTTCTCTTTCTGACAAAATCCCATAAACATTTCTGTTTAAACAACATCAACACAACCTCTTCTGCCCTCTCTTCCTCTATCCCGTCCGGTCAAACACCCCCTCACTGCAATATGCACCTCGCTGCATGCATTCATAACACCAAATAGTGTCATATATGAACAATTACCGAATTCTCAATTATATAAACATGATAAAATTTGGAATATTATAAATAAGCTTATATATATATATATATATATATATATATATATATATATATATATATACAGTGATGATCATATTTATTGGCACGGTAAAATAAAAGTTAAATTTTGTCTAATAAATTCTAAAAAAGGGATTAAATTAAAGAAAATAACAAAGTATATTATGTATTTTTAACTGGCCTTTCCGATGCAGCAATCGGATTTTAGAAAAAATAAATAACAAAGGAACAACAAACATAATTGCAAAAAGCCCTTGTTCAAAATTATTGGCACGATTTATTTAATAATCAATTGTATAGCCTTTGGCCTTGATTACCTTCCTCAGTCGCTTTTCATAGTTTACAACCAAGTTGTTGCACTCTTCAGTAGTAATTTTAGCCCACTCTTCCTGACAATAATCCTCCAATTGAATAAAATTCTTAGGCTTCCTTTGCATTACCCTCAATTTTAATGTTCTCCATAAATTTTCAATTGGATTAAGGTCTGGGCTTTGTGATGGCCACTCCAAAACATTAATATGATTGTCCTCAAGCCATTTCTTAGTCAGTTTAGCCGAATGCTTTGGGTCATTATCTTGCATGAACCACCAACGACGACCAAGTGAGAGCTCTTTAGCAGAGTCTTTCAGGTTTTCATCCAATATTTTAACATAATCTTCCTTTTTTATGCTACCTGTGACCTTAACAAGTCGCCCTGGTCCAGAGGCAGCAAAGGATCCCCAAAACATCAAACTGCCTCCACCTTGCTTCACTGTGGGTATGGTGTTCTTAGGCAGGAAAGCTTCGCCAGATTTTCTGTAAATATAAGACACTTTATTATGGCCAAATAACTCTATTTTCGTTTCGTCAGTCCATAAAACACGTTTCCAGAATGCAACATCTTTATCAATATGACGTTTTGCAAAGGCTAGCCTTGCTTTCAGGTGCATAGGCTTCAATAAGGGAGTCTTTCTCGGATGACATGCTTTTAAACCAGCTCTCTTCAAAACTCTACCAACTGTATGTCGAGATACATTCACTCCAGAGGTGCTCTGTTCATCAACAATCTCCCCAACAGAGATCCTTGGGTTTTGTTTTACTTGTCGAACAATTTTCCGTTCATCTCTTGGGGAAAGAATCCTTTTTCTCCCTCTACCCTCTAAACTCATAACTTGGCCTTGCGATTTGAACTTGTTTATTATGGCTCTAACAGTGGATTTGGGAAGGTTTAGCTTCTTTGAAATTTTATCATAGCCCTCCCCATTGGTATGGCATGCTACAACAAGCTTCCTGACGTCTTCGCTGTGTTCCTTAGTTTTAACCATGGCGATTGAAAATTATAATTTAGTCACTTATAATAGTTTAAATAAATCGCTATCTAAAAATTATCTGAAAAAAATTATTCACTGAATTAGCGTTAAACAAGCATAATATGGCTATAAAAAAGTTCAGAAAGCACGTAAACCGGAAATTGATTGATATTATACTGATACTAAAAGAAAAACAAAACCGTGCCAATAATTTTGAACAAGGGTTTTTTGCAATTATGTTTGTTGTTCCTTTGTTATTTATTTTTTCTAAAATCCGATTGCTGCATCGGAAAGGCCAGTTAAAAATACATAATATACTTTGTTATTTTCTTTAATTTAATCCCTTTTTTAGAATTTATTAGACAAAATTTAACTTTTATTTTACCGTGCCAATAAATATGATCATCACTATATATATATATATATATATATATATATATATTAGTTTTACAGAAGTTCAGAAAAACATTGGTACCGTCGGTTTCAAGCCCAAACACAATGGGAAACCGTTAATGGTAACACGTAAATAATGTTCGGCTCTCGTCAGCCATCTTGTTTTCTGCCCCGGGGCATATTTTTTCAGGTCCGCATATGTTTGTTTATATAATGATGTATGTTTTTATTTATTAGACTCTAGCTAGTTCCTGTATAATTTATTTTAATCCGGTATGAATTTTCTTTTTTTTTAATTTTTTTATTTAATGCATTTTAGTAATTATGTGTTGTTTATTTGTTGTTTTTTTTTTTCCGGTCTGCCTTTCGTTGCTTTTGGTTGGGTAAGGGGGATAATTAATTTATCTTATCTGACTTCTCTACCTTTTTTTCGGTTGAGGGGAGATAACCAGTGTTTTAGTGGTCTAAGGGGGGTAACTAATCTATCTTATTTATCCTTTTAACTTTTTGTATTAAATATTATAATAGATGAGGGTGGGTGTGTCATTTAATTCTAAATTCTTTTATATATCTATGTACTGTGTTATAGGCAGTCTTCTTCTTCTTCATATATACTAATATTTGTGCTTAATGTATTTTGACAAGAGTCTAAATGTCCGTTACCCTTTTCTGGATTATGCGTTAAGTTGGCTGCATCTAGAATACTCTTGGAGAACTCCTTTAGGTGGGGTCCTCGTTTATTGTTACATATATTTTATATATTACATACTAGTCCAATTGTCTACATCGAGGTGAGGAGACAGGGATTAATATTCGAACCAAACAACAGTACCACTAATTTTTCCATCATATTTGTTGTATGAAAAAAGAAAAACAATTTTATACGTAGAAAAAAAGTAGCTTTTATTAAGATAACAGATTAATACTCCTCAAATTCACAAAGTAGGGCTGATACATATGCTACTAATCCCTCACTCCTGGACAGGGTTCAAAAGAGAGTCGCCAACCTGATAGGTCCCAAACTGTAAGCTAGGCTTCAACCTCTGTCTCATTGATGAAATATTGCATCCCTCTGCCTGTTTTACAAGTATTTTAATGGTAGGTACTCTGATGAACTACAAGCCCTTGTACCCCCCTCGACATAAATACCCCCGACAAACCCAACAAGCAGCAAAATCCCACCCCTATACAGTAGAGATAAGGCCTTCTACTCTAATAGTTTCTTCCCTAAGACTGCTAGACTTCCTGCTTCCTGGCTGTATGGATATGCAGAAGTTCAAATGTAATGTGAACAGACATCTTGCTGCTCAACTCCCTACATAGTATCACTGCAAATTATGTCCCACATAGTAGCCCTCTACATCAAAGTGGCATTGTGTCTTGTTTGGGGTGAAAATGCAATAAAAAGAAAAATTTTTTAAATATCCTTTCTAGGTATTTGAAATGTGTGTGCGTGCATATTTTATTAAAATCTTAGATTTAATATAAAATAGCTTACCTATATATTCTATGCATTCCTTGAATGTTTTTCAAAACTATGTATTAAATTAGGCTGTATTTTGACAATAACGCATTAACTGTTGTTTTTCAAGTGGTCTATTGTGTTTGGTTCATCAACATAGACATGGGACTTTACATATCTCCAAAGAAAATGATCTAATGGAGCTAAATCACATGAACGAGGTGATCAGTTGACCAGTCCATCTCGTGAAATTATTCGTTCATCAAATGTTATTCTCAGTAAGTTGATTATATAACGTGACATGTGATTCCATCTTGCTGAAACCACATGACGAATTGCCAAATCAAGCTGAATTGAAAATAACCGATAGTTGCTAAAACTGCAATTAAAAAAAATAAAGTTTTCAATACATATATATATATATATATATATATATATATATATGTATATATATTATATTGATTGTTGCTATTTCTTCTGATGAGTTAAGGGCATAATAGATTCACTGATTGATATAATAATTAAGTGATTGATTTTGCGCTACGAAACAGATACTGTCAAGAATTGTATAAGTCAACTGAATTAAAGGAATAAATTATAAGATGGTCAACATCATGAGTTTTGGAATATAGTTTTTTGTCATTTATCCACTAATATATATATATGGCGTAATGGAAAATATAAAGGTATTTGCAGATTCTCTTCTAATTTTCAGATTTTAACCATGCCAAAGCACACTTCATTTCCTTTTGACGAATTGATTGTTGCTATTTCTTCTGGTGAGTTAAGGGCATAATAGATTCACTGATTGATATAATAATTAAGTGATTGATTTTGTGCTACGAAACAGATACTGTCAGGAATTGTATAAGTCAACTGAACTAAAGGAATAAATTATAAGATGGTCAAAATCATGAGTTTTGGAATATAACTTTTTGTTATTTATTCTCTCTCTCTCTCTCTATATATATATATATATATATATATATATATATATATATATATATATATAATGAATGAGTTAAATCACAGATTAGAAATCAAGTGAATTGTCTTATTTATTATTACAGTAAGGTAATATTTTCAAGACGATCCTAGCATAAAGGATAAAGTTCAATATATGAAAATAGAGCAATATACAAGGTGTCCACAAAGTCTGACTACATAATGCTGCCAAACTTTATGGGAACCCGGTAGTTTATGTAACAACACTTTGTGGACACCCAGTAGATTATGTAGCCAAACTTTGTGGACACCCTGCAGATTATACAGCTAGACTTTGTGAGCACCCTGTAGATATGTAACCAGACTTTGTGGGTACCCTGTAGATTATGTAGCCACACTTTGTGGGTACCCTGTAGATTATGCAGCTAGACTTTGTGGACACCCTGTATAAGTTTAATGATTAAAGTTAAATTCTGTAGATTAAAATATACATAAAAATATATTCAAGTTAAGAATTTATTGTTTGAAACAAGGAATGTATAAAAAATCATTTATTTCCTTAATCCATGGATTTTCAATAACGGCTCTTATCATCAGAGGAAATGAAATGCAATTAGCAAAATGTTCAGCTATGAATAAAAAAAAATATTTTACTTTTCAGCACATATATTGAAAATGTTTTTAAAAAGGTATTTAAATGGTGCTTAAAAGTCATAAAAAACGGATATCATACAACCTGGGCAATCCAATATCACACGTATACACTCATATATACTATTAATACATATATATTATTATTATTATTATTATTATTAATTTAAATAAGGTGAGTTAAGTAATTTTGAACTGGCTATACTTGAATTTTTTCCTATGTTTGCATAGCAGAATTAGCTCATTTTTGGCGTTTATTGTGGCTTTCGAGAACGTTATTATTTTAACAACTTCTGAAATGCAAAGATTACAAAATTTGGATCTTGGCGTGTAAGAATTGGATTTTTTCAATATATTCCATTTTAACGAATATGGAATTTTCCTACATAAGAGTTTTTTTAATTTAATTAGAGTTGTTAGGGAAGTGCCTTTATTGCTATTTGTATTCTCATTTTTAAAGGAACTTTTATTAGATTTGCCGTTGCACCAATATATGTGTGGGTTTTAACCTTTGTGTTTATTGTAGTTCCATAGTTTAAATTTCTATTCTGGATATGGGATATGTCTGTAGAGGGGGGGGGATAATCGGATCTGTGTTATTTCCAAGAGAAGATTCATGTATAACTTGGGTGTTAATTTGTGTTCCAATCATAGGGACATTGTTGTGGTTTGACTGGAGTTGTTGAGGATTTTATCAATTACATTTGTTGTTGTTATTGGGAGTTCAGTAATTGTGCAGGAAGATACATCTTTGTGCATGCAATCATTCTTTAAATGGCATAGTTGTTTGTTTTGACAATTACAGTTTTGTATAGGTGGTATATGTGGGGGAGGAGCTTGGGCTTTTTTTTATCTTACAGTCATTTGAGGTTATTATTGTTTGTGTTAGGTTCAGCATGGTAGAGTAGGATATCTTTATTGAGTTTTTGTTTAATATTGTGCTGTATCTATGTGGGTGTTTAAACGAATGTTTGATTATTTCAAAGAATTCTCTTGGTATGTTGGTTTTAACGTTAAAGCTATATAGTGGGTTGAACCAGATGGGTTTTTTTCACATTAATTTATTGCTATTCTTATTTTGATTTTGATTGTTAATGGATTTAGTCCTAATATTGGTGTAATTTAAGTTGGGATTATGTTTGCTCGAAAAATCCTGGATAGTATTATTATTTTTCTTTTGGTTCATGTTATGCATAATTATGGATTTATTCTTATTTTCCAATTTATTTCTCTTGTATTTAATCTTACCTGTGTATCCTGAATTGCCTAAGGCATTATTATAAAAGGTTGCCACTTGGTCAAATGTTTTTTTGTTGGTTGATAGGCTTGAGATCGTATTTGAGACAGATAGTACTATGGAATCTATAATAGATCAGGGATTATTTAATTGTTTACGTAGATAGAATATGCTCAAGTTGGGTCTATTGTAAGGGGAATAGGTTTTGAACGCTAAATTTAAGGATATATCTAGGAAATTTAATGTTTTCTTCTTAGGAACAATCTCAACTGAGAGGCCATAGTTTCATGTAATTTCTTTATGGTGTTATTGTATTGCCTGGGTCTATCCTTTGTGATGAAGAGCATCATTCCTATATAGGCCTCCCTTCAAATGCTTTAATTCTATCCTGAGCTCTTTCAATAAGTAAAGGCCAACTAAGTCAGTAACTTATGCAGAGTTAGCTCTCCCATTATGATGTCAAAATTGTTAGGGGTATCTTTCCTAGACCAATACTTTCTGTTAAAAGTTTTCAAAGAGTGTCTTGCTTGGAGAATTAGTTTTATTTTCAAATCTGTGATATTGGAGTTTTTTTTTTTAGCGAAAATCAGGGTCTTATTGAGAAGTATTGGAGAGATAGATTGGTAATAATTGTTAATATTGACAGTTATAAAGTTAAATCTTTTATCTTCGAGGTGAAAGAACCATTTGAGGACAAATTGGGAGCATTGTCAGAGGGGAAATTTTACTTTCTCCTTTATATGGGCTATTATTATATCCAAGATTTTCTTACTTATTAATCTCAAATCAGAACTTGAGGGGAAAATCAATCTTAATGAGGGGTTGTCTTGGAAGTTTTGTTTATGGTCTTTCAATGTAAATCTTGGAGTTCCCAAAGTAACGATTTCGGTGAAATTATGAATTTATTTAAGTGTGTCCCTTGCATCAATATTTACCCTATCTAATTCATTCATTTATGAACAGTTTTGTCAGATTTATTTAATTCTTTATACATAAACTTCTGGTGGGGTAGTCCATCTTGTAGTCATCTTTGTGTTTTAACTGCAGGAAAAATAGGTTTGGGTCTTAACTTTCTGTGTAAATTTGTTTATTTTTCCAGTGGTAGCGTTAATCGAGTGCTTCTGCTTTTAAAATTTAATCCTCTTAACTAGGTTCAACATGATTCTTCCGAATTCTTCTAAGTGGGGGTTAAACTTCAGGTGAGTAATTGTTTTCAGTCCATAAAATTGTTTTCAATTTTCTTTAGTTCTTTGTTAGAGTTAATTGTGAGTTCTTTTCTAATGTTTTCGGGGTGTGGAATTTGTGTTTTGCATTTGTTCTGTTTGTTAGAACACATCAAAATGATGGCACATAGCAAACAGAATCCTGAACAGAAGCGTATGCTCTATCCCAACTATCATCAATGGACCTGAGGTAATCTTGTCAGCATCAGACAAAGCCAAACTCTTTGCCAAGAACGTTGCAGCTAATTCTACCCTTTGCGACCAAGGCTGCCAACTCCCAATATTTCCTCCTGTATCAGAAAACACGCTATGTGATATACATATATCTGTACATGATGTTGCCAAGCTAATCAAAAACCTTGATTCCAGTAAAGCAACTGGCCCTGATGGTATTCCAATTATAGTACTGAAAAAGCTTCAACTAGAACTAGCGCCCATACTTACAAAACTGTTTAAACGTTGTCTTAAGGAGAATAGCTTCCCATCATCCTGGAAAATTTCATCAGTATGCCCTGTATTTAAGAATTCAGGTGATCGCTCATCCCCCTCTCAGTACAGGCCAATAAGTCTCCTGTGCGTCATGAGTAAGTTGTTGGAATCTGTTAAATACAGAAGTAATCAACCATCTCAACAAAAATAACCTTCTTAGTGACACTCAATATGGTTTCCGTTCTGCTAGATCTACAGCAGATGTGCTTACAGTTATATCTCATAGGATTAGCAAATCTCTTGATGGAGGCAACCTTTCTAGGCAATTGCTCTTGACATATCTAAGGCCTTTGATAGGGTATGGCATACAGGTTTACTTCACAAGATCTCCAGCTATGGTATAGCTGGAAATGTCTTCTCAATTATTAAATCATTTCTTTCTGATAGGTTCATAAGAATAGTAGTTGAGGGGCAAAAATCAGAAGCTCACAGTATTAATGCTGGTGGCCCTCAGGGGTCCATCCTGGGCCCAACTCTTTTCCTGACCTACATTAATGATCTTCCAAATTACATCCTTACATCATTTGTTGACATTTATGCTGATGACACTACTATTTATGATAGCACACCTAAGACAGTAAACGACCAAGTTCTCTCCGATTCTCTCTTCCCTGATCTTGAGCACGTGGTACAATGGGGAAAGGAGTGGCTGGTTACTTTTAATGCATCTAAAACCAAGCTTCTCTCTTTACATCATCAACATTCTGATCCACATCTGGCATCAATTGAAATGAATGGCTCTCGTCTTCAAGAGGACTCAAGTTTTGACAAGCTTCTGGGCTTGACCATTACTCCTGATCTTAAATGGAACACGTACATCAAGTCTGTTGCCAAGGCTGCTGGAAAAATGGTGGGATCTTTCTATCGATCCAGTAGATATCTCACTACTGATGCAATTCTCTATCTATATAAGAGCCAGGTACGTCTAAGGATGGAATACGGTTGCCACATCTGGGCAGGAGCTGCTAGAAAGGACTTCGTAGCCTTGTAGGAGATGTCCTTTTCTCTTCCCTGCAACCTCTATCTCACAGAAGAGATGTTACGAGTTTGTCTCTGATGTATCGTTATTTTCATGGAAAGTGTTCGACTGAGCTTCAGTCTATGGTCCTCCCTCGCCAAACTTTCACAAGAAACACTCCTCTAGCTGAAAACACTATCAATGATTCCCCCCACTCTTTATCTGTGCCTAAACCTAAACGTAGATTCCATGAACAAAGCTTCTTTCTTAGAACTGCACGCCTGTGGAATTGTCTTCCGTTTTCCTGCTTTCCGGCTGTCTACAATATGGCTGTCTTCAATTCTAACGTAAATAAGTTCTTGATGAACCGTTCCATATAAGTTATCAAATTTAACAAATTTTCATTACTAATGATTACTATATTGTCCAATTTCTACTGTACACTCTTTAACCCTTATCCTTGAGTGGCCTCTTCGTCTTGATAATGTGGTGATGCCTGTGTAAAAAAAAAAATATATATATATATACCTTCCGTCTTATATTGATGAGGAATTTATTGATAGCCTGTACAAGTTTGTGGATGAAGGACAGTTTATAGGGAATGGGAGAATTTTTTTTTTCAATGTATGTGCTGATAAGCAAAATATTTTTATTCAAAGCTGAACATTTTGCTAACTGCATTTCATTTCATCTGATGATTTGAGCTATTATTGAAAATCCATGGATTAAGGAAATAAATATAATTCTTCTCCATACATTCCTTGTTTCAAACAATAAATCTTAACTTGAATATATTTTTCTGTATATTTTAATCTACAGAATTTAACTTTGATCATTACACTTTATATATATATCTATAAAAGTGAACGTGTCTGTGTGTGTTTGTTTGTCTGTGTACATTTCCCTACACAATAACTGTCAATTTTAAGTCTACAGACTCGAAATTTGATATACAGGGTATTGAGATTTGGGAAAATCTTTGTAATCCGTTTTCAGCCAGAAATTTGGCTGTTAAGGGGTCAAAGTTCAACGATTTAACCTTTATCAGACTACTCCGCCAATGTTGGGTCTAAACAATTGAAATTTTAGATATAGGTTCCTTGGACATGGATCTAACTTATTAACTTGATTTGAGCCCAAAACAATAAATGTTAAGGGGTCATACCAAATTATTCAGACAATTTCTGGTCTAAACATTTGAAATTTTACATAAAGGGTATTCAGAGATAGGGCAAGCTTTTTAATTGGTTTGGGTCGAAAATTTGAGTTACTAATATATAAATGTATGTATGTTTGCATGTCTGCCTAAAACTTTCGACAGAGGCAACGGATTTTTACAAGATCAGTATCATTTTGAAGTTTGACCCTTCAGACAACAAATATCGAAAGATTGGCTAAAAACATTAATATCTTCACCTTCAACTGGGCATTTTTCTACAGAGGGGGGGGTCGCTTTTTTCGTCAATATTTTTGAAAGTCATCCTCTCCTTTTGATTGTCTAGCCTTAATTTAAACCTACGTCACTTCCGGTTTGGCCGTGGTCGTAACAGCAAAGACGTCATTTTTTTTCCCCGTTCTTTTCCTCCTTTGCGGTACGGGTTCAAGCCTGCCTTCCTACTACCACTTTTTTTTTTTTTTTTTTTGCTCAACATACACCTCCAAACATCCGGGCAATGCCAGGCATCCATGCTAGTATATATATACATATATATATATATATATATATATATATATATATATATATATATTAGACAAATCGTCTACATCAGGGGCGGGGGAGACAGGTATTAATATTCAAACCAAACAACACTACAAGTAATTTTTCTATAATATTTGTTGTGTGAAAAAAAAAAAAAGAAAAACAGTTTTACATGTTAAAAAAAAAAAAAGTAATTTTTATTAGGATAACAGACGAATATTCCTAAAATTCACTGAGTAAAATATCCTTTTAGGTTACAACAATGTTTCTAGGTTTTTGAAATGTGTGTATGTGTGTGTGTGTGTGTGTGTGTGTGTGTGCATATTTTATTAAAATCTTAGATTTAATATGAAACACCTTACATATTTTATGCATTCCTTAGATGTTTTATCAATGCAGTGTTTCCACTTTGTTGCTCATATGGATAACTGTTTTTTTTTTTTTATTTAAACCAGGCTTCCCCAACCTTTTTCGGACAATGCTACCTAAAACACTCAGATACCTACTACAGTCACCTCCCTACATCTTTACATAATAATTTTAGTGGTAGTGGCAATACATAACTAAAGTGAAAATAAATAATTGAATATTCTTATAGCTTTGTCAACATTAAAGGGTGTGATTCTTTAATTAATTTTTCCAATTAAAAATAAGTGTGATGCAATCAATTTCCACACGAATTGTGAATCCTAAAGAAAACGGGTTGAGAAACGCTAGTAATGGTACTAGACCTTCTCAGTCTTTCACTGCCCCCCCCCAAAGGATCTCAGAGACTCCTATACCATAAATTTGGCCACTACCCACCTGAAGTCTCATAATGATCCCATGGTGGGTGGTACAGAAACTAATTTAAACGATTGCACAAAAATCTTTTTACATTTTGGTATATGATGAGCACCGTCTGCTTTACGGCATATCAACCATTTTGTAAATTATTGAATGCTGATATGCATTAGCGAAATGATTGTAAACGAGTTGCAGAAGAGGAACTGCAGTTTTTATTTAGAATTCAACTTAATTAAAAAAAAAAAAAATACAAAAAAAAATCTTTATGATGTATGTACCCCATCACAGAACGAAGATGTCATATTCCAAAATTCATATCAATTTTTTTTTTCTTCTTTTTTTTTTTACTTTGGAATCACCACTTATGAAGGCCCGAAGACCACTTGGGGATAAGGGTTAATGAATGTAAGGTGATAAGCCTTATCCCCGAGTGGCTTCAGGGCCTTGATACGTGGTGACTCCCATGTAAAAAAAAAAAAAAATATAGTAATCGTTAATAGTGTAAATTGGATAGAATTTGATTGTTTATGGGGACGGTTCAACAAGAATTTGTTTACATTGGATTTTAAGGCTACTATGTTGTATTCAACTGGGAAATAGGCCAGCGAAACAGGAAGTGTTTTACAATAAAGTATTCTTAGCACATCAAGCATTCTAGAGGATCTTCATTTTCCAGAAGCAACTCATTTTTGTAATTTTTGGATACTCATGAATCTAGTTCATACAATCACAGATAAGGCTGCAGACAATTGATCAAGTGTTTTTTGTTTTTGTTTTGTTTTTAACTAAGAAAATCAAAATTTATGATTTTTAGCAATTAATTACTTTGAAATACAAACAAAATCTCAGTAGTCTAATTTGGTTGTAAGCCTTGAATTTTAACACAACATGGCGGTTCCCAGCTACCGTCTCATTATAACATTTTTTATGCTTGTGCAGCTATGTTACCATGCTATTTTTTAATAGTATTTCCAAATTAAATTCAATTTTTACAATATTTTTGTTTATTAAATTGTTAGGTGAAAGTAGAGAATAGTTATAAAACAAAGACATGCTAAGAATGGCTTCCCAAATAATAACATGCCAAGAATGGCTTCCCAAATAATAACGTTATTTCAGTGCGGTAACACAGATGCACAAGCACCAAATTTTATTTTCTTAGTTAAAAAAAAAAAAAAAAAAGATTAATTTACATGACTTTTGGAATATGACATCCTTGTTTCATGTACATCATAAAGATTTTTCTGTATTTTTATTTTTTTAATTAAGTTGAAACTAAATAAGAACCAAAACTGCTATTTTGCCCATAACTGAGGGTTCATACCTTCCCCAATATTAATACTGCGAATGCAACTGAGCCGACATAATATGAACTCAGGTTGATGACTCAATTGTTTCTGTTGCCAATCATTATTCTGCATGCACTCTCTTTGATAAACATGTTTTTAAGCCAATATTAAACAAATCAATGGTCTTATTTATACAGATTATTTTTATAATCAGAATAGAAAACAATCGTACGAACACTGTTGGAAACTAATCGACAAGACTGGATATCAAAAAGCTTTTATAAATTATCCAGTTTCATACTAGAATGGTACAATTCACCAATGCATGGTGTATTGTTGCCACATTTGGGCTGCTGGAACATCCACCACTAGTCTTTCTGTCTTAAACAGTCCAAAAAAAAAACAAAAAAAAGAAAAAAGAAAAAGAAAAAAGAAAGAGTCTCAAATATAATAGTTTCTGCACTTATTCATTTATTTGTGGACTGATGCCCTCAACTTCATAGTTGTTGCTGTTTTGGGGCCCGTGGCACAGTGGATAGAGGCGCTGAATCTTTACAGTTCCAGGTGAGCACTGTCTGAAGACAGTGGTTTCAATCTTACCCAAAGCCGGCCAGAGGTTTACTTGGCCAAAACGTGGTGAGACAACAACAACTATGGAAGGCAGTAATTACTGGGGATAAAGGTAAGAGACTCAGCATACCTATCCTGTCGCAGTTAATCACCTGAAGAAGGCCAGCGGATGAGTTAGCTGAAACGTGGTGTAACAATATAAATAAATACACACATTACTCATCTCAAAGGCTTCCAATAAAAAAGAAATAATATATAACGTTCTGTGCTATCGGTCAACTTCCACTGCAACAATGTCACATCCCTGTACTTGTTTTACAAGTACTTTAATGGAATGTTCTCTGATGAACTCATTGCATTTGGTATACATACTCCCGACTAACGTGACAATCATCAAAATCCCAACCCTAGGTGTCGGAAAGCTTTCTATTCTAATAGTTTCTGTCCTTGGTCTGCTAGACTTTGGAATTCCCACTCTATTTTCTACTTCTCTGATTGTACTGATCTGCAGAAGTTTAAATGTAATGTGAACAGAAATCTCGCTGCTTAACTCCCCCTCGGTCCCTATATCAGGCATCCAAATAGTAGCCCCTTACATTCCAAATAACAATATGATGCCTTGTCTGGGGTGGAAAAAAAAAAATTTGAATAGTTGTTAAATATAAAAAAATAATATGGTCAGTCAGTTTGTATAATTTCAGCATGAATAAAATGCATTCGTGCCTTATCTTGATAAAAAATTATATATATACACACACAGATATGTATTTATATATCAGCATAATAACCTCTATATTACAAAAAAAAAAAAAAGAATAAAGAAGGGGATTAGCAGCACGTGGTGTCAATGAGGCTGCGGTTCATGTCCATCAACGTAGAAATTACGAGTTGCCTGAGGTAATGTGAGGTGGAGGCCTTCCATTTCTTTAGTCAAGATTATCTGACAGCCTGAAACACAAAAAAACAATGAAGTTTTTTTTTTTTTTTTTTTTTTTTACACAATGGTCACCACTTATCAAGGCCCGAAGCCACTCAGGGATAAGGGTTATTGCAAGTACATTACGTTAGTGTGGAGATTTGATGAAGTGTTTACTTAAGGGGGCGGTTCATTAGGAATTTGTTAACGTTGGACTTGAACACATCCAAGTTGTATTCAGGTGGGAAGCAGGCAGACAGAACAGAGTTCCACAGGCGTGCAGTTCTAAGAAAGAAGCTTTGTTCATGGAATCCACGTTTTGATTTAGGCACAGATATAGTGGGGGAAATTTTTCACAGTGGATTCGGCTAGACGGGTGTTTTTTGTGAAAGATTGGCGAGGGAGGACGAGAGATTGGAGTTCAGACAAGCACCTGCCATGGAAATAACAATAAAACAAGGATAGGCTCACAACGTCTCTTCTGTGGGAGAGAGGTTGCAGGGTAGAGAAAAAGGCATCCCCCACTAAGCCACAAAGTCTATTTTGTACTCTGTCAGGGCAGGATAGGCTGTTTTTAGCAGCTCCTGCTCAGATATGGCAGCAGTATTCCATCCTTGGACGTACTTGGCTTTTATATAGATAGAGAATTGCATCAGTAATGAGATATTTTCTGGAGCGGTAGAAGGATCCCACCATCTTTCCAGCGACCTTGGCAACAGACTTGATGTACGTGTTCCATTTCAGATCAGGGTAAAGGTCAAACCCAGAAGCTTGTCAAAACACGGGACCTCTCCCAGACAAGAGCCATCCATCCCAATTGATGTCAGATGGGGATCAGAGCGTTGATGATGTAAGGATAGGAGTTTGGTTTTAGATGCATTAAAGGAAACCAGCCACGTTTTCCCCCACTGAACCACGCGCTCGAGATCAGAGGAGAGAGAATCAGAGAGAACTTTGTCATTTACAGCCTTTGATGTGTTGCCGTAGATGGTCATGTCATCAGCATAGATGTCAACGAATGATTTAAGTATGTGTTTAGGGAGGTCATTGATGTAGATTAGGAAGAGAGTTGGACCCAGGATTGACCCCTGAGGGACTCCAGCATCCGTGATGATTTATTTGTTGTTCGTAAAAGAGTCATAAACCTTTACATTTTTATCTGTGTCTAAATCTAAGAAAAAATTCCAAGAGCAGAGTTTTTTTTTTCCTACAGCTGCTCATCTGTGGAATACAATACCACAGAGCTGCTTCTCAGCTAACAATGACATTGTAGTTCTCAAGTCCAATGTGAACAGGTTCTTGAAGAGTTGTCCTCTAAAATAAATTCTTATCAAATTCCCATTAACCCTTATCCTTGAATGGCCTGCAGGCCTTGATAAGTGGTGACGAAGTAAAAATAAAATTATCAGCTATTATTACATTAACAGATGATGTAAAAACAAAAAAAAAAAAAACAAAGAAAAAGAAATCTGTAGCCGTAATAAGGTCACAATGACCCCTGTTCATCCAACACCATAACACTGACAAAATTTTCACTGCAATTAGACTATAATAGCGAAATGCAGAAAAAACAAATCAATATAAAAAAAAACAATGGCATCTACTGACTTTTTGTGTCAATTTCAGCTAAAAGCAATAATATCTACTTAATTGGCATATCAGAAGTACTTAAATATTACTGCATTATTTAAAAAAAACCATGAGATTTTGATCTTTATTGTAAAAAAACCCTCACCATATTTCCTTGTGGTATGCATGACCTAACAAGGGAAGTAACTCAGTTATGCTAAAAACAAGGCATTTATGATTGTTAACACAATTTAGCAAAACAATTGGTAATAGTTGTGAGAATTGAAACTCCCAAGCTAATTCGATTGTCGCCCTTTAACTCTGATAACCGGAAAGCGACACTTCCTGTTTCTTATATTTCGACCTTTTTCGCATTGGACTCTCAAGCAGTCAAGATGTAACAGAAACCACTCCGGTGGCATCGGCCACCAACCAACTTCCCTGACTAACCCATCAGCCTCTCATCAATCACAAGTAACGTTACTCATTTCTCAACAAACTCTTATTCTTTCTATCTTTATCCTTAATATTTCTCGTGTAAATTTATGTAAATAAATCTGCAGTCTTTTGTTGATATATACTATAGATATAATTGATATATACTATATATATAATTGATATATACTATAGATATATAATAATGCTATGTTTTTGTCATCATTATGCGACCTTTTGCTTTCCAATCACACTACCATTCAATTCATCAAACTATACACATGGGGATGGATTCGTCTATAACACAAGCAGACCATCCTGTCCCCTCTACATAGTTACATGATATTTACCTCCCCTTGGATGGAACTCTCTAGTGTTTTTTTAGCCAAACATTATATTACTAATTTTCATCAAGAAATATTTCCTTTTATAATTTTTTTTCCTACCTTATTGTTTTTCATAATTTTTAGATATATTCATTACTGTAACATGACAATTAAGTAAAGATCATTAGTTTGTCTTGAAATTCTATATAACAATTTCGATTTTCACTGTTGTAGTGTAGGTGCACCAAATTTTACAACACCAACGCTTTCTCTCAGCTGTCAAAAACTTCCATTTGCTTTTAATTAGTTTTTTTAACCTTTTTTTTTTAAAGTTACTTGGTCCTTACACATGCAAATCAGTATAATCATGTTAACACACTAGTTCTTGTTGAATCATTGGTTAAGCAATGTTGAACCTGGTCAGTACCAGATGAGTGACCATTTGGGAATATCGGGCACTGTATGTAGGAGGATCTCGGCACCTCCCTACAATAGCTGCAAAAGCCTAATGTTGTTATCTCCCCTGATACATGTGATTGAGGACCGCTTGTGAACTAGATATTCTTACAAGACTTCTTTTTTGGGGGAAACTAGTTCAACTCGCCTAGGACGGCATTATTTTACGCATGCAAATTAGTTCCAACTATAAAAATCTACCATTACGAACAAAGGTTCTTTTCTCTCAGGAAAACATGTGTTTGGCACGTGAAACATCCAATACACTTTGAAGTTTCTATCTTTTGCTACAGATCCTCTCCTCCCAATTCACTAAAATAGTACTGACATTCATTTTGAATTGTTTTGAATGCTAGCATTTTCATTTACAACATATTAAGATATATACACTTGTTGGTGTTTACAACAGAAATCGGTATATTTAATTTAAATAAAAATATTTAACCTTAATTTTAATATTTGTGTTGTTATTTGGGGAGGGGGGGATATTTTGTAATCTCTACTATCATATAAAAATCATTTTTTTGTGTGTGCATGAGCTCCTTCTTCATTTTGTAAGGAAAATGGTGAGATCCTATCAATCCAGTAGATATCTCACTACGGATGCAATTCTCTACCTATATAAGAGCCAGATACATCCAAGGATGGAGTACTGTTGCCATCATCTGGACAGGAGCTGATAGAAAGACTTTATTCTGCCTTGATAGTTCAAAACAGAATTTGCAACCTAGTGGAGGATGCCCCTTTTCTCTTCCCTGCAACCTCTTTCTCGCAGAAGAGACGTTGCAAGCCTGTCTCTGTTTTATCATTATTTTCATGGCAAGTGCTCTTCTGAGCTCCAATCTATGGTCCTCCCTCGCCAAACTTACACGAGAAACACTCGTCTGGCTGAAAACACTATTAATAATTTCCCCTACTCTTTATCTATGCCTAAACTTAAATGTAGATTCCATGAACAAAGCTTTTTTCTTAGAACTGCACGACTGGAACTCTCTTCCATTTGCCTCCTTTTCTGCTGACTATAATATTGTTGTCTTCAAATCCAATGTAAACAAGTTCTTGATGAGCTGTTCCCCTTAAGTAGTCCAATTTACCAAATTTCCACTAACAATTACTATGTCATTGTTCCATTGACCACTGTACACTTATTAACCCTTATCCTCGAGTTGCCTCTGGGCCTTGATAAGTGGTGACTCCTTTGTAAAAAAAAAAAAAAAAGTTTCAAAACGGCTGAGCCTATCTTTTGCAAATTTCACACAAAGCTAATTTATATGTTTGGCAGTGTTCTTAGATATGTTTTGCACAGAAATTCATCCGATAAGAATTGAAAATAAAAACAAAAATCCAATCTTAAAAATAATCCTTCTCTTTTAGATAAAAAAAATTTATTTTACATTATATCAGCATAACCTTGGCTGGTACAACATAAAATATTCAACTGTAAAAATTCTTCTTTATCTATGAAAGAAGAAAGACTATTTTTAAGATCGTCAAGCCCAAATGTCAGCTGATGTGATATTGTAAACAAACACAGATCGAATTTGACAAACAACATTATCATTTTTTTTTTTTAATTTTTTGCAAATTAGTCTACCGAACAAATTATTCCTCATAACATATAATATTCAATAGAGGATTGATTCTATAATAATACATACACAATCTGCATAAATTAAAATATATATATAATATTATATGACCGGGCAACATCGGGTCTCCAGCTAGTCATTTGTTAAACAAGATTTTTTCCTATATATTTTAATCAAGAAAAATACATGCTAAATATTTCTTAGATTTTGAATTGAGCTACGTTTGAAACAAAGTAAAACTAACTGGCCGGCTATAGTCAAGAGCAACTCGAAGGCTCCCTTTTCATTAGCTGCTACACCAAGATGTAGGTGAGTGTGCCACTTCATTCACAGGATTACTCCACTTGCCCTTGGGCCTTCCCTTTATAATGCTGAGTGTTTAGCAAGGTGGAATCAAGTACCATTTTTAAGTCTTTGGTATGACTTGACCAAGGATTGAACCTTGGTCTCCTGTCTCATTAGTGAGCACTCTTACAATTATGCCAGTTGAATTACATTCTACTTAATTGTTCTAATTAGCAAGAATTTGCAATTACTTAACCATCTATTGAGTTAATTTTTTTTTTTGTTAAATATTTGAATTAATAACAATAATTTGATGAATTAATTCAATTTACAAAATTAAACATGGATATATTATTCAATACTTTTTATATTTATTAATAACTTAACACTCTTTAACACATAACCAGACAACAGATGGTCCATCAGGCCAATGGAATGAACACTTCATGAGCATAAAAGGCCAAAGGGAAGACCGAGAACGAGATGGAGGGACGACCTGATACAACACATGGGTCCCACATGGCAGCGGATAGCTCGGGACAGTGATAGATGCCTAAATTCCAGGGAGGGGGGGGGGGTAGGATTTTCTCATTGATGATAAAACCCTTATTGATTGATAACACTTATTCATATTATTTGGATTCTTTGGACTACTGTTCTCATCTTGAGTGTCATTTTCACAATGTTTTGGTCGATGTAACTGTTCGATAATTAACATTGTTAAAAGTTAATTAGTTATAATCGATCTATCTGGCTATCTATTTAACTATCTATTCAATGATATTCTTAAAATAGTTTATATTGGGAGTTATTTATTGTTTATAGAATAAAGTGTAGCAATGGGTTTTAGCTGAAGATGTTTACATAAATTAGGTTAAATATAAACAAAATAACCTTGAGCAGGCGTACGTGATAGAGGAGGTCACGTTAAGGAGACATGTCTTTTATTTGGTTACATCACCGGACCTGAGGTCAAGAGGTCGGAAAGTTTAGTCAGTTGAGCATTGGAGTTTAGTCACGCAGGTGAATAGATGTACTTCAAGCCAAGAAGCAAGGCGGTGAAGAATAAGCTTGTAGACGAAATGCAGACTTTGTGAAGACTATTTGAGACAGCTGAAATAAATTTATATTTTAAAAATATAAAGTGTTGTTCTGTGATTTCACAAAAGAAGGAAGAACAGAGGTCTCAATTGGTTATCATGTTGGTCATTTCATGTTTCGTCACGGAGCTCAGCAGTGAAGATAGAAGAACTATTGGAGAAAGAAAGGTATGAAGCATATATTATTCTTCTTATAAAAAAAAGATACCTTTATGTAAATATGAATTGTAATATATACCCGTGTGATAACTCTCTGATACAACATGACTCAGTTTATATGTCGATATCATATCCTCTGATTAAACAGCATACATACAATTTATACGTTTATAATCTGGTGCTGTTTGGAAAACAAAAAATATCATCCTTCTAATATCTCCCACCTCACTATGTAATATGATTGTTTTGGGTGCCGACCCACCTCTCTATACAATATAACCTCCAACCTTCTTCAGGTGTATCTTGTTGAACTCTGGAATTTGCATGGAATTTCAAACAAACCTTTATGTAAAGTGATATACACAATTGAATTTTTCTAAGTACTCTAACCCTAACTGCCCCACAGACAATTCTAGTATGAATTTTAGAAGCCTTAAACCTACTTTTATTTCTAGATGTAAATATCACTATTTATTATTACACACACACACACACACACACACACATATATATATATAAAATTACTTTACTTATTATTGTATATATTATCTATTATTTATAATTAATGGTTTTCATATTGTGTTAAATTCTATACTAGGTATACTTAGTAATCGATCACCTATCATATGTGCTGCTTCTTTGAGTTGTTTTACTCTCCACAATTCTTCTCTGTCTATAATTTTTTACTTTCTCAGTACGAGCGACCGAAAAATACAATTGTAAATTATTAGTAAATAAAGGGTTTCATTCGAAATTGCGTGCAGATTTCCAAGTTTTTCTGATCATTCTTTTTTAATTTAATAATCATTGAAAATTTTTTTCAGTCTTATTTTAATTGAGAATTATTAAAATTAGTTTTTTTTTTTTTTTTAAGAATTATGTAAAACACTTTTTAAAATCTTCAAACTATTTTGGGAATATTATGCATTGGATACATTTTTTTATGATGTTTGAAATTTTGATTTCAATAATTTCATTTGTTATTTTTATAAAATTTCAAATAAAATAAAACCTAATTTTTAAATTTTGTTATAAAAAGTACAAATAAAAATTGTGTTATTTTTTATTTTAGCTTTTGTGAATTTTTATTGTATAATTTTATCTGCATAATTTTTCAAATTTTTATTGTACATTTTTCAATAATGCTCTTTTCTTATATTTTATTTCAATAAATCATTTCACTTATATTTTATATTCACAATAAAAATACTGAAGAAGAATAAAAGCAAAGGAACTAATTTGCCTTGTCACTGATTCCGGTAGCAGCCACACCGGAAGTTAGGAAGTACATTAGTCGACTATAACTATTTGAACAGTAAATTTTGTTGAATGAATAAAAAAAAAAAAAAGATAGTATTATGCACACAGTAATATTTGCTTACAGAAATTTTAACAAAGCAATTGAATATTTGTTATGCAAATTTATTAGATGCCACAAAATATGATGCCATGTGTGACGTCACAGATAGACGAGCTATGATTAGAGTTCATAAAAATGTGATCACTACTCCTCTCACCTTCAGAAAGATTGTTTATTGCTAGTAAAAAAAAATCAGAAAAAATTTCAAATCATGTTTGTTTGATAAATTGATTTGCTTAATTTCGCAAATCATAAAAGATTATTCTTACCTAATCGAGAGTTTTCTCTTAGGAATGGTGCCATATCCAACATGTCTTCCTCTCTGAAGAATAAAACGCAAAACAAAATACATGAGAAACTTCCAAACTGTAGCCCAGCAAAGTACACACACATGCTCACATACAAACACACACACATACCACTCATCAAATGCACACAAGTTTTTTTTGTGTTTTATTACAAAGAGATTATCACATATTAAGGCCCGGAGACCACTCAAGGATAAGGGTTATTGCATGTATTGTAGTCATTGGGATAGTAGTGTAGTAATTGTTTGTGGCAGAAATTTGGTATAATCATATTATTTGCGAGGACGGTTCAATAAGAACTTGTCTACATCGGACTTGAAGACAACAATATTGTAGTTAGCTGGAAAGCAGACCAGCAGAACAGAGTTCCACAGGTGGGCAGTTCTAGGAAAGAACCTTTGTTGGAATCAATGTTTAGGTTTCAGTCCCGATAGAGAGTGGGAGAATTTATTGATAATAATTTTGGCTAGACAAGTGTTTCTTGTGATTGATTTTTGAAGGAGGACCATAGATTAGAGCTCAGTCGAATACTTGCCATGAAAATGATGATAGAGCAGAGACAGGCTCACAATGTCTCTTCTGTGGGAAAGAGGCTGCAGGGAAGAGAAAAGGGTAGACGTACAGACTTTCTCATTAAAAAATAAAGACGCATTAACACACACACACACACACACACACAATACATACAAACAATACCAGCTGAAACAAAGAGGTGTACTCAATTTCTCCTTATAGATAAAATAACTCTCATCATAACATTTTTGGAATTCGTTAAACTTTTATATTTTGAAATTTTTTTATCTATATTGCCATGTTGTTAAAAAAAACCTATTTTCTATGGTTAGACTGTCATTCTCCTTCTTGATCTTGTCTTTCTTTTTTACAAGTTTATGTACTAACTTCCTTGATTTGTACATTTTTGTATGATGGCAAATTTTTGTCTACATTTATTTCCAAAGTCTTGTATGTATTATAAAAACCCAAACAGCATTTTTCTTTCAGAGACAAACATGTGCACAGGACATAATCATACCTAAACCCTTTACAGCAAGGAACCACTCTGCAAGCAGCACAAATACACATAACAAGAGACTTTCATGAATTATGTGCTTATTCATATTAAATTCACCAACCAAAATCAACATATGTACTCATTTTTAGACAAAACCTCTCTTTTTTCACCAGAATGTTCGTGGGACTCTGAATTTTTATATTTTCGTTGTCAATAAAGTTATATTGTAGGAATAGACTTTCGCATTCTTTCTTCTAATATTTTATCCGCAAGAGTAGCATGTTTTAACCTTTTCATTTTTGGTTTTCTCCCTTTATGACCTCGTTGAATTAATTCGTTCAGTCGTAAATAAATGAATATACTCGATGCCTCCATTCAGTCTCGAAAAACAAAGGATACCCTCTGTAGTGGCAGCTGCACATGTAATTATGAGGCAAGGGTTATGCAATCACCAACCACACCTCTACTGAATCAGCACTGTTAGTCCAGTGGCAAAGTCCAAGACGACTGGAAACAATGCCGAGATAAGTGAAGAGCACACACCGTACCTGGAAGTCCCAAATGGTCACCCATTTAGTACTGACCAGGTTCAATGTTGCTTAACTTCAGTGATCCAGCAGGAACCGGTGTCGATATGATGAATATAATGCCATAAATAAAGTGGGAATTGATTTAAACATGCCTTATACGTATTAGTTCAATATCTGGGTAGATGCCAGATACCTCCAGATTGTAACTGTCCATTGCCTACATTCAGTATGCCACCATCTAAAATTAACAATAAATATCGTTTTAATCATCTACATCATCATTAAGGTCATAAAGAACTAAATATATTTAATTCCGTTGAAACTGTGTGTGCATAGGTGTGTGTGTGTGTATGTGAAAGGAATGCTCCAAGTTTTTTGTGGGTCATAAAGTTTTTATTCAATATTTTTTTTTTTTTATATTTTTAGCACAAGATTTTTAAAAAAAAAATGATAGAACATTGACACTTATAATTGAATTAAAATTACATTCTCAACACTTTAAAAAAAAATTTACAATTTTATTTCAGGACAATAAACACAATGCAAAATTTAAGACAACAGTTCTAGCTGAAACAAACACATGTACTCAATTTCTTCTTACAGACAAAACAATTCTTCTTTCACTAGAATGTTCTTGGGACTTTCTAAACTTTTATTTTCTATGAACTTTTTATCTTGTGTCGTCAATAAAAAACAATTTATATATGGATAGAGTTCGTCATTGTTTCACTTGATCATATCTTCTTCATGATCAGCTCAAAAGCTGATTCATTCTTTTCTCACCATTAACAATTCGGTGAATGCTGATAATGTCAGAATTTTGGGGTAGTTATCAAAATTCAACTTTGTAGGGTAACATGTACAAAAACAAGGCTGATAGCTATTAGTCGCGTGCTCTCGTGTAATGAATGAATGCGTGAATGTAGGATCGACATGAAATTCTTGAAGATGAACTAAAATGACCGAAAAATGGGCTGAAATGACTCTAATAAATAAACAGTAAATGACTTAGAATAACTTTAATGAACTTAAGGATGACTTGAATGCTTAAAAAATAACTGGAATCCTTCAAAAACAACTTGAATGATCTGGAGAATGACTTGAATGGCTTTGAGACTGACTGGTTGTAAAGTGTGTGATCATTTTACATTAAATTAATACAGAAAAATGATCCCCCACTTTATATCACAATAAGTACAGTATGTAGTAAGAACAGATGGTATTTATTTGCTCCCCCACTGAGCAAATTAGGCACAAGGCCGTTTTTAACGTGAGGTAAAAACCAGCTCCCCTAAAAGTAGGCAAAAAGGGGGCACTCTGGTTACCAAAAATAATAATTGTCCCAGTATAGAGGGTTTCCCCTCCATTGACTGGTACAAATTATCTTAAGTGCAGTATCTGCCAGAACAGATACTACACTTTGATCTTGGCCAAAAGGTCAAGAAAAGCTGTATTTATTTGCTCCCCCACCGAGCAAATAAGGCACAAGACCGATTTTTAATGTGAGGAGTGAAGGGGAAATGGGGTCCAACTCTGAGGCAGTGCTGTTCTGGCGACACATTCTCGTGCCCAGAAACCCTGACGAGCTTGTTGGGTAGCATAAATGTCTACCTCCTTCTCCTGCTTCTTTTGCCCGAATTAAAATTCTTTTTCCCTGAAAAGGTCGTCAGGCATCCTCTTCATCTGTAAAGCTTTCCTCAAAAGGGAGACGAAGAAGTAAAATTGATGTTGAGGAGTCTCTCTGTCAACAGCTTGAAAAAAAGAGAAATAAAAATGTTGACAGGCTCTGTCCACAATTTTCCTTTCCAATGAATGGTGTATTTTAGAACACCAATTTCAAACCGCTCCAATAAAGGCTCTCTACTCTTAGTGAAGTGGTTGAATGAATTCATGTCGTAAGGTCTCCTCCGGCGGAATCACGGAAAACAAGTTTTGCTCTCAAGAAATCCTTTCTGGAACTAATTCAGAAAAAGCGCAAGAAAAGGGCTTTCTGGGACTGTTTCCCAGCAGCCAATCACCATCAAGCAAGGGAAGACGATGATGTTAATGAGACTGCAAAGACACTAAATAAAGAGAGAGAGAAAGAGAGAGAAATGTCTGCGAGGAGTTGAAGGACAAAAAAGGAGAGAGAGAGAGAGAGAGAGAGAGAGAGAGAGAGAGAGAGTGACGCACGCACACACATTCGCCAGCTGAAAAGGCCTCTCAGTTCGTACAACTGCTGGGCGACACGGGGCCAAGAGAGAAGGGAGAGGGATAACATGAATGCCACAGGCTAACCAAGACCGCTGACCTCCTTTTGCACTGCTGAAGGCGACTATGTAGATAAAAAAATAAAATTCTGATAATAATGACAAAGTTCAAACATTTACTCACTCCTCTTCCGGTTCTTCTAATTTATCCATAAAGGCTTCATCCACATACACATGACATGTTGAGCAGGCCAAAGACGCTTCACAGGCACCTTGAAAAAAAAAAAAAAAAAAAAAAAAAAAACAGCAAAAAGACAGAATTCGTTAACTGATGTGGAAAATTATTCATTAACTTCTTAATAAAATGCTGTAAAAATTATTTCATAAAATTCAACAATTTCTATAACAATAATTAAAAAAAAAAAGATGTTTCTATTTTGCATATCTTTGAAGCATGTGCTTATATAACAGATAAAGCAGTATCGTCCTCTTCTCCATATTTCTAAATGGTTGGGGTTGTAGCCCCATTTAGCTATAGCAACTTTTCATCATCCCATTTCCAGATGGTTGAGTGTCTTTTGCTAGATGATGTGAGCTAAGAATTCCCATGTTGGAAGGAGTCATGTTTTAGTTTATGAAGTAATCGATATGTGCTAAATATTGATTACTACCACAATGAGATCGTAGGATGGGACATGATTAAAAGGAGATACGTTTCTGTTTGTAAATTTTCAGAGATTGCAAAACCCCAGATGTCTCCAGGGGCCGTAACTCTTGTGACACTAGAAATTATCTCCCTTTTATTGCTTTGAAACATTACAATTGGACGAGATATTCTCTAGCATTTTGATCAACACCTGCAGTCTGATCTATTCTTGAGATATTGTCAGGGGTTTGATATGGCTGAGGAAGTTTCTCTCTGACTTCAGTTGTTAGGCCATTGGTTAGGTGTATCAGAATTTTTGTAGAAATTTTTGACACCCCTAACATGAAACTACGAATAAAATATAAAAAAACTCGTAATTTCTCTTTTAAAAGTGGGTTGTTTATTGTCTTTATGGATTATACTTCCAAAATAAACTATTAAAGTTGTATAAAAAGTAATAGAAATATTTTTTTTTAAAAACAGTAATGAAATTAATTGAATTTTACGAGTTCAGTATTTTTCAATTTTTAAACTTAAAAAATCTATCAAAATTTTTCTATTGATTCTATTTTTACGATATTTTCAGGGTCAATGTGAAATTTTATGCTCTTTCCAATAAACCGAATATAATATTTTAGACAAACATTTTTTTTTTAAATTCACGCCCCCTATTAAAAAGTAAATAATTAATTTACTCATCAAAGTTTTATATATCACAAATTGAAGAGAAAAGATCAATAAATAATATATATTAAATTTAAAACAAAAAAAAAGTGTTTTTTTTTAGAAATTTACCTGTAAAGTCCAAAGTTTAAAACCTTTTTTTTATTTTTTTAACCACGTTTTTTTTTTTTTTTTTTTTTTTTTTTTTTTTTTTTTTTTTTTTTTTTTGAATGAAACCTTGGTCCTTGCTCCTTTAATTGGAAAAAAAAATTAGGGGTTGAATTACATTTTTTCGAGTAGTTATAAGCTTGGAAAGACAGGGGGTCGAATTAATTACCCCCCCATTTTGAAATGTTTATTAAAAAGTAAATAATTCATTTACTCACCAAAGTTTTATATATCACAAACTGAAGATAAAAGATCAATAAAATAATATATTCAAATTTAAAACAGCCCAGATGTGACAACAATAGTCCATGCATGGGTAGATAGTGGCTTTGTAGAAGTAAAGGATACTGGCAGGTGCAAGAAGTTTACTAACACAGTGGAGGGAGGCCCCCTTCTTTCCAGCAGCCTTGGTAGTTTCTTCTATGTATTTGTTCAAACTTATGTTATTCGTAAATGTTAGGTCAAGGAGTTTGAGCCTTTTTTTTTTAAGAAAATATCATTTCCGTTTTTCTGTTTTTTTACTTTATTCATTAGTCAACAGATTTTATTTGACTCCCACCTCATAATGCTACCTTACTTTTATGTATTTCATTGAAAACTCTTACAAAACACTTAATAATAGAATACTAAATTCTTTAAATGAGGGCTCATTGTTTATATTATTTGTATTGATCGGACTATTGTTCTCATCTGATCTGTGGAAGGGAAACAATCCCCCTGTCGATCTTTATTAGAGCTGCCTCTCCTTTTTCAACCAATTTTTTTTTTTTTTTCTTACAGATTCGAAACAATGACCAAAAAATGGAGACTGACTCACAGAAATACGAAAATATCTATGGCGCCAGTAACTTTTCTACTTTCTTTTCCAAACAACAACCGACATGTCTGATGAAGGTCGAAGGACAATCCGACCAAAACGTTGCACTAATAACACTCAAGATGAGAACAATAGTTCGAGCAATATAAATAATATAAACATACTAATAGCTTGCTTTTTTGTAATTGTTACAATAGAGTCGACTGATCAATTTGTTAAATATGTAGTTTTAAGCAAAAACAACAGTACTTACTTGTTATATCAAAAAATTATGAAAATTCATTGAGTAGAACAACCACTGGTGTGTTTTTGGTAAAAATAAGTCTATTGTTATGATCTAGAACATTACGTTAGCCATTAAAGTGCCGAAAAGGGAGACATTCACAATCTTCAAAGTGTTTACATCTAGGGAAATGCAATTTCCCTCAATTTTCCGTAAAAATTACTATTAACTTATAAATAAGGTTCTACTCGATGAAATTTCGTGATTTTTAGATATATTACTATTTTCGATATGACAATTAAGTAAGTGCTGTTGTTTCTGCTTAAAACCACGTAAAAAAATCGATCTATCAACTATCTTAAAAAGCATCTTTTTTTAATTTCTTAAATTATTTCTCTTTGGCAGAGAAAGGGAAGTAACTCTTGTCTTTTATTATTTCCCTTTGACTTTGTCGCTTCTACAATTTTTATATTTCAAGTTTATATTTTAAAAAAATTGTTTTAAGAAAAAAGACTCCAAAGCTTTATATAAGATGGACGTAAAAATACAATCATAACAACAACCATTCCCGTACAAAGGCAAAAACAATCAAGCAATAAAATTTACCTTCTAATGGAATTCCGTATCTATGAGCAAGGTATAATACATTGTCCCCAATCTTTCCTCTCACTGGGATCTTTTCTCCATCTTTGTTAATAAAAACAATATTTACACTAAAATGAAGAAAAAAGAACATAAATGATAACTGAAGAAATATAAAATACAACTAAAAAAAACTTTGGTGCTTATTTAGAGTTTCACTTATAATGAAAATGCAGAAAAGTCTTTTTGATGTAGAAAGATGGCATATTCCAAAAATCATGTAATTCAATCAAATAGTTCTTTTTTTTTTTTAAGAAAATCAAATTTTATGACGAGTTGAATAAGAGAAGTGCTAGGCGCCATCTTTTAAATTTTACCCAAATTTAAAGGCAACAATTCAATTCCACTACAGTGATTTTTTTGTAATCAAAATAATGAAAACTTTTAAATCACTAAAAATCATAAAATTTGATTTTCTTAAATAAATTAAAAACTACTTTGATCAATTTCTGTGATTTTTGGAAAATAACATCTTCATGTCGTTACAAGTAGGTACATAATAAAGCTTTTTTCTTTTAGTTTTCGTAAATCAGCATTAAAAAAATTTTTTCTTAATATTTTTCCTACCTTAGAAAAAAAATTAAAATTAAAAAAAAAAAAAAAACACATAATTCAAAATTTAACAGTTTTAAAGACCAAAAACAAGTGCAAAATTTTTGTAATAAATTATTTATCAAAATTAAATTCGATATTTCGGTTCATAACAGAATCTTCATTAGGAAAAACAAGTTTTTGTATATATATTTGCTTTTCTTCTTTTTACATACCATTATGGCAGTGGTAGTACCCAGCACACTTTTCTTCAGACGTTATTGAAGTTTAGCATTCAAATGTCTAATCTACTAGAAATGCAGCATGTATTTAAAAAAAAAGAAGGGCTATTTTGAGTGGGTGGTGTGCAAAGATTTTTAATCCTCTCATAATATTCATCATCATTCAGCTGTCAAGCTTTCTATCACCTTAACCCTAATCCCTGAGTGATTTTTGGCCTTGACAAGTGAAGTCATTTATTACTATCTGGCTATCTATAAGACACCACACGTTCCCTATCTAGCATTTGATTCCTATTCTAATATTGACAAATATTATTTAATTATAAAAATATTGGTAATATTATTATACATAAGGACCCTTTGCTGAGAAAAAAAATTAAATTCTACTTTCTTAGGGAAGATTATGCGTAATAATATTTAAAACTTTAGAGTGGAAGATTAGTCCATCAAGAAATTTAATATAAAATGATCACCCACTTTCCGATCAGATGATATTTGGACAACATATAACCATTTTCTGGTTTTAGTTTAATTTTTTTGCCACGTGGAATTAGGGTTAGTGATAGGGTTAAAAAAGGCATATAAGAATAATTTTTTATGGACACATTTTTTAGTCTAATACTTAGAAATAATGAATCTTTTCCATTTGTTAAAAATTAGTTATGAACATGCATTAGCGATTTTGATTTCATTACGTTGTGAATGTGAAGTGGTATGACATGGCCCTCACTTGAAACCACACCAAAGAGAATAACCATGCGTTCAGTATTCCTATCGACTGCCTTGGTTATATGTCTTTAGAAAATATGTTAGAAATTTCTGGCCACGAAATAATCATTCTATGCCTTTTTCACAAGCACTAGCAGGAGCTTGGCGAATACTCGGCAAATGGCAGTGATCAAGCTGGCTTTGGTGTTGTGAGAGGTCATGTTGGTGATGTTCTAGACATATGATTAAACAAAGTAGTACAGCAGATTCAGGTCGGAGAGAAAGGTACAAAGTTGTGGCACTCCTTCTAAAGCCAAGCCTGGCTCTCTTTGGACTTGCGGGCTAGTGCAAAGTTTTGCTGCCATACCCGGTGTCTGCCAGCGGCAACCGGATTGCACCAGGAGATCAGCACACTCTTCAGCACATCCAGGTACACTTTGGTACTGACTTTCAAGCCGACTTTGAAGATGTGAAGTGGTATGACATGGCCCTCACTTGAAACCACACCAAAGAGCATAACCATGACTGGGAACTCTGTTGAGCTGTTCCCTTAAACCTTGAACTCTCCGGATGTGTGTTTTGAGCGTGCTGGCAATGGTCCTGTTGTCATAACTTGGATTGGTAGAGAGCATGAGTTGTACAGTGGCGCATCTCTGATCTAGCTTGTTGAACATTGTGTCACTTTCAGACATGATAGAAGGCTCTTATCGCTCTTGGGATTTGTACACAACTGCCCCACTAGTAGATGGTCTGCAACAACAAACAGAAAACTAGCTTTCATCAAACGGAAATGGAATCATGTCATCTTTTCTATGGCAACAATTTTATTGTTCCACCCTGTACAAAAGTGATCCCCCTCTTTTTTTTGTTGTTGCCTTTATTTTTTTATTTGTTTCTATTACTGTTAAGTTTTTCAGGATGTAAAAAAAAAACAAAAAAAAACAGAATCTCATTGGTTAAAATGTACAAAAATATTTGAAATTAAATAGTGCACTCTAAATTCAAGCCAAACAATTAAAAGTAAAAGAATTTTGTTGGCAAATCATAACTGTAAATGCATATAAAAAGAATTTGCTTTCTTACAAAATTCGGTGCTTCTGTATTTATCGACTCATGATTTCTATGAAGTTACTTGGGTATACCTGGTCAATGATGGGAAAGAACAAAAAATGGCCAGACGAGCCTTATTACAAAAAACACAAATTGTTACACCCCCCTTCCTATGTTAAGAATGGCGACGACCACTGAAATTCATTAAGTAATACATTGGAAAAAAATGTTCTAATATCCAAACTACTTATCAACAGTTTCCAGTTCTTCCCGTCATCTGCTGGGCACACCCGAGTAACTGTGGAAATTGCGGGTTGATAAATGAAGAAGTACCCAAAATTCATATGCAAGAAGATCATATCAGTGGCTCCCAACCCTTTTTATATGACAGCATACTATTGAATTCTTTCAAGTTTTGCAGCAAACTATTAACAGCTCTTTAAATTTTTTGCGGTATACCTATCACCAAACATTGAATATATTCTACTCCTGAAACGTTTTTGCAATAAACTAAAAATAAAGTAAAGATCATGTAAGGAAATCTTTTTTATTGTTATTAACAAGTCATATCAGGTATTCAGTATTCTTCCATCATCCAATTATTTCTCGGTTGAAACCATAATTCCCAATAGATAAGCATTAGATATGAAACATTTACAAAGAATCTGTTAATATTGTAAACGAGAGAGACAGATGGTTTAAAGCATCAGAACAAATATTTCTAAACATTGATAAGTTCAAAGAATCTAAAAATTTAAACGATTTTTTATGCATTTTATTTCTTCATTCTTTTATATTTAGACATTTATATGTACGCAATAATGTGTTAGTTTTTATTAATATAAAAAACTCTGGTTGATATGGAAGCTGTTTTTCAGCTATAACATTGGGTAACTTCCACCTATAACATTGTGTAACTTCCACCTATAACATTGTGTAACTTCCACCTATAACATTGTGTAACTTCCACCTATAACATTGTGTAACTTCCACCTATAACATTGTGTAACTTCCACCTATAACAGGACTCTATGAACAAGTCTATCTTTAGTTGACCTTTGACAACTAAATATTTTCGTTTACTAACCAAATAGAAAAGTTACTAGCCAAACCAATGTGATTTTTGGAATATGACATTTTCGTTCTGAGATGATTATGCATATGATAAAGTTTTTTTCCGTATTTTTTTAATAAGTGTACTTCTAAATATACAACAAACTTTATGTTGATACTTGAAGGTATAAACATTCTAATTTCTTCAGAAGTTTTTTAAACAACCTTCGTTAAAAAAAATTTTTTTAAAAGAGTATATTGTTCTATTAAACTTTTATTAAATAATTTAACTTTGTTCATTTTATAAAAAAATAGTTGAAAAGATATTTTACATTCAGTAGTGAACTTTGAAAGTTGTCAGTGAAAGAAACACAATCGCCAAAAGATAAGCGTTTCATTATTTCTAGTCACCACTTTGAAAAAATCACTCGCAAATGCAACTGTTTCACTCGCAATGTAGAGTCCTGCATAATTTCTTCATGATACACCAGTAATCATTCTGTGGTACATCAGTGTGCTGCGGCATAGTGGTTGGGGAGCACTGGCTTATAAGTTTAAATAGAACATTAGAATGCAATTAATAGCATTTTTGTATAGTGTTCAACATTTAATGGCTAATCAAAAAGCAGAACTTTTTTTGGTTACCTAGTAGTTGAGACACTGCGATGAGAACTAAAATTCATTAGTACCTATTTACAATGCCTCCTCACGGGACAGAGTTAGACACCAGGGTCGTTTTTTAACGTGGAGAAAAGGTACAAAAATAAAAATTGTCTCGGTCGTGAAGGATTTCTCCTCCACTGAAAGAGAACGAGAAATGGAAGTGCCGCATCTGAAGAACAGATACTACACTTTGATCTTGGCCAAAAATTCATTAGTAAATATTTGTAAATAATTCACCGTTGCAAAAATATTAATAAAATCTTACACTTCTTCTTCAGAAAGAGGATCTGTCATTTCATATTCTCCAGAAAACATCGGACCTGGAAAAAAAAAAAAAAAAAAAAGAAAAGAAAAAAAAAGACACTGAGTAAATTTTTATATTATTTAATTATTGGATTTTTTTTTTTTAAATAGTCTGCAAATAAATAAATAAAAATGAAAAAAATGTAATAAAAAGTTTGGCTTAAAAATAAATAAAATACTTTGAAGATGATACATTTAACAAAGGGTTCTCAGACACATCTTGCAGGGTCACATGTGCTAAGTGGCATTCTAGCTCCTTCTAGAAAAAACATGCATACTCTGTCTCCCTTCAGCATCACTTCATCAATTACCTATTCTCGAATACATTTTTTTTTTAAGTTTTGATAAAATCATTACTGAAATGTGACTTGATTACTTCTTGTTATGACGAGTGACACGTGAAGGTTAATTACGATGTTATAACTTTGATGAAAAGAAATGAAAAGATTTTATCATAAACCCGGCAACTCATAATGATGTACATTATCTAAAACAAAGATGTAATTTACACAGGACAAAATTCCTTTTACCAGCATCCCATTCTATAATTTATACCTCCCTCTTACTAGAAATGACGTCATCACTTTTGGTAAAACTAGTGATACTACTTGCTATTGTTTTGCAGCACTTAGTCTTATAAAGCAATGACCCTTTTGTGTTTAAAGGATCTAAAAGGGGAGGTGTCTCAGTTTAGTACATTGTAATCTAGTTTTTTTTTATATGGCAGCACACTATTGAGCTCTTTAAATTTCCGCAGCACACCTATCATTAAAAAAATAAATACTTAACAACGCTTACCAATGTTTATTCTTATAGAAAATGTAAATAAATGATTCATTATAAATTTTATTTTTGATTTTTAAGCATCGATATCATGTAATAACGTTTGAGTATTCATTAATAGAAACAACTGTATCTAAAGACATGAAAACTGTTTTCCACTAATAACAACTTTGTAGCTCCCACTCGACTAGCTACAACCAGTACCAACAGTTTCCCCCACTCTCTATCTAAACGCAGATTCCTTGAACACAGCTTCTTTCCTAGAACTGCCCACCTGTGGAACTCTGTTCCATTGGCCTGCTTCCTGGCCGACTACAATATGGTAGCCTTCAAGTCTAATGTAAACAAGTTCTTGTTGAACCGTCCCCTTAAATAATCAAATTGTACCCAACTTACACCACTGACAATTACTACACTACCGCCTTACATTCATTAACCCTTATCCTCGAGTGGCCTTCGGGCCTTGATAAGTGGTGAATCTTGTGTAAAAAAACAACTTATAACTTACTCTCAGCACATTAGTAATCATCATGTGCCGTAGTATGGTGGGAATTGAACAGTGAGATGTTTGTTCACATTACATTTAAATTTTTGCAGGTTAATGCAGTCAAGGTAGCAGGAAACAGAGAAGGAAAGCCCAAGGGAAGAAACTATTAGAGTAGAAGGCTTTCTGGCATTTAGGGATCTCAACAGTGAAGGGGCAGGATTTTGCTGCTTGTTGGGTTAAATGGGAGTATGTACATCGAGGGGGAAAATGTGCTATAAGTTTATCAGAGCACATTCCATTAGAGTACTTGTAAAATAGACACAATGTACCATGAACAGATATCTCGGTGCTTAACTCCCCACAGTTCAGTTAGATATAATCCCAAATAGTAGCCCCTCACGTTCAAGTGGCAATATGCCTTGTTTGGGTTGAAAAAGTGCAAATAAATAAAATTGAAAAAGTAAACAGATACAAACATTGTTGTACAACAGCTTCCATATGCACATTTAATTTAAAGTTGAACATATATTTGAGGAAGGAAAATGTTCCCGAAATATCGTATCATATATATACTTTAATCTAACAATTATATCCCAAATTCTTAAAGAGAAGTCTTCCAGTGGTCAATCAGTGCACTTTCACCAAAAAAATATTTATAGAAATGTAAAAAAATAAGTTGTTTTTTTTTATTTCATGATAAAACAAGAAGTGGTTCCATATGTTTTTTTTTTTACATAGATGGCACCACTTATCAAGGCCCGGAGGCCACTCGAGGATAAGGGCTAATGAGTGTACAGTAGTCAATGGGGCAATATCATAGTAATCGTTAGTAATGGAAATTTCGTAAATTGGATTACTTAAGGGGAACGGATCCTCAAGAACTTATTTACGTTAGACTTGAAGACAACCAAACTTGTACAGGCTATCAATAAATTCCTCATCAATATAAGACGGAAGGTATATATATATATATATATTTTTTTTTTTACACAGGCATCACCACATTATCAAGACCAAGAGGCCACTCAAGGATAAGGGTTAAAGAGTGTGCAGTAGAAATTGGACAATATAGTAATCATTAGTAATGAAAATTCGGTAAATTTGTTAACTTATATGGAACGGCTCATCAAGAACTTATTTACGTTAGACTTGAAGACAACCATATTGTAGTCAGCCAGAAAGCAGGAAAACGGAAGACAATTCCACAGGCGTACAGTTCTAAGAAAGAAGCTTTGTTCATGGAATCTACGTTTAGGTTTAGGCACAGATAAAGAGTGGGGGAAATTATTGATCGTGTTTTCAGCTAGACAAGTGTTACTTGTGAAAGTTTGGCGAGGGGGGACCATAGATTGGAGCACTTGCCATGAAAATAACGATAAAGCAGAGACAAACTCGCAACGTCTCTTCTGTGAGAAAGAGGTTGCAGGGGAGAGAAAAGCGCACCCCCCACTAGGCTACAAAGTCTATTCTGAACACTGTCAAGGCAGGATAATGTCTTCCTAGCAGCTCCTGCCCAGATGTGACAGCAATACTCCATCCTTGGACGTACCTGGCTCTTATATAGGTAGAGAATTGCATCAGCAGATCGATATCTACTGGATTGATAGAAGGATCACACTATTTTTCCACCGACCTTGGCAACGGATTTGATGTAAATGTTCCATTTTAGATCAGGAGTAAAAGTCAAGCCCCAAGACGAGAGCCATCTAAAATGCCAGATGGGACCAGAGCGTTGATGATGTAAAGATAATGTTAGCTGCATTAAACGTAACCAGCCACTTCTTTCCCCATTGTACCATGTGCTCAAAATCAGAGGAGAGAGAATCAGAGAGAACTTGATCATTTATGGCCTTTGATGTGCTGCCACAGATTGTAGTGTCGTCAGCATAAAATGTCCACGAATGATCTGAGGATGTGATTTGAATGATCATTGATGTAAATCAGGAAGATATTTGGACCCCTGAGGGACTCCAGCATTAATACTATGAGCTTCTGATTTCTGCCCATCAACCATCTATGAACCTATCAGAGAGAAATGAAGACATTTCCAGTTATACCATAGCTGGAGATCTTGTGAAGTAAACCTTTATGCCATACTCAATCAAAGGCCTTTGATATGTCAAGAGCAATTACCCTAGAAAGGAAGTCTCCATTGAGATTCGCTAGTCCTATGAGATATAACCGTAAGCACATCTGCTGTAGATCTAGCAGAATGGAAACCATATTGCATGTCACTAAGAAAGTTATTTTTGTTGAGGTGGTTGACTACTTCTCCATTTAACACAGATTCTAGTAACTTACTCATGACGCACAGGAGACTTATTGGCCTGTATTGAGAGAGAAATGACCAATCACCTGAATTCTTAAATACGGGGCATACTGATGAGATTTTCCAGGGTGTTGGGAAGCACTTCTCCTTAAGACAACGTTTAAACAGCATTGTAAGTATGGGAGCTAATTCTGGTTAAAGCTTTTTCAGCACTATAATTGGAATGTTGTCACGGCCAGTTGCTTTACTGGAATCAAGGTTTTTGATTAGCTTGGCAACATCATGCAGATATTTGTATGTCGCATAGTGTGTGTTTTTTATGTTTATGGGAAGAAATATGGGAGGTTGGTGGCATTGGTCGCATAGGGTAGAATTAGCTGCAAAGTTATTGGCAATAAGTTTGGCTTTGATGCTGAAAAGATTACCTCAGGTCCATTAATGATGGTTAGGATAGAGAACACACTTCTGTTCAGGATCCTGTTTGCTATTTATCAAAACTGGTGGGAACCAAGCTGCTGCTCAGCCACTTTTGACCTGACGAACTGAGCATACAACTCTCTCGCATTCTTCATTACTCTTTTACAGTGGTTGTTGGCAGTCTTGAAAGCGGCTTTAGTCTCAGTACATCTGTTACATTGAAAGCAATGGAAAAAGTGATTTCTGTGCGCAATGGCAGCAGTATATTCCGGAGAGAATCATGGCTGGCTGTTAGGGTTTTGCTGGAATTTTTTCGAGGGTATGAAATGATCTATACCTACAATTAACCATTCTGTCAGTACTATGGAGAACACATCCTGTTTAAACATGGAATGCAGAGGTAGATCTGATAGAAATGTGCGGAAGCTATCCCAGTCAGCCATAGAGTATCGATATACTGTACAATGGAGAGGTACATCTGAGGACTTGTTACAATTCATTTTTATCTTAACTGATAAATCCGAGTGGTCAGAACATTACAATTGGGACAGAACAGAAGATGAACAATCTGAGTGAGGTCATAAGCAATGGAGAAATTGTAACAGAATCTCCCCTCATCATCTGTCTTGTTTGAGTGGGTTAATCATTCCACATTGTGAACACTGAACTCTCCACAGACATGAATGTTAGCCAAAGGATGAGCAGACAGAATGTGGTCAATTTTCTCAGATATGCTCTTAAAGTTATTAACTCCGCTGTTGTGGGGGCGATAGAGGGCAAATATAAACACAGTAGTGTGAGCAAGTGCAACTTGGAAGCACGTATAGGATAATTTAGGGTCTTCTCTGGAGATGTCTCTACCGTATGGAAAACCATCTTTAATGTCAGCACATATTCCATGCTAATCTTGGGGGTCAGATTTGGATGTTAAGTTAGAGTATCCTTTAATTTCAAATTCTTCTAGGGAAATAGTCTGTCCAATGCCAGTTTTGCTTAGGTATAATAGGTCTGGTTTAGTCTCCTGTAATTGGGTTTCAACCTCTGGAAGGTTGGAACGTAGACCCCTGATGTTTGAGAAAGAGACATGGTAGTGGGGATCTACATTGGAAGTTGGAGATCTGGGTTTAATCGTGTATTTTTTTTGGAAACGTTTCATGATAGAGTTTTGAGATTTGTGGAATAGGTCGAGAGACTTGCTTAGAGCAGGGCAGAAAGAGAAAGTAAGAGAGAAAAAGAAACAAAGAAATATATATTTTTTTTAACACATGATAAGGTAAAGCCGTAACAATTACCCACTAATATGGCAAGGTCCCACCAGAAACTACTGTATGGTCCAGAATCCATTCACCAAATAGCAATGGTACTTTGCACCTGCTGATAGGACAGCCTCCTTAGTGGTTAATCCAAGATTCGGGTCCCTGACTATCAGGCAGATAACATCAGCCCAGATAAAACGTTTACCTCCAGCATCTTTATTCGTCACATTGCTACAAGGATAGACAAAGAAACAGAATATTTCCGACATCTTTGACAACTGTTCACGTAAAATACTGCCAACCGCTGGTTTCATTTCATTTAATACTTACTGACTTTCATTCCATATTTAGGCAACCAAGTCCACTTACGGTGTCTTAACTTTGCGTGCTGAATTTTTGGACATAACCAAATACTGGAAGAACATTACATTTTCGTATGATTGGTAACATTCATTGGGTGTTTCTGTACTTATCCAGCTTAGTTAGATTAATTGTCGTGTGCTGCTCCCTAATTTAAAATTCATAACTAAAAAACACCCTCCCCTTTTTTTTTCAATTTATCAAAAGTTGTCTGCTAATTATGTGGCTTTTCATTGGCTAATCATGTTTGTTGTGTATTTTTGATTGGTTAATCAAATTGACCAGCGTTCAGCATATTCCAGCAGTTTGAGGAAGTTTTCGGTCCAGCCTTACTAAACTTTTACAAGAATTTGCTTTGCAAAATTTACTAGTAGTAAAATGCTCATTTGGTACCGTTGGATTGGACACATGTTTTAGTACAGGTCAAACGAAGGTTGCTTAGTTAAACGTGAAAAATACAGACTAGTACAAGATTATAATAATCTTGACGGTTTTTTAATTATGACAGTTGTAAAGAAAATGTGTTCTCGATTAACACTGTTCTTATTTACTTGCATCCCCACGAGGGTAAAGTTAGACACAAGGTCAGTTTCAGTGTAAAGAAAATCCTGTTCCTTAAAAAAGGGTACTCTGAATTGGAAAAAAAAATAAAAATGGTTAAACTTGCAGAGAACGCTCTGTTTTACGGTTGTTATAAAAATGGAACGGAATTTTAAATTTTGTTTCGTTTTTAAAACAACCGTAAAACAGTGTTTTCCGCAAGTTTTACCTACTTTTTATAAAAAAAAAATTTTTAGTAATAAAAAACGAAATATTTTAATTTTTAAACAAAAAAAGTCAATTTGGTATACCTTTTTGATATTTTTATTACATAAGTCCAGCTCACCGTTCACAGTGGAAATGTTGACTTGTATAGGTTTTCGGGTATGCTTACAATGAACAGACACCCCCAACCATCCCATGTCAATGGCTTTCGGAATACTCATCCCCAACCTCCACATGTTAAGAATGGCTTTCAGAATTTGGCACTTTGGACATATGATCATTTTGGGCAATACTCCATGTTCAATGAGGAACCTCCGGGTTTGTATTACTGTACACATAGATTCGAAAAAGTTGTCAAAAAACAAATATATAACAAATAAATGTTACCAAAGGCAAGATAAGTTACTTTTTTAACAGTATTTTATCTGGGTTTTTATTTATAACACCTTTTCCCAAACTTACCGTGTTAAAGAGAGAATCAGACGCCATCTTGAATTTTCCAATACATCGGTAAACATTGTATGTTTTTCGAGCTGAATAAACATGTTACATTGAATAAAAACACGAAAAATATATCCAGTTTGGTAGAAAAGTAACTTATCTTGCTTTTGATAACATTTATTTGTTATATATTTGTTTTTTGACAACTTTTTCGAATCTATGTGTACAGTAATACAAACCCGAACCTCCTACTTAAATCTTCTTGTTCCCAAAATTTTTCTTTGCATAAAAATTCTTATATTTGCAACTTGTGCACATATCGATGGTTATGCCATCCATTTTTTTTAACTTAATTTTTATTATTTTATCAATTACTTTCGATTTTTTTGGGGGGGTGGGGGCTATGCGGAATTTAAAAAAAAAAATTAAACCAGAACAAAATTTAAATTTCCGTTCTATTTTTAAAGCAACCTCAAAACAAGCGTTCTCCGCAAGTTTTACCTTTCATTCCTTTTTAATCTTTTTTTTTTTAAATTGGCTTTCAGACAACCTCCCCATGTTAAGAACGGCTTTTAGAATAGTGTGAGATATTTTATCTCACTTGTTTTTGCTGCAAGACAATAGGAAAAAATTAACAAAACAATTACAACAAAGCATACCTCTAAAATTCGACACAAATTTTATTCGTTTTTCGTTGCAAAAAAAGAAATGTCTGATTTGCCTCTGAATCGAGCTGGTAACAACCTCGAAAAGTAAAAGTTCTTTTATCTTCATCAGGAAATGGTATTCGGGTACAGCACTGTTCGAAGATCGGATTAATTACAGTCGTTGACAGGGTTGATATAATGCCTTCTGATGAAAAGATTCAAGTCTCGATTTGAGTCGACATTACAAAAGTTCATAATTAGCATTCATTTGAAGAAAAAGTCAATAATGATAGATTGATAATTCTGACCTTAAAAATGTCTCTGGGAGACATATTTAATAATAACTTAACCTAATCATTTAGGCTTTAAAATAAAGTCTCAAGGAGACAAAAAATTAGAGCCATCTAAATGCTTCATATCCAGAGAGTTGAGTTCCATCCATTTGGTTTGGCTGTTTTACTGAAATTGCCTGTAAAGAAAAAAGGCATTCAAAATCCCACCAAGCTCATCGCTGGCAGTTAAAACTGAAACAATTTGATTGGTCTAAACACAGACAGTGAGTGGGCAAATTAGCCAATGAGGGGCTTGCTTATAATTGTAGAATTTCTCACACAAGATACACCCAACCTCTCCATGTTAAGAATAGCTTTCGGAATAGACACCCCCCAACCTTGTCATCATACACAAAAATCTATAGAAGTTTACATGTCCATTGTGAACAGCGAGTTGGACGTTGAGCACATGTGCAATTAAAAAAAAAAAAAAATTAAAATGGAACAAAATTTATATTTCCGTTCCACTTTTAAAACAACCATAGAACAAAGCGTTCTCCGCGAGTTTTACCATAAAATTTGCTCAATCTAGAAGGATTTCTCCTTCACAGATCGGCTAGTATTGAGCACTTAAGTTAAAACGAAAACAAAGATGGCGACATGAAGCTGAAATCCACCTGTAGCGACACGCAAGAAACATGTAACGTCTGTACAAGGAACATTTCTGTTGCTCATACATTAGTTGTCTACACCCATGCAATTTCTGTGCGCAAAACTAAAAACTTGTCTTGTTTTGCCGATGTAGCTGAAAGCACCTCAAATGACAAAGATGTTTCTTTTTATCCAATCGGATTACGAAGAAAGTGTATTTAAAAAATATTTACCGAACAGCCTCTGCTGGGAGCCGGTTTGAAACCTATAAAAAGGGCATTTCGCGCCAAAACCAATCAGTCGCAGTCAAAGTCAGCATGCTGTAAAACAACTCCAGTGGCTCCGTCGTGGTCCGACGTTAAACAACCAACATAGTTTCGCACGCACGTCATGCATCTAAATTCTCCACATGGAAGTACCAGATCAGCGAGAATTAATATTTTCCCTTCCTGCTTTATTTTGCCTGGGTTTGTATTACTATACACATAGATTCAAAAAAGTTGTCAAAAAAAAAATATATAACAAATAAATGTTATCAAAGGCAAGATAAGTTACTTTTCTACCTAACTGGATAATTTTCTAGTGTTTTTATTTAATGTAACACGTTTATTAAGCTCGAAAAACATACAGTGTTTACCGATGTATTGGAAAATTTAAAATGGTTTCCGACTCCCTCTTGAACATGGTAAGTTTAGGAAAATGAGTTAAAAATAAGAAACTATACAACATACTATTAGAAACCCACCGAATATATGTCAACCCATGTCACGGTAATATATTGAGCGAGTTTCTAACAGTATTTTGTATAGTTTTTTATTTTTAACTCAGTTTCCCAAAGTTACCGTATTTGAGAGAGAGTCAGGCGCCATTTTAAATTTTCACTACATCGGTAAACACTCTGTTTTTCGAGCTGAATAAACATGTTACATTAGATAAAAACACTAAAAAAAGTATCCAGTTAGGTAGAAAAGCAGCTTATCTTGCCTTTGATAACATTTATTTGTTATATATTTGTTTTTTGACAAATTTTTCGAATCTATGTGTACAGTAATACAACCCCCCCCCAAAAAAAAAACGCATCATTAACAACATAACACCGGCACCGGCGATAACTGCCGACTAAAATGCATATTGTACTAACAGTTATGACACTCTCCGTTGACCTGGTCCTGACGCGCAACAATAATACAACACACACAATAAATGTCACGGTGGTATTTATATTGCAGAATACTACCAGTGTTTTTTTTTGTTTTTTTCGAGTTTTGAGCGATTCTCGAGACTCATGTCCGCCATTTTGGTTGTTTTAGCTTAAACACCTGACATTACTCGCGTTTCAAACTTAATAAACGCTTTAAAATAAGTTAAAATACCAAAAACTTATCCAGTTAGGTAGAAGAATAACTGGGTTTGTATTACTGTACACATAGATTCGAAAATGTTGTCAAAAAACAAATATATAACAAATAAATGTTATCAAAAGCAAGATAAGTTACTTTTCTGCCAAACTGGATATATTTTTCGTGTTTTTATTCAATGTAACATGTTTATTCAGCTCGAAAAACATACAGTGTTTACCGATGTATTGGAAAATTCAAGATGGCGTCTGATTCTCTCTTTAACACGGTAAGTTTGGGAAAAGGTGTTATAAATAAAAACCCAGATAAAATACTGTTAAAAACTCGCTCAATATATGTTACCGTGACATAGGTTGACATATATTCGGCGGGTTTTTAATAGTATTTTGTATAGTTTTTTATTTATAACACCTTTTCCCAAACTTACCGTGTTAAAGAGAGAATCAGACGCCATCTTGAATTTTCCAATACATCGGTAAACACTGTATGTTTTTCGAGCTGAATAAACATGTTACATTGAATAAAAACACGAAAAATATATCCAGTTTGGTAGAAAAGTAACTTATCTTGCTTTTGATAACATTTATTTGTTATATATTTGTTTTTTGACAATTTTTTCGAATCTATGTGTACAGTAATACAAACCCGAATAACTTATCTTGCCTTTGGTAACATTTATTTGTTATTTAAGTTTTTCAAATATTTTTTTACCAATTTTTCGTACTGTTGTATAAACACGCAATAACATAAATCCTGTTAAGTTTTGTTGTTATTTTGTTAACTAATCCATTTTTCTCTCAAAACATGTCGTTATGCAACTCAGCTTCAGACATCTCTTACTTTCATAATTTAGACATTGAAAAATAAAAGGTACGGATTCACATTTTACATTTGAAAACATAACGATGCCTCCATGTGGTATTTACAAAACTAACATTCAACCACATTCCAATGTTTACGTAACAAACAAGGGTGTTTAATAATTTAGCTTAAGGATTGTACACTTACATGATGGAGATACAAATCCGCGTCTTAAGGGTAGGATAGGAGATACAGGAGCTCTGATTTCTGGCAAAGAGAAACATCTAGTTAAACAAATATATCGAAAGGCATCTTTAATTAAGTTTCTCCGGTGAAATAGTCCCCGAGAAAGGATGGCCTGCGCCATTTTCGGCAATCCACGGGCAATAACTTTCCTGTAGGATTACTTCCCTTTGTCTTTGCTTCGTTTGCCTCTCTTTTTAAAATGAACACATCAAAGTTCAATTTTAGAAGAATAAAAATATATCTAACATTAAGAATAACACCCCCACCCAATTCAAAAACAGAAAATTCAGTAAAATTTAATCCTAACGCACTTTTTAAAGAACAAATTACTTCCCTAGAAATATATATATATATATATATATATATATATATATATATATATATATATATATATATATGTATATATATATATATATATAATTATTACTGTAATAAATTTTAAATACCTACAGACACTAGTGTTTCATCCTTTCAGGAATCATCAGTGCAGGGTGTCACAATGATTGGAAGATTCAAACCCGGCTACAAAGCCATCTCTGACTGCATAAGCAAGGAACAAACGACATGGCCAACGTTAACCGCGAGAAATATAGTTGAAATTTAAACATTTATTATTTAATATCGAGACGTTGGTCCAGAGTGATCTAATGATTATAAAATCATGATCTGCGCATGTGAGCTTAAGTACCCAACTTCTGTTTCAACTTTAAAGTGCTCAACAAATCTAAAGTTTTAAAGTTTTACTACTTTACAAATAATATCAATTTCTTTTCAAAATGAAAAATAAATAAATGAATACCAACTGCAAAGATTCAAGTGTTGTTTTGAATAAGCACCTTTTTTTACCATTAATTTGTAAGAATTCTCTTTTGGTGGGGGGGGGGGTCAAAGTTGGAGTTAAGTTTGAAGTTAGAGTTAAAGATTTTGGCAATTCGCAATCTTAACTCATTGTTCTCTGTTTTACTAAGAATTTGTAAAAAAAAACATGATTTTTTTAAACTGCTTTATTCAATGGAACAAACTTATAACATTAGTAATAAAAAAAAAATGTGACAATATTCTAATTTTTCTTAAATTTGAGTAATTGTAAGAAGTTTTTTCAACCACTTTAGTAAAATAAGAATTACCTGCCTTAGAACAATGAGTTAAAATCACGAATTGTCAAGACTTTGTTAAATACTAATGAGTCATTACTTAGCAATGCTTTGTGATAAGAGTGAAGGATATGGATGAATTGTCAGTTGAATGATGAAGAATATTATGAAAGGATTGAAAATGATAGATAGAATGAACAAAATTTGATTACTTGTGAGGATGGTTTATGACAAGTATTTGAAGAATGTTGTAGCTTGCAGGGAAGCAGTTCCATGGTAGCATATTTCACAGCTGGAAAGATGTTTGAAAGTTATTTGTTATACAAAAAAAAAATAAAATAAAGTGGTCAGTATTCCGGCAAGCTTAACTGATTGTTCTAAGGGAGGTAACTCTATTTTACTAAAGTAGTTGGAAAAAATTGCTCATATATTTTGTTTAAGAAAACGTACAATCTCGTACATTTTACATTTTTGTTTTGTTATTAATGCTGTAAAACTCTGCTTAGAATAAAGTCATTGAAAAAAATCCCTTTTTCTTACAATTCTTAGTAAAATAGAGTTACCTTTCTTAGAACAATGAGTTAAGCTTCTGAATTGTGAGAACTCCTTATTACCAATGGCACAACTCTGTACCAGCTCCTCTGAACTCAATTCACAACATCAACTCTCAACATTTATGCCCTCTCTCAGGTGTCAATTTGTTCTTCTTATAGCCACTATTCTCCTCATAAACAAATTAACGTCACAAATTTATTAGGTTGGAAACTAAGTTCTTGCCGTTTTTTAAATCTGCATTTTTTTTTAAAGTAAAATAAAAACTAACAACTATTTAATCAATGATGTATTCTCCATTCGTGTTCACAACTTTTTCCCAACGTTCAACAAGATTATCAATAACTTTTTTGGTAGAAATCATTTGATTTTGACTCGAAAAATTCATCCAATCAAATTGAAATAACTTGAACCAAAACAAAAATAAACAGCAAGAACACTAGTCGCCAACCCAACATATAAAGAATCCCTCTACAAACTCAAGTCTTCTTTTTTCTTTTTCCTTCCCCAATCTTGTTACCTGATGGTCGAAACAGACACAATGCCATTACAGCATTTTTATTTGCCTTTATATTTTAGATCACAGAAACTCTATTCATAGAAATTCCATTTGATGTTAGGTACATGAAGGAAGTGTTGTGTGGTCTCTGGCTTTAGCACGGCCATTTTGAATGTAGATAGCATCTTTGGGTATTGATAAGAACCATACCGTCATTTAATATAATTGTTTATGAAAGTTTTGTTTAGCAAAAGAAGAGGAACTGTTGTGTGGTCTCTGGCTTTAGCACGGCCATTTTGAATGTAGATAGCATCTTTGGGTATTGATAAGAACCATACCGTCATTTAATATAATTGTTTATGAAAGTTTTGTTTAGCAAAAGAAGAGGAACTGTTGTGTGGTCTCTGGCTTTAGTACGGCCATTTTGGACAAGGATAGCATCTTCAGGTATGGACAAGAATCAGTTAATATAATTGTTTATGAAAGTTTTGTTTAGCAAAGGAAGAAAATAAAATACTAACATGCAAATAAATAAACGAAACATTAAGGCGGGTCACCAGATAGTAAGTGCTAACTAAAATATAAACAGAGTTTTATAATTTAAAAAATTGTGAAAAACGAAATTTTAGGACAAAACATTTTTATATCTATAATTTTATCATTCAAAAACTACCATGTTTGAATATATGGTTGTGGCAGTTTTAGTCATTTAGAACTGCTTTAAAGCTTCACTGCTCATTCATTTTCTGACCAAATTTCAAACCATTATTACAGTTTATAGATCACCTTCTCAGCTATATTGTGAAAAAGAAAGTTTCAATTTTCGTTCATTAAAACAAAAGTTATGATGAATTTACTGGTGTTCAAAATTATAAAAAAACAAGGAGGTGAACGACGTTTTTTATGACTGGTTTCCATAGCAACCACGTCACCTCAGTGACTAGTGTTGCTAGCAATTCACCGCTCTCGCAAAAAGAGAAGTAACAAGTGAAACAGAGAGAATGAAAGGGAAATAATTGGGAGGATTTTATTGAAAGCAGACGAGTGCCATACATTGTTATTACATATGTGTATATTATGTTTATGGGGGCAAAAAATAAGACTGAAATTAAACAAAGGACAAGTGAATTTACTGGAGTTTGGAAAAATAATGAATTACAATAGAAAAATGCGAGCATGAAAATTAATATGGTTAAGCTTAAATATGGAAAAGAAAAGGACAAGATATTCTATTAAAAAAAAATAATAAATTTATAACCTAAAGTATTGCAGCATTAAAAATTTTTTTTTAAATTCAATTTAACATTATATAATCAATTCTTAATGCTGCAATATTTTAAATTATAAGTTTATTATATTTTTTACTAGAATATCTTGTCCTTTTCTTTTCCAGTTTTAACAACTAGCCCTTTTCTTTTCCAGTTTTAACAACTAGCCCTTTTCTTTTCCATGTTTAAGCTTAACTATATTACTTTTCATGCTCGCATTTTTCTATTGTAATAAGAATATTAGCAGGCTGCCCTACATTAGTCGATTGTAAAATATGCATAAATATTATATTTTAATAAATGCAGATTTCTTAATTATAATAAACAGAAGTACCATAGGTATGAAATGTAACGTTAAATTCCTTAAAAAAAAAAAATAAAGTAAAATAAATGGAAAGAAACTGAGATATGTACATGCAAGTATTATGTTTTTTCTAAACAGTTCACTTGTAAGTAAAAAAAAAATACTCAAGCTGAGATCAAAACCAAAACCTAAAGACAGTGAGTTAAGTAGGATAACCATTAGGCTTGACATGATCTTGAAAAAGTGTTTGCAAACCTACTTATTCTTAACATAAGGAATCTGTCACGTGAACAATTCACACATGCGTGTTCGTTAAACAGTTGACAAGCAGATAAAAATCTTATGACCCGCCACATACTAATTTTTTTTAAATTTTGACCCCTTAGCAGCCCTTTTTTGCGGATGAAAACCGATTAAAAAGCGTTCCACATGTCTGAATACTCTATATACCAAATCTCAAGCCTGTAAATCAAAATTCGTTGAGTATATAGGTTGAAAAGTGTCCTCACGCACACACACACATTCTTATTTTTATACATATATTGATAAAAATTAGAAGTGTTCATTTATACAAATGCATGTTTGGTGAAGACAGTTGTATAAGTAGTCACAAGGCTTAAAAATGTGTATGTTAGTATATTCATAGGATGAATAATATGCATATGTAAGTAATATATGCATGTGAGTATTTGGTAGTGTGACTTTGTGTATGTGTGTTGGTTTACCTTGTTCTGTTTATGCAGGTAGCAATTTGTTTATGTTCGCCTGACTCGGTAATGTGTAAGAGTGTGTGGACATGATGAAGGCTTGTATGCGAGTCATTGAAAATTTATTTTTTGACTTGCCTTTAGAAGTGAAGGGGAAAACAGATCCCAACGAAACAAAGAAAGAAAAGGGTGAGCAATTAAAACCATTTGCTTTTTAGTGTTCATTGGAAGCACGTCTGAATTTCATCATAAAAAAAATAGCAAATTCTTTGCAGATGGGTTCTTGCTATGAAAGTCTTATAAGGAGGAACAAAAGCATATTCCACGGAAATAAGGATAGAACAGAGAAAGACTTGCAAGGTCACTTCTGTAAGAAAGTGGCTGCATGGAACAGAGGAAATCTTTATGGTATATTAATAAATACTAGTGGGATCTGTGGAAATTCCACAGCGGCATCTTTCATATGTAATATATCGCTGCTGGGCATTCTATGGACGTTTAATGTGAATGGAGACCCCATGATTTGTAGCCCTTTTGTTAAAACTGTAAAAATATTTATCTAAGTCATCTGGTTAATGTAGTGTCAGAATATATCTGATTATTAAGGTTCATCTCCAATATCCTTAAAAGTAGTCTATTTCCATACAATGGCAATGTTGTATGGAAATAGACTACTGTATGGAAATAGACTACTGTATGGAAATAGACTACTGTATGGAAATAGACTACTGTATGGAAATAGATTACTACAAAAGTAGTCTATTTCCATTGTATGAATGCCCAGCGCGAATGGAAACCCCACAATATCATTATACCATCTTTAGATAGAACAGATACTACCCTTGGATCCTAGCCAGAAGACCAAGAAGGTGTATTTTAGTTTTACATACGACCCAAAAGTGACATCATTTTTTTTTTATTAAATTTTTTTTTTTTACATTGCGTCTTCAGTGATCGGGAGATCCTATTTATTAAAAAGTAGGATAAAAGGTGATATTGGCAACTGCTGGATACGTTGAATATCAAATCGATTCAACGCAGGCAAGAAAGATATTCAATCATCTATACCTGGCGTATGATGGAGAACCAGGTGCCCAACGCTGGTATACAGCACCATATCTCAAAACGTGGCAGAAGGTGTGTGGTACCACCCCTAACCAGTGCCAGGGACAACTGGATCCGACGGCTCAGGGAATCGAGTTTAAATTCCTGGGGTCCTACGCTCTTCAATTGCCGACCACGTAACATCAGAGAGATCACGAACTGCAAAACAGAATCGTTCAAGTCGGCGCTGGATACCTGGCTGAAGTCTGTACCAGACGAACCTCAGATCCCCGGTTATACCGCTATGAGACACAGTGAATCCAATAGCTTACGCCACATGCTTGTCTGTGTAAAGAGGGACAACGAAACGGTGCAGCGGTCTATTGATTCGACGCCGCCTATACCGTCCCAACTGGAGGCCGCTTGCCGCAGTGACCTTGAAGGGCTCTGACCGCCGAAAGACATCACACAAATCACACAAATCAGATAACATACTACGAACATCAAATTACTGTATCTATATATTAATTGAATGTTTGTGGCATATTATCATCTTCTATTCTCCTTTTTAATAAATAAGATCTTCTAATCGAATAAGTTATAATCTGGAAATCGTTACACATTTACATATGTGCGTTAAAAGTACCATGGTATTAATATATAGATCTAATGTGATAAGCAAATGTGAAAAAGATAATAGCTTGCAGAAGCTAGAAGATGTTTTTTTTTTTCTATTTATTCACTTTGTTCTTTTTTTTCTGTGTTAGTGGAAATGGGACACACTTTAATCAATTGTTCTGTCTGACGTCTGCAGCAAGCATTTCTAAAATTAAAAATAAAATCATTAACTTACATGTAGGTTTGTTGCAATGTGGCTCCTACCGTATGACTTCCTGTCGCCTGGAGATATAAAAGAAGGTGCGCGGATTATGCAAGAGAGTGTGCATCACATTAAGATGGACTCATAACTAACACCCACTATTTGTTCTTGTTCCACTACTTAATAAAGTAGTATCTACATTTTCTCTGTTTATTGTTCAATTTGTGTGGTAACAGGCATGGAGGTGACGGTGATCAAGTGGTTAATGACACAAACGAACAACTTGAGTGTGATAAGTTCGAATCCAGTTTGCTCCACAGAAGCACTTTCACTTAAGGATGTTGGCATGTAGTCCCTCTCATGAGTACCCGATATCTTTCTAGGAAAAATTCAAACTAGAAAAATATCGGGGGTAAACCAATGCCAGCAATAAAATCATCTGACTGATATGAAATGAATGAATCTGCATTTATTTTTGCTGACTTTTCTTATATGCTATGGATTTGTTACCAGTATGGCCTCCATGTGTACAAAGTCAGAAAATGAGTCCCATGACTTTCGGAAACACTTATTTCGTTCTCAGAATTGTTGTATCAACCGTGGCTGCTAAGACACTACATCTTTAAAACCATCATGCTTTCCTGAAATTGTTCAAAACTACACTTGATGTTCTTATTTCATACACATGCACATGCATAGTGCACTTTTATGCACACATGATGCACTTTTATGTAAGCATGATGCACTTTTGTGCATGTGTAATGCACTTTTATGCATGTGTAATGTACTTTTGTGCATGTGTAATGTACTTTTATGCACACACAATGCACTTTTCTGTATGCATAATGCCCTTTTGTGCATGTGTAATGCTCCTTTTGTGCATGTGTAATGCACTTTAATGCATATGTAATGCACTTTTATGCACACACAATGCACTTTTATGTATGCATAATGCACTTTTGTGCATGTGTAATGCACACAATGATCTCATTATTTTTATTATTCGTATCAATTGAACTGCTATTCTCATCTGGAGTATTATTCTCACAACATTTCGACTGATGTAACCTTCGACCTTCTTCATGTGTATTTTGTTGAACTTTTTGTTTTTTTAACGGTTATTTCGTAATAGTTATTTTTTAATAGTTATTTTTAACAGTTTTTTTTTAACATTTATTTTTTAACAGTTATTTTTAACAGTTATTTTTACAGTTATTTTTTAATAGTTATTTTTAATAATTATTTTTAATAGTTATTTTTTACAGTTTTTTAAATAGTTATTTTTTAATAGTTATTTTTTAACAGTTATCTTTTAACAGTTATTTGTTAACAGTTATTTTTTACAGTTATTTTAATAGCTATTTTTTAATAGTTATTTTTAACAGTTATTTTTTAATAGTTATTTTTTAATACTTATTTTTTAATACTTATTTTTTAATAGTTATTTTCACCCAAAACAAGACACAGTGCCTCTTAGACATAAGGGATTTACTATTTGGGATCAAATTTACAGAGATATTATTTTTTTACATTACACTTGCACTTCTGCATGTCAGTACAGTCAGGGAAGCAGGGACCTGGAAGGGAATTCCAAAGTCTAGTAGTTTGAAGAAAGAAACAACTAGAGTAGAAGGATTTCCGACATCTTGGGATCTCTACAGTGTACGAGTGGGATTTTGCTGCTTGTCGCGCTAGTCGAGGGGTTTTATGTGACGGGGGTACAAGTACTTTGAGTTCATCGGAGCATATTTTATTAAAATATTTGTAAAACAGTTATTGGGTCGGTAATCTTTCTGCTGAATTTGGGAATTGTTCTGTCTAGCTTGGAAATCTTTCTATTAAACTTGAGAATCGTTCTCTCAAACTGCATGGAACCCTTTGTTTAATTCACACTGGTAACTTGCCTTCATTCCGTCAGCCATGACCAGGTAGTCTTTCTGTCGAACTTGGGAATCGCTCTGTTGAACTTGTGTAATGAAATTTTTTGGTTTGTCTTTATAAGGGATGGGGGGAGTTCTTAGTATCTATCTTATCAGGAGAGTTCTTATATAAGAGTTTGTGTGAGTGTCTTTAATGCCTCTCAGTGTGTGTGTGTGTGACAATTACATATAATAATACATATATGTGACGAATGTGATGTACCTGTTTCTTCTGGCTCGATCTTCTGGGTGGATTCACCAACGTCTTAGGAGCTGGTTCTCTCAACAAAGACACTTTTGAGACAAACACAAGGCGCTGATTGTTTTTATATATATTATTTGTTCACCTCAGGCGTTTTTCATCACATTAGACAGGAGCGAATGGCAAATTTCGGCTTGCTCTGGTCTCTGGTTCCATCTGGAAACCGTCACCCCCCCCTCTTGAGGAGGCCTTGATTTTCACATATTGTATCTTTCGTGTCTAGCAATCAACTCAACTAAATTTAACTAAGTTTCCCAACCGGAACTTTTGGCACATCAGATCTGACCCCATCTACCTAATTTCCAGGGCAAGTTTTAGATTGGTCATAGAATTTGATCTCTGTCAAATCATGACACCTTGACCCTTCATTACACCTGCAAGTTTGCTCAACTATCGTTTCCCACAATTCAACTATGGTCATTCTGACAGCTAAAGAAAAATAGATATTAGATAAACAGATAGATAGATAGATAAAGCCGATTCTAAATAATTATTTCTTAACTGGCATTGCCCGGCTATCAGATAACACTTGGGAATCTGCATAGAACCCTTTATTTAATCTACACTGGTAGCATGCTCTTTGTCCGTCAACCACAACCAGGTAGGAGTCTTAGGTAATTTGCATTTGCATTCTCAATATCGTCTGCCCTGAAAATTAAATTTCTTAAGACTTCTATTCAGTCATGACTGACAAAACGAGACCACACTACTCTGAATGCTTTCTACAAAAAATATTTTAGTTCACTGCAACATTACACATGTTTACACACGTACACCCAACACGTTGTAGCAGTGTACGTCGCAAGGAACGTAGGACCAGAAATAACTCAACTTTTTTTATTTTGTAACAACAACATTTATTTTGTCATTTTCTCGCCACGCATGTCTTCTCGTTACGTCTCTAATGTGATCGTCTTCTTTAACGTGCTTTCTCTTCTTTTTATATTCTTTTGCTTTTTTCTTACCATGACGTCATTTCGCACACGGCTCGGCATTTGCATCAGTGCTCTATGGGCAGATTTGATACACTGTCCATTTTAATTGCGTTACCCAGTTTTTTATAACAAATGCGATCAAACCTTTCACACACTTCAAAAGGAATTATGTAAAGAATAACAAGTTATACAATACTGCTCTAAAATGTTAGAATGGCCCGAAAATTGAGGGGTTAAATTTCTATACGAAACTGATTCCCTACTTTAAATTCTAAAACACTATTTTTTCTTTCTGCCAAATTTTTCATGTACCCACATATAATCACCTAAAAAAAAAAAAAAAGGTAAAATTTCATTTCTTCATGTGTGTGCCATTCATGAGATGTTAATATGCAATTTTATCCTATTTTCCTTTTCAGGACTCCAAGCAACGCCGGATAGGTGCTTGTTTACATTGGTGATCCTTTAGACCAACAGACTTTAGGTGAAAACATTATTACGTACTTACGTGTCATGGCGAAATTAGTATAAATTCCCCAAATTAAAAAAAATAATTCAGAAGATGTACTACATGCATTAAAAAAAAAAAAAAAAATCAGCTACAATTACATTCTGAAATGTATTGGTTTAAAACTGGCGGACGCTTAATTTGTCAAAGTTAAGAATTATCTCCCTTGTCTGCCATACTGAATTGGTCGTACAACTATTCAACATTAAAACATACGCTAAAACTTGATAAATTCTATTTTTTGCTTATAATTATTTTTCTACTGGGTCATTTTTTATGTAATAATAAGTACGTAATATTGTTTTCATCTGAAATGCATTAGTTTTAAAAAAAAAATCATCAATGTAAACAAGCATCTCTGATAGTGCTCCGAGTTAACTTCAAAGAAAAACATCTATTTCAATATGTGCTAATCAGCGCCACCACACAACGGTGAGAGAAAAGAGAAAAAAAAAAAAGAAGTAAGGGGAAATAATCCGATAAAAAAAAAAGAAAAAAAAAGAAAATACGAAACAATGCTTTAGGTTTCTAGCTCCATTTAACGAGCAGCAGCAATCGTGACCGTCAGTCAACATATTACTAAGCGCAACGTCGAAATGTCGTTGCCAACAAGCAAACCTCTCGGATATTTTCACAATCAATTCATACCAAATTTAATTTACAATAGATCCACGGACAGTACTATTACTTCCAGCAGACATATTCTTTGTTTTTTTCGCGACTGCAGTTCGGTGATCCGTCATCACCGCCTGTAGTAATATCCCCAGTTTTCCCTGGCCACTTGTGATGGTGGTCGCGTAGGTTTGGGATATTATTGTTTTTATACTGCGAAAGAAACCGGAGGTATTTATTTATTATTTGCATTATTTTTTTAAATTTTTTTTTTAGCAAGTTAGTTTGATTTCTAGTTGGATAATTTGTGAAAAACAAATTAATTATAGCCGATTAAAAAAAAAAAAAAAAATTAAAAAAATATTGCTTAAAAACATCGTGGACATTCCCTGGATACAAGATCTCTTGTCCATCATGTAGATTGTATTAACATTGACTTTCGTTTCTTTATTTTTCAAAATTATTGCTTATTTAAAACTATTTTAGTATGTATAAATGCGATTGACACAAAGATTTTTAAAATTAAAAAAAAAAAAGAAAAAAATAATAATTTACAGCTCACTGTCGAGCATACAGTGTATAATTTAAACTTACTCCATCCATTAAACAGTCTTGCCCCAGTCAAAAATGACTCGAGCATTATTATTAGTTTACGACCGTATAAAAATATACCATGGACCGAACTTTTTATAATTTTGTCCAGCCTTTATGGATTTTTTTCCCTAACTCCCATTTCCCCCCGTTTTGATTGACCAAATGTTTCTTGGACCAAGTGTGTCCATCTTATCTCTCTCATCAACATCAATATGGCGTTCCCCAAGAAGTATATCTCTCCAGCCGGACTGTTCCCGTTTATGGCGATTTTCTTATGCGCCCTCGCCGACACTGGCGACAATAATAACTCCTCATCGAATGGTATTGACTGGATGAGAACGAAAAACCTGGAACAATCTCATCCGCCTGCGTCGCCTTCATCAGTTTCTTGGTCCACGGTGGAGACGTCATCATCCACCTGGCCACCCTCATCATCCGTCCCAAGTGGTTTTGGTCCCGGGAGTTCGCCGACTGCGGACCCCCTCATCTCGGAAGATGGCCGTAGACCGAACACCAAGCGTAAACAAGAGAGGCTGCATCGGCAGCAGAAATCTAAAATTAAGCAGCAAAAACACCATCAGACGAACCCTCTCTCATCATCGGAAGAGAAAGGGCAACACGTTGATGAAGATCCAACCCAAAAAGTCCCGAGGAAAGAGACCCTTTCTACCCATGAACAGCATCCAAGGAAGGTGAAAAGCCTGTACGAGGATGGCTATTTTCGAGACAATAGTTTAAATAAACAAGAATCTATCAACCCGAAGGAATTTGGAGGGATCGTTATAGAACACCAGGCGCAGCGCCTCTCTGCGCATTTGAGGAGGCTCACCAATGAGGAAATTGGAGTTACCACTATGCAGGTAAATACAAGCACATGCCAACAAGCATGTACCGGTAATTTTTTTATCTGGTTTTCACCTTAAAAAGGCTTGTGGAAATGTTCGAGTAAGCTGAAAATAAATATCATATTTAATTTTTCCGCAAATAAGTAGTTTTCTAGATATTATTATTAAGCAATGTCAGGTGCTAATGCACTTATTGATCCGCGCTATTTTTTTAAATAGTATTTTCAAGTTTGATAAAAGTTTTAGGTCTTTTTTTTAATTATATTAAAGTACAGAATAACTACAAAACCTTCCCCCTCCCCATGTTAAGAATGACTTTCTAAACAATGTTATTATTTTAGCAAGGATCAATAAGTGCACTATTACCCAATGTCATATTTTTTTTGTATATTATTGCTGGTGGCCATCTTGGTACCCACGAGCGCGTAAACGTTACCCAGAGAAACTGCGTTTTCGCTCGCGCGTACCAAGATAATCACCAGCATTCAGCAATAATAAGAAATGATATTGCTTAATATCCGCAAAACTACTGATTTGCGGAAAATTTAAGTGCGATATTAGTTTTCAGCATTCTCGAAAACCTGTGAAAGTCGTCTTAAAAGAAAAATGTTAAGGTGGAAAACAGGTAAAAATTTACCCATGCACCTTTTTGTTTTAATCCGCCCCCCCCCCAATGGTGCTTATGCACTTACTGTACCGATCTAGGCGCACGTATGGAAGCGGTACCCCCTTCTATATATTGTTTTTTATTTTCGTCTTTTTTCAATTTTTTAGCAGATTATTATCGAATGAACACCAGTCTTTATTTTTTTTAATCAATATTTAAAGATTTGTAGGGGGTGCTCAGTTTCTAATGCAATGTTTTAATATATCGATTGATTACCTATTTTAGATCCACTCGACGTCTTTATACCATATTTAGCCCCCCCTTTTTTTTATAAAGCAGTTTAGCCTTTTTACAAATTTTGCTTTTTGAAATAATTTTCGAAAAAAGGCTAAATTGTTTAAAAATCTAAACACGCGAAATTTGACCCAAAAACCTCAAGTGGTTCTAAAGTGGCTGATCGATTTACTAGAACGTTGAATTAGAAACTGAACACCCGCACCAATAGGAGAAATATCGTAAAACTTGAAAATGGGGTGCTCATGCTCAGCACTATTCTGCATTGTATTCTTTGGCGGCCATCTTTGTTACGCGCGTAGATTTGTTTATGGAGCGCGCGCACGCGCGTAAAAACGATGGCCGCCAAAGAATACAATGCATAATACAACTTTTTAATCTCGATAACTACTTATTTCTGCAAAATTTCAATGCGATTTCCGTATTCAGCATATTAGAAAACTTATAAAAGTCGTCATTTAAAAGAAAATTGCGGAGGTGGACCTAATCTAAAAAAATACCTCGAGGTGCTAAGTTAGAACGCTCACAAGATGGTAGAAATAAAGAAACCATCTTCGGAGTCTCGATAATCGCTAAAAACTCGAAAATGAAACAATGCTAAAAATCCAGCCAATAACTTAACTGTCACCGGTACAATAATGGGTGTATTTCTGAGCGAACCTGAACGAGAATCACCCACCATAAGAACGGCTTTCGGAATAAACACTCCCAACCTCCCCATGCTTGCACTTTTTTTCAGTGGATTATTATCGATGGGACACTAATATATAGGGGAGGGGGTGATTCCCGTTCAGGTCCGCCGATTTCTGTAATATTTACCCACCCAAACAAGATATTCCCAAAGAAGTTGAATAAAAAAAATAACAAGTACTTAATTCATATCTATCTAGAAATATATCGGTCGATGATAAGTCAAATCTCTAAATACCAAATTAAAAACACATTTTACATGAAGTTATCTCAATAGTAGATAAATATATTTAATGATATCGGTAAAAGTAAACATTTATCGAAAATATTTATATAACTTAAATGAATCTTAGTGAATCAGAAAAACAGGTGCCTTGAAGTCCGCAGCAAACAGCGTCAGATAAAACATGCGCGTTATTATTTTTTGCATAAAATAATAAAATGTTATTGTTTCACTGTTTTTATTTTGCTGCGAGTTTCGAGTCGCTTGTTCTGATTGACTAAAATCTTTTAAAAGTCCGCAGACAAAAAAAACTATCGATCTGAATATTAATTACCTTCTAGGGTAATTGTGGCCTGGTAGACCAACATAAAACCTACCTTTTAAAATTTTATTTTATTAGGGTTTTCAGGTTTGTATTACTGTACACATAGATTCACAAAAGTTGTCAAAAAACAAATAAATGTTATCAAAGGCAAGATAAGTAACTTTTCTACCGAACTGAACTGGATATATTTTTCGTGTTTTTATTCAATGTAACATGTTTATTCAGCTCGAAAACCATACAGTGTTTACCGATGTGGCGATGTATTGGAAAATTCAAGATGGCGCCTCACTCCCTCTTTAACACGGTAAGTTTGGGAAAAGGTCTTATAAATAAAAAACTAGACAAAATGCTATTAAAAACCCGCCGAATATATGTCAACTTATGTCACGGTAACATATATTGAGCGAGTTTTAACAGTATTTTATCCAGTTTTTTTATTTATAACACCTTTTCCCAAACTAACCGTGTTAAAGAGAGTGTCAAACGCCATCTTGAATTTTCCAATACATCGGTAAGCACTGTATGGTTTTCGAGCTGAATAAACATGTTACATTGAATAAAAACACGAAAAATATATCCAGTTTGGTAGAAAAGTAACTTATCTTGCCTTTGATAACATTTATTTGTTATATATTTGTTTTTTGACAACTTTTTCGAATCTATGTGTACAGTAATACAAACCCGGCGACCTGACCAGAGAATGCACACTGGAGTACTGGACTGGACTGCTCAGGCAATTCTTTTTTAAATGACAGTGCTTTGCTTCTCTTTTAAGGGGCGTTAGCTTCACTTTCCCGACCTTGTGTCACATCTTCCTGCGGTGGGAAAGAAAGTAAATCGCATTTTTTATCTTTGTGTTTTTCCAATTTAATTCTCTTGGTCCTATCAATACGCCGCGCTCTCCATTCTTTGGAAATATGGATTTCTGCTTTGTTTTACAAAAATAGACGTACGAAAAAGTGATCCCCCCCCCCCTAAAAAACAAAAAAACAAATATATAACAAATAAATGTTATCAAAGGTAAGATAAGTTACTTTTCTACCTAGCTGAATAAATTTTTGGTGTTTTTACTTATTTTAAAGCGTTTATTCCGTTAAAAAAAAAGTGTCGAGCGTAAAACAAACCCTAGTTTCAGTATATTTCTATTATTAATCAAAACTTATTCCTTAATAAAATAGTGTGACTATTACTCGTGTGCCTGTGTTTCAGTGTTTTACGCATTCTTGTAAATTCTGCACATTTTAAAAAATTTTCTAATCTATTTTGGAATCTATTTATATCCAATTTTTTTTTTTTTTTTTTTACATTTTCACCCCAAGCAAGGCACATTACCACTTTGATGTAGGGGGCTACTATCAGGGATATAAGCTACAGAGGTACTATGTGGGGAGTTGGGCAGCAAGATGTTGGTTCACGTTACACGTGAACTTCTGCATGTGAGTGTACAGTTGGGGAAGCAGGAACGCGGAAGGGAATTCCAAAGTCTAGCGGTTCTGGGGAAGAAGCTGCTGGAGTAGAAGGCTCTCTTACATCTAGTGATCTCAACTGTGAAGGGGTGGGATTTTGCTGCTTGTGGAATCTATTTACATCCATATATATATATATATATATATTTATTTTTAACAATTGAGGATACTTCTACAGTATTGGAAGTGAATTTTTTTTAAAACCCTAATCTAAGTAATCAGCAAAAAAGGCCTGTATAGTTTAGTTCAAATTTTGTGGAAGCACCGAATTTGTTATAATAATTTAATGACCAAACTATACCGTAATAATTAAATGTAAATTTCCAAATCATTGTAAAAAAAAAAAAACAAATCGTTGGGAGGAGTAAAAACTCCCAGGCAACGCCGAGTATGTACATACAACTAGCTTTTAATGACTACAAAAATAAATGAATACATTGAGGTTAATTATTAATGTAAAATTTTTCAATGTTTGTATTTTAAAATTACTAATTTAAAATAAGAATAAATAATAAAAATAAAATACTAAATAATTTTAAAAAATTAATAAAATAATTATAAAAATAAATAATTTAAAGATAATTTAAAAAAATAAAATTAAAAGAATAATAAAGTAAAATAATTTAAAAATACACAATTAAAAAATAATTTTAAAAATAAATAAAATTAAAAGAATAATAAAGTAAATAATTATAAAATAAAACAGGCAAAATAAGAAATAAAAATAATTTAAATAATAAAATGAAAATAAAAATAATTTAAATAATAAAATGCAAATAATTTAAATAATAAAATGAAAATAAAAATAATAAAATGATAATAAGAATAATTTAAATAATAAAATGATAAGAATAATTTAAATAATAAAATAAGAATAATTTAAATAATAAAATAAGAATAATTTAAATAATAAAATAAGAATAATTTAAGTAATAAAATAATTTAAATAATAAAATAATTTAAATAAAATGATAATAAGAATAATTCAAATAAAATAATTTAAATAATAAAATAATAAAAATAATTTAAATGATAAAGTGATAATAAGAGTAATTTAAATAATAAATAATTTAAATGAAACAATAAAAATAATTTAAATAAAATGATAATAATAAGAATAATTTAAATAAAATGATAATAATAAGAATAATTTAAATAAAATGATAATAAGAATAATTTAAATAAAATGATAATAAGAATAATTAAAATAAAATGATAATAATAAGAATAATTTAAATAAAATGATAATAAGAATAATTTAAATAAAATGATAATAAGAATAATTTAAATAAAATGATAATAATAAGAATAATTTAAATAAAATGATAATAATAAGAATAATTTAAATAAAATGATAATAATAAGAATAATTTAAATAAAATGATAATAAGAATAATTTAAATAAAATGATAATAATAAGAATAATTTAAATAAAATGATAATAATAAGAATAATTTAAATAAAATGATAATAATAAGAATAATTTAAATAAAATGATAATAAGAATAATTTAAATAAAATGATAATAAGAATAATTTAAATAAAATGATAATAATAAGAATAATTTAAATAAAATGATAATAATAAGAATAATTTAAATAAAATGATAATAATAAGAATAATTTAAATAAAATGATAATAATAAGAATAATTTAAATAAAATGATAATAATAAGAATAATTTAAATAAAATGATAATAAGAAGAATAATTTAAATAAAATGATAATAAGAAGAATAATTTAAATAAAATGATAAGAATAATTTAAATAAAATGATAATAATAAGAATAATTTAAATAAAATGATAATAATAAGAATAATTTAAATAAAATGATAATAATAAGAATAATTTAAATAAAATGATAATAATAAGAATAATTTAAATAAAATGATAATAATAAGAATAATTTAAATAAAATGATAATAATAAGAATAATTTAAATAAAATGATAATAATAAGAATAATTTAAATAAAATGATAATAATAAGAATAATTTAAATAAAATAATAATAAGAATAATTTAAATAAAATGATAATAAGAATAATTTAAATAAAATGATAATAATAAGAATAATTTAAATAAAATGATAATAATAAAAATAATTTAAATGATAAAATGACAATAAAAATAATTTAAATGATAAAATGACAATAAAAATAATTTAAATGATAAAATGACAATAAAAATAATAAAAATACTAATTATAAATAAATAAATCTTTCAACTACTAAGTGACCCATAAAGAAACTTGTTACTTGAAGTGCTTATAAATAAAATAATCTGACACAGTAAAAGCCTCAATGGCCGTGATCAAACCTTTCGCATGATCATGCAATATTGTCTTCACAACGAAGACATCATTTTAAGTAAACAATCCTTTAAAAAACTGAATCCTTTCAATTTAATTTCCTTGACATAATTTACTATTTTGATTTTTTTTTCACACGGTTGTTTGTGTGTGTAGCAGTTTTTTTTGTTTTTTTTTTTTCTTGGGATAGAAGAAGGTGACTATTATTTGAACGATTTGGGACGTGTTTTTCTCCCGTTCTTTTGAAATTCAGGGATGATTTATTCGTCTTTCGCTGATGATCTGCTTACCATTATTAAATTTTATTTTTTTAAATAAATTTAAAATATATTTAGTTTTGTGAAAGAAGAATGGGGGGGGGGATAAAAAAAACTCACGAAACGCAAATTTCGTACCTTTTTATTGATTTTAAGATTTTTTTTCAATATTTTCTAGTTTTAATTCATTTTTTTTTTCGTACAACATAAATTCTTGTAGAACAATTACAATAACAATATTTACATTAAAAAAAAGTACTTGTGTACTTATGGTACCGCGCTCAAATGATAACATTATCATTTAGAAAGCCATTCTTAACATGATGGGAGTGTTTTGTAACTATTCTGTACTTTCACCTTACAATTTAATAAACAAAAGCTGGCGAACTTGAATTTATAACTTGAAAATACAACGAAAATATAAAATAAAACAAAATAACGCGGTAGCATAAACACTAAAAAAATAAAACAAACCATGAAATATAATTTGGTTGTCACTTTCTTCTAAAAAAAGGGGGGGGGTGACTCAACTGCTCGAATCAAATGTGTGAATTAAACAATTTATTTTGTTTTTATGTTTACAAAGAAACCGAAACGCATTATGATGGATTTAATTTAGTAATAAATTTAAAAATGTATTTTTAACGCGATTTCTTTGAATTTTGATGTATTCGTACTAAACTAATTCACATTTAGCAAAATAATACAAGATTTAGTAATTTTTGATATCAATAATAATTTTTTATAAGCTTATAAGTTTAACGTTAGCAAGTCCAACAACCACTAAGCAAATATGTCAAGAACTTGCATCTAGGTTTATTATTGTTCTAAAAAAATATCTTTGTTCAAATTTTCATTTGTATATAGTTTTTGGTCGGTAGGTATAATAAACAGACAAAATGATGTAAAATGAATTTTAACTCCATATTTTGACGAATATATAAATAATTTATGTCTACTTTTTCACCGTCTTTTAGCATCGTGAGATTATCATAGTACACAGCTTCTTTGACTTGACGTTTCTTTTTGAAAAAAAAAAAGGTTTTATTTATTATACAATAATAAACTTACAATATCTAAACCATTATTGTAAAATTCATTTTGAAACGTGTAATAGTCTAATGTTTATCTCGTCCCGGGCAAAAGCAAATCATTGTGATATGTAGTGTAGTAGGCTTCTTGTCCATTACCTGACCGTCACTGGCTACACACATGAACATTTCTTTAGTTAATAATTATACGAAACGACAGCTTAAGTTTATTTGTTTTTAATTCCAGATTGGAGATATAATCGATTTTTTAATTAATAAAATCGAAAGAAAAGTTTTTAAGTAATGATTTAACATCACGTTATAATTATCAGATTTGCTTGGAAGAAGTGAAAAAAAAAAAAAAAAAACGATTGAAAGAAAAGGCTTATATATATATATATATATATATATATATATATATATATATATATATATATATATATATATATAATAGCATTTTTTTTTATTTAGAATTCAACCTAATTAAAAAAAAAAAAAAATACTACAGAGATACCCGTCAAAGAACAGATGCCATATTTCAAAAATCACAATGTTATTTTTTTATAAAGAAAACCGGGTATGTTTTTACTGTCCAGTCCTTCGAAAAAGTAAACTAAACTGTAGACAATAAAACATTACCAGGAAATCATTTTTAAACTTAAGGCGACTAATGTGAAATCGTTATCATTACAAGGTTGATCTCGCAAATTTGAATTATTGTGAACTTATCTGCGCTCGTTTTTCCAAGATGGCGACGCGAGATGATCCCTTTTTACTTACTCGTACAATGATTTTCTTAAAAATAAAGCAAGTTGATCAATTTACGTAATTTTTGGAATATGATATCTTCGTTCCAAGGCGAGTGTATACATCATAAAAACTTTTCTGTACTTTGTTTGTTGTTTTTTTTTTTTTTTTTTTTTGGATTGAATTCTAAATAAGAACTTAACATTTTTTATCAAGTACAAAAACAAAATATAAATTAAGTTTGACATTGTTTTGTTAATTCAGGTTAGTGTGGAACAAAAACACGAATGTGCATGCGTTCAATGTAATAGCCAGTGGCATTAAGATGGTCCACTGCACCAGATATCCTAAATTCCTTAGTTCAGCTGAAATTTAGGCCCATCTGTTTTTATCATTTGCAAATTTAAAAATGTTGAGTTTATTTTTGTGTCTTTACTGTTTCGCCTCATTAAAACCCGATGCAAATTCGATAAATAAAAATGCAATCACTTTAGTTTTTAATTATCATTTTTTTTTTAGTGGAAATAGCAAGAAATATCACGATTTGCCTTTAAACAATAAAAAAACAAAATGTTTTAAATATTGTTTTTTTTTTAATCATTAGTTTAGATATATATGAACTTTTTAAAAAATAAACAAAAATATTTTAAACGAAGAAATACTTTCAATTAATAAAATACAAAGATTTTTTTGTGTATGCATTCTAAATTAATAAAAAAGACTTTATCCGCTTTAAATTTAATATTTTTATCACTAATTTTTTTTTTAGTTTTTCTTTTTTATTTTGGTGTTTCTACAGAATTTGAATCGTTAAGAACGGCTTTCGGAATAACCCCTCCAACCTCCCCATGTTAAGAACGGCGTTCGGAATAAATAACCAGTGCACGTTGACCCTTAATTTAAGGATAAAAAAATCAAACACTGTCGAAGTACAAAATTTCTATTAATACCAAATCTGGACCAAAATTTCGAAATTATATAACTTTGATTTTTGAAAAGAAAATCTAAATTCCTAAATTATTTTTCGTCAGAAATTTTATTGATTTATTTCTCATTATCGAGATTAGACTTCATATTAAAGTTTAAACAAAACTAAAGATTTTAAATCATTTGTTTACATAAAAATCGGCAATTGAATTTTCGTTTGTATTTTGTTCTTTTAATTAAAATTAAAAATCAGGATCGGTTTAGGAATCATGAATTAAATTAAGCTTTGTTTTTTAAGGTGAAAAAGTGGTACAAAAATCTATACCCCCCCCCATATAGTGAAAGAAGTTATTTTTTTAATCTAAAACTAGTATATTTTTTCTTTTTCTAGTATTATTAATGGACTTTTTTTTTCTTTTTTTTTTTAAATCATGAACAAAAATAATTTTATTTTGCAATAAAATGAATAAAAGGAAAATAAAACAAGCCCTAATTAACCATAACCCTAAATACTGTGTGGCAACACGAAAACAAAATTAAAAAAAAAAAAAAAATTAGTTAAAACATTCCTCAAACTTAATTTTTTATATGAACATGCCAATCTAGGAAAAAAAAAAAATGAAATAAACGCATGATTTTCATTTAATATCATTTGGAAGTTTACTTTTTAAAAATTGTTTTGAAAGCAAAAATACTATATTTTTCTCCTAAACTTCTTTTAGAACCGAATAAACGCTTTAGAATAAGTAAAAACATTAAAATCTTATCCAGCTAGTTAGAAGATTAACTTATCTTGCCTTTAATATTTATTTGTTTTATATATAAACTATTTCGTTCTGTTGTCTAAAACATATCCACATAAATCTGTGCGGATATTTTATTCTGACCATACAAACATTCTTAGAATTTATTCGACGTGTCGTCGTCTTATATGTTGACAAATGACAATCAAATCAAATAGATTTTATTATTTATTTATTCGGCTTTTTGAGGTATCTTTTTTTGTTTTCTTTTTTTTTTTGTTTTCATTATCTCAATTATTTAAAAGGTAAAAATAACACTGCACAACTTTTGCACATTTTTATATTTGTCAGCTACTAGGCTAGGTGTGCTGGGTTCGAGTTCAAATTCTGCTAAAGTGCTATCATTTAATAAGCTATAAATATATATATCCTCAATCTAATAGACTAGACTGACGTTTTCGTTGTGCAATTAGTTTTATTAGAACCAAAACTTTAAATAACACTAGTTTTTCTCTGCTTATCCCAGCAGCACTGATTACAGTTGTCTTGAACTTCTTGCCATTGAACTCGATTAATGTCAGTTCAAGAGAGGTGGGTTTGAAAATCCATGCTTCACCCCCCCCCACATAAAAAGGGTGCACTTTAGATGGTTATAAAAATATCGGTTTCGAACTTGTCGGTATTATCAAGTAGGGACGCTTCAGGCGACAGTGGAATTAATGCCTGGAAAAGTAAACAGATGCATACTCTAACGCAGGCTTTCCCAAAACTCCAAGAGTAAAGCTGAGGGGCTCCGGAAGCCCCCCTCCTCTTTTTTTAAACAGGACCAAATGCTTTATGTGGAAACATTAAATGGCTATAGACATTTAATTATTGAAAGTTTTTTACTGGCAAAAAATATGATACATAACTACAGGTGTAAAGAGTTTCAAGATGGTTCATGAAAAATAAAATAAAAAAAATAAATAAAAAAATGCAACAATTTTTGATTAATCAAAAACAAAAAAAATGGTTGTAAACACGAAAATATAGTAAAATCACGAACGGGAAAAACTAATAAACAAGTATAAGTTAACATTTGAAATTAATGTTTTTCATATTTATTTTAGAAATTATCTTGTTAGTGCTCCGTCCGTGAAAAATCTTTGCCCTGCTCAGGGGCTCCATAGCGTCCAGAAGTTTGAAACCCTAATCTAACCTGATATTAGCCTGAAGGCCTGAAAATCAGGTTATGTGGCAGGTAGTCGGGTGAAAGAGACCAGCATTAACATGTGAGTTTCATGGTAGGGAAATGAACATTTATATTACACGTCTCTAGAGACATTTTTGAAAGTTTTTTGAACAGGGGAAGAGAATTCAATCTCAGAATAGAAATTAGGTGTTTGTTTAGATAGTCGCCAAATCGATCTTTTTACGTATGTCGTTTTAAGCAAAATAGTAATATATCCAAATATCGAACATTCATCGAGTAGAACTGTTATTTTTTATTTATTTATTTATTTTTTTTTTTAGTAAAAAAAAAAAAAAAAAAAAAAAAAAAAGTATCGCTATAGACAATTGCAGTTATTAATATATAACTAAATATTCGTTCCAGGTAATGTCCCCTGTGTGTAGACTCTTACTGCCTACTTTATAACGTCTAAGAAAAATGCAATTTTATCCAATTTTTCAGAGAAAATTATTTTAATTATAAATAACATTGAGCAGAAGCTCGATGAATTTTCGTAATTTTTGGATATATTACTATTTTCGGCATGACAATTAAATACGTAATATTGTTTTTTGCTTAAAACGATATATGTAAAGATATCGATCTATCGACTCTATCTTAAAAAGCACCAAAAATTATCAACAACACATTAATTATTTGAACATTAATAAAATGAATGTTTTCATGATGTGAAATTCATTGTTTTGTTTTGAGAAAATATTTATTTAGAATTTTTACTTTCGAAAGTTTATATTTTGTAAAAAAAATAGTTTTCTTAAAACAAGAAAACTGAATTTCATATAACTTTTATTTGTTTTCTTAATAATGTTTTTGTGTTCGAATTTACTTTTATTTTAATTGTTTTCTCAAAACCAAAAAATCACAAGCATTCCAATAATGACTATTCGAAAATATAAAGTCATACATTTTCATATATAAAAGATTTCATTTAAGAATTTTGACTTTGTTACGGAAGTTTATATTTTGTAGAAAAACAATTAAATACAATTTAATTTAATATCTACAAAGTTTGCACATAGTAGTTTGTTATGTACTAGCTAATGATGGGATGATTCCAATATTTTTCCCGATTTTGATTTTATGAAATCTCTTACTATTTATCTATAAGGTTTCTTTTATTTGTTTTTGGATTACCGTACAAAATGTATTTAACGTGAGCATATATTTTTACAAACATAAAAATACACTTCTGGATTTGTAGAATGATCCAATCATTTTTTCGGTGACCTTATATCAACAGATTTTATGTAAGTCTTCCATATTAGACTCGTCTGGTAAGCTTATCAAAGCGAGGACTTCCTCAAGAAGTGAGCCATTCATTTCAATGCAAAATAAGGCTCAGTGTTAGGAGGGAAATTTGGTTTTAGATGTATTAAAAGCTATTTTTTCTCCATTGCACTATTTGTGCTATGTCAGGAGATAGAGTAAGAGATCTTCATCATTAATGCTCTTCAAAGTGTTGCTATAGATGGTTGGGTCATCTGTAGGGTTATGACAAGAGAATATTCTTTTCATTATTTTGACTCTCGAGTATATATCAGTTAATATCTTATGTGTTTTTAGATAGTGATGTGGTTCTCGATTGATTAACTGTGTCGAGAGTCAAAACAATGAAAAGAATGTTCTCTTGTCATAGCCCTAGTCATCTACATCAATGTCTACAAATGATCTTGAAAAGTGACTTGGGAGATCATTGCTAAAGATCAGAAAGAAGGTTGGGCTCAGAATGGATCTTTGATGCATGTCGGCATTGAATACTATGTGCTTCAAACTTCTGCCTGCCAACGACTACTTTATAAACCTATCAGAGAGAAAAAGATTTGATGGTTGAGAAAATATTTCTAGATATTCCGTAGCTAGTTAAGATGTGGAACAAACCTTTGCACCAATTCCTATCAAAGACCTTTGATATGTCAACAGCCATTGCTCTAGAAGTGAAGCTTCTTTCTCTCTCTCCTTGTTCCATATCACTAAGGTTTAACAGTTCCATTTTAATGGGATAGAAACTTTGAAAGATGATAGTAAAAATAACGCCGGCAATAATTATAGCATTGCTATTTTATCAAAAGAAATAACCCTTTGAAGTTGTCATTTTAATTTCATTTTTTTTTTCTGCCTTTTAAGTTTTTGAATTTCATTTTAACAAATTGACTAATTTTGTTTTCATGATGACATGCAAAAAAAGATACTAAACTAATTGTGAACGAATATCTAATAAATTAAAAAGAAAACGATAAAAATTATAATTGCTATTATGTTAATGCCATGCATTCATTTTTTTATTTGAAAGATCTTTTACTCACTTATTCGAAAAAAAAAAAAAAAAAAAAAAAAAAAAAAAGGCCATGGAAACTCCTTTTCCATTTAAATTTGTCAACAAAACATTTGGGACGTATGGGGGTAGCATAAAAAAAGGAAAAAGAAATGTTTAAGAAAATGATTGACAATGTTGCGTTATTGAATAATCAGTTCTTAGACCTAATTAAAAAAAAATACAGGAAAAAATGTATGTACCCGTCACGGAATGGGAAAGTCATATTCCAAAAATCACATAATTTAGCAGTTTAAAAAAAAATTTTTTTTTTTTTAAAGAAAATCATTTTTAAACGATTTAAAGCAACAAATGTGAAATCGGTAGCATTACACAGCTGATCTAGCAAGTTTGAATTATCTACCCTTGTTTTTTTTTTTTCCAAGATTGCAACTTAAAACGGTTCCATTTTGCTTACTCTTAAAATTTGAATTTCATAGTTAAAAATAAAACTACTTTATCAATTTAGATGATTTTTGGATTATGATAGCTTCGGTGTGTAAGTACGTTATAAAGATTTTTCTGAATTTATAATTAGGTTGGATTCTAAATAAGAACCGAATAATCTCTGTAAATGTCCATTTTATTAATATCTCACTAGTTAGGCAATTATTAACTTAAGTCATCACTTAAAGGCCAAAAACCAATTGAGAATATGTGTTAACAAGATGAATTGATTGTTAGTTGAATGCTAAATAGAAAAACAAAGTTTGATTGTTTATTGGTATCGTTTATGATCAGTATTTATTGACATTGTATTTGAAGATTGCCATATTGTAGTTTATAGGGAAGCAGTTCCATGGTAATTTGTTCCATTGACAGAACGTTCTTGGAAAGAAACTCTGCTCATTGAAATTCTACTTGATGCTAAGCACACAGAGGGGGGGGGGCAAACCTTTATTGTAATTGCGATAGAAGACAATTCTGGTGAAAGCCTTACAAAGAGGAACCAGAAATTAGAGCTCAGTCGAGCACCTTCCATAAAAATGATAGAGTAGAGAAAAACAAGCAACGTGTCTTCCATGATAGATAAAGACAATCTAATTTATGAGAAAAAAAAAAAAAAAAAAAATGGGAGCAACTACATGTGCTCTTTCAAATATAATTGATTCTTATGACAGAATTTCAACATTTTCAAACCTCAGGTCGCATTAATGCGCTTGTTATTATGTTGGATTTTAGACACGTTTGTTTATGATTTTCTCACTGATTATGACGGATAACTTAGATAATACGCCGTCTTGAAAAGTCACTTTTTCTTTTCTAGCCATTAAATGAAAAGTTTCAAATATATTCCTATAAGTTTTAAATTTATGGCTGAAAATTTTTCGAGTTGAAATGATTCTATTTTTTATATTTTGAATAGAAAAATAGGTTCAACTACATTATAGTAGCGAAATTCGAAATTTTTAGTATTGAATTTCAAGGCAAACTAATGGTCTCTACTTGATCGTCATGTTACAGTAATGAACATATCCAAAAATTACGAAAAACGATGAGGTAGAAAAAAAATTATTAAATAAAATATTTTTAATGAAAATTAGCAAAAGTAAAATGTTTGGCTAAAAAAAACACAGAAGAGTTCCAAAGGGAAGTAAATAGAGCATAACTATTGCCAATTTTTAAAAAATAAATTGTGTTACTTCCCTTGTTTTTAACATAAATGAGTTACTTATTAGATTACGAGTTTCCAAAGAAATATGAGTATTTTTTACAATAAAGATACAAAATTTGTGTATTCATTCTTTTTGTGGACTGTTCTCATCTTCACGATTGTTGTTGTTTCACCACGTTTCGGCCAACTCCTCCTCTGGTCTTCTTCAGATGGTTAAGACAGTTCTGAAGAATGCCTTACAAGGAGAAACCAGAACTTTAGTTGGACAAAACGTGGTGAGAAAACAACTATAAGAAGGTAGTAATTAATGGGGATACAGTTACAAGACTCAACATTCTTATCCCATCGTGATTAATCACTTGGAGAAGGCCAAAACATGAGTTGGCCGAAACATGGTGAAAGATGAGGATAACAGCGGAAAAAAAAAAGAATGAATACTCAAATTATGAAGCCTCATCTCAAAGGATTCCCAAAATTATTGTTATTTGATGTTTTTATTGACAGTAAGAGGACATCTCAGAGTAAATTCTTTTGTTTCCTCTAAATTTGACTAATTGAAAACAAAATATTGAACAAGATCAAATATAAGAACTTGTATTAACAATCGATTGTAAATACGTTTTCTTAGGATAGGGATCAATATTTGCCCTCTTTGACAGCCAAAGCAGATTTTTATGCATCGTTTATTTTTCTAGCTATTCTCATTGGAATAAGGTGAATTTGAAGTTTATAAGATTTCTTGTGACTACATAAATTAAACTTCGTTTCAAAATATTTATGATTAAAACGGGGATTAATTTAATTTTCAACTCTGACAATGCAAAATTGAAACTAGCTGTGTTCTTTGAATCATTTAAGAAATGTTATTTCTTTTAAAAACATTTAGCAAAATTGTTTTGAACACGGATCTACTTTAATAGACCGTGCAAGCAATAGTTTATTCCCCCATAATCCATAATACTAGATTTTAGAATTCCCTTTCTGTTTCCTGCTTCAGCTGTACTAACCTTCAGAAGTTTAAATGTAATGTGAACAGACATCTCTCTACTCAACTCCCCTCAGACTCCTGTTAAACATGATCCCAAATAGTAGCTTCTTGCATTGGGGTGAAAATGAGTTTAAAAAAAAAAAAAAAAATTTTAATGCTAAAACCTTTTTTTTTTTTTTTGGTGTGTGATATCAATCCCATGAATATATTAAACCAAGTTGTAAATATCTATCTTAATAATTGATTGTGTATTTTATAAGTAATTCTAAAACGAGACGTTTTCACTCTTACAGAAATGGTAGAAATTCTATTCTTGTTCAATCCCCAAGTCTCTATCACATGATCAAGCCAACCAACTGGCTATTTGTTTCCTATAGGGTTGGCTGACCCTAAGGCCATCTCCCATCAATCATGCCATCTAAGCTAGTTTATTTCACTTGGAAATCGCACCACTGCTAAATAATATGCAACATTGTATGGCACAATCAAATTGACTCATCAGGTTTTGCTAGATCATCAAAGTTAAGCAACATTAAAACCAGCCAATGAAAGATGGGTGACCAGTTGAGAATATCAGGAGGACGTCAACACTTCCCTGTAAAAACCTAACATTGACATCTCCCTTATCTAGGATATACATGCAACTTGGGACGGCTTGTGAGCTCAATATTTATTCTCTCCAGAACATTCTATTAAAATATTTGTAAAACAGACACAGAGATGCAACATTGCGGTGATGGGATAGGAGGTTGGGCTTAGTTGACAAACTGGAACCTATTAGATTGAAAACTCTTTTTGTAGAGGTACAGGATACTCTCGGGTGTGAGTAGTCTACTAGCTCGATAGAAGGAACTCCCCTTCTTTTGAGCAGCTTTCGCAATGTCCTCAATGTATTTGTTCCAGTTCATATTGTCCGCAAATGTTAGGCCGAGGAGTTTGAAGGAAGAATTTTCAGGTAGGGCGTTGTCATGGATATAGGCGGTTGGAGAGCTTTCCAAATATACTGACACTATTACTCATAATGTTCATAATATTACATCTATTTACTAATCATTATCGTGTATGAATCCCGAAGTTTCTATTGTTAGCATTGGTTTCCCCAATATTTTTCTAGTCAGAGTTATTTCTAGAAAGACATTGTTGCAATATTTTTGAACTCTAATGGGGGTATTATCCCGCACAGTCGGGAGATTCTATTTATAAATGATGCTGCTAGGAACTGACGAATCAAATTAATTCATGTGCTGCTACCACCTAGGACTTGTGTAGAACAATTAACCATTGGAAACTGTCCTGTCTACCGAGAATCAGTCACCTCCAGGACTTGTGTAGAACACCTAACCATCGAAAACTGTTCTGAAACTAAACATAGCTTACAACTCTAGAGACATACTTATGGAAAGGGACCACGTGAAGGTTGCCAACATCCTTAGTGAAGGTGGTATTTGTGGAATGAACCGGATTTGAACTCTGGACACCCAGGTCATACGTCCATGTTGCTAACCACTGCACCACCGTCAGTTTTTTTTTTTTTTTTTTTTTTTTTTTTTTTTTTTTTACACAGTGATCACCACTTATCAAGGCCCGGAAGCCACTCAGGGATAAGGGTTATTGCAAGTACATTACGTTAGTGAGGAGATTTGCTGATATGTTTACTTAAGGGGGCGGTTCATTAGGAATTTGTTAACATTAGACTTGAAGACATCCAAGTTGTAGTCCGGAGGGAAGCAGGCAGACGGAACAGAGTTCCACAGGCGTGCAGATCTAAGAAAGAAGCTTTGTTCATGGAATCCGCGTTTTGATTCAGGCACAGATATAGAGTGGGGGAAATTTTTCACAGTGGATTCAGCTAGACGGGTGTTTTTCGTGAAAGATTGGCGAGGGGGGACCAGGGATTGGAGTTCAGACGAGCACCTGCCATGAAAATAACGATAAAACAAGGATAGGCTCGCAACGTCTCTTCTGTGGGAGAGGGGTTGCAGGGTAGAGAAGAGGGCATCCCCCACTTAGCCACGAAGTCTATTTTGTACTCTGTCAAGGCATGATAGGCTGTTTTTGGCAGCTCCTGCCCAGATATGGCAACAGTATTCCATCCTTGGACATACTTGGCTTTTATATAGATAGAGAATTGCATCAGTAGTGAGATATCTTCTGGAGCGGTAGAAGGATCCCACCATCTTTCCAGCGACCTTGGCAACAGACTTGATGTACGTGTTCCATTTCAGATCAGGAGTAAAGGTCAAACCCAGAAGCTTGTCAAAACACGGGGCCTCACCCAGACGAGAGCCATCCATCACAATTGATGCCAGATGGGGATCAGAGCGTTGATGATGTAAGGATAGGAGCTTGGTTTTGGATGCATTAAAGGTAACTAGCCACATCTTCCCCCACTGAACCACGCGCTCGAGATCAGAGGAGAGAGAATCAGAGAGAACTTTGTCATTTACAGCCTTTGATGTGTTGCCGTAGATGGTCGTGTCATCAGCATAGATGTCAACGAATGATTTAAGTATGTGTTTGGGGAGGTCATTGATGTAGATCAGGAAGAGAGTTGGGCCCAAGATTGACCCCTGAGGGACCTCAGCATTTATATTGCAGGCATCCGATTTTTGTCCATCTACCACTACTCTTATGAGCCTATCAGAGAGAAATGATTTAATAATTGAGAAAACATTTCCAGTTATACCGTAGCTGGAAATCTTGTGAAGTAGACCCTTATGCCATACCTTGTTGAAGGCCTTTGATATGTCAAGAGCAATTGCCCTAGAAAGGAAGCCTTTGTCAAGAGATTCACTAATCCTGTGGGATATAACCGTCAGCACATCTGCGGTAGATCTTGCAGAGCGGAAACCATATTGTGTGTCACTAAGAAGGTTATTCCTGCTGAGGTGGTTGACTATTTCTCTATTTAATATTGATTCCAGCAACTTACTCATAACACAGAGGAGACTTATTGGTCTGTACTGAGAGGGAGATGACTTATCACCTGAATTCTTAAATACAGGGCAAACTGATGAGGTCTTCCAGGGGGTCGGAAAGCACTTCTCCTTAAGGCAGCGCTTAAATAGTTTCGTAAGTATGGGAGCAAGTTCTGGTTGAAGCTTTTTTAACACTATAATTGGGATGCCATCAGGGCCAGTTGCTTTACTGGAATCTAGGTTTTTTATTAGCTTGGCGACCTCATGCACGGATATTTGTATGTTACCTAGCTTGTTCTGTGTTATAGGAGGAAATATGGGGAGTTGATGGCCTTCGTCGCATAGAGTAGAATTACTAATGAAGAAATGTTAATATCTTTGTGCATGGGTTTATGATTGTACGAATTGACTTATTGAATTGGCTCTGCTAGGTTCAAATGAAATTATCGATACCATCACACGTTTTTGGGTGGGGGTGGGGTTCAAATCCTTTTTATCAGCTATGGGTTAAATAGTTAGTCAATTTATCAATCATTTCCAAAATATACAGCATAATCACGTTGACACGCCGTTCTCGTTAGATTACCGAAGTTCAGCAACGTTGAGCCTGGTCATCACCAAATGAGTGACTATTTCGGAATATCAAGCACTGTATGTAGGAGGGTGTCGACACCTCCCTGCAAGAACTGCAAAAACCTAACATCGTCGTGTCCCTTAACTGGTATATACATGCAACTGTGACCACTTGTGAATTTACCATGAAACTTCCTTCTAGGTTTTAACCCGTGAATAACCACTGACAAACACAATCATTTCCAAAAGGTAATAGTGAAACATAATGGTTTGGCTTCAGATAACCCTGTGTTAACTAAACCAAACCAAACCTTCGCATCTCTATAGATTTATTTAAAATAAGTTCTATAAAAACTTCTATTGATATTATTTCTGGCCTGTAAAAGAAAGTTTCTTGCCCAGAGTTCCCTCTATATTAAAAAAAAAAGAAAAAAAAAGTGTCAAATGTACATTCTCGTGACGAACTGAAACTATCATATTCCAAAAATCATGTAAATTGATCAAGTAGTTTTATTTTTAAATAAGAAAATCGAAATTGGAGTTTCTAAGGAGTGGTTGTCTTGCCTGATATTTTAGAAAAAAAAAAAAATCCAGAAACAAACGAAGATAACTCCACACTTCATATTTACTAGATTTGTGTTGTAATGCCTACAAATTCCCATTAATTGTTTAAAAATTATTTTCTTAGTAAAAATAAAACTATTTGATCAATTTATGTGATTTTTGGAATATGATATTTTTGTTACATTACCGGCACATACATCATACAGATTTTTCTTTTATTTTTGGTTAATATAGAAATATAGGAATAGGGGAATTCTAGACAAGAAATAAAATACGTCTGTATGTATGTATATATATATATATATATATATATATATATATATATATATATCTAATATATAAAAGGCTATATGTCTGTCTGTCTCCATATTTTCAAACTCTATCTCTTCCGAAACTAAAAGTTGCAGAGCGGTGCTAGGGACCTCAAAAGATTGGACTTTTTACAGACCATTCTTTTTTGTAGATACGTGCAAAATGCATAAACATTTTGACCCCTCCCTTTACTTAAAAATTCACCAAAAATCAAGAAATTAACTAACTTTAATAAAATTTTCAGTATCTATCAAATAATGATCACGGAATATAATGAACTCATTATTTTTATTTAAATCTTAGTGGAAATGTATTTTGTTTAAACAAAAAATACATTTATTTATGGTTTTTAGTAGTAAATAAAAACGCATGAATTTATTTTTGCCTTTTTTATAAAAATAAAGCATCGTAAATTATAACAATTAAAAGTTATTTAATTTTTACAGGAACATTACGAAAAAAGCCCCTAAAGTCCGTATTAATGAATTCCATATAACTCGAAGAAAAATTAATTACTCGAACTACCGATATTATCATTGAATTAAGCATTGTTTATTTAATATTTTCACGCAAAAAAATTATAATTGCAAAAAACATTTCTTTTTTTTTTTTTTTTTTTTTTAAATTATGGTTTCGCATGATTTTTATATGTAAGATTCTAATATTTTCCTTCTTTGCCTGAATTTGAAACTTTTGGCGTAACATAATTTTTATATAATCTTGAAAAATAAAAAAAAATTAAAAATAATTAAATTAAAAAATCGTAAAAATCATACAAACGTTTACGATAGGAGTGTACGGCTGGAGGGGGGGACACCTACCTCTGTTTAACAACCTAACGTCATTTTCAGACAGCCTTTCGACTGCCTAAGATTTTGGGTTTCTGTCTTATCCATTTTTAGAGACTTCAGTTTTGTTGACATTCTGCCAATTGGGTGACCACTAGAGACCGTAAAGGTCAAATCTTTTAAATTTTGATCCCTAGACAGCCACATTTACGGTCAAAAACCGATTAAAAAAAAACTTGCCTCATGTCTGAATGCACTTTATGTAAAATTTCAAATGTTTAGACCAAAAATTGGCTGAGTAGGTAGAGATTGCAGAGGTCAAATATTTTTAACTTTGACCCCAATTTTGACATTTATTGTTTTGGGCTCAAATCAAATTAAAGTTTGATCCATGTCCAAGTAACCTACATTTAAAATTTCAAGTGTTTAGACCCAAAATTGGTGGAGGAGTTTGGTAGAGTTTTCAAAGGTCAAATTATCAAATTTCTGGCTGAAAACCGATTAAAAAGAGTTTTCCAAATCTCAATACCTCTTATGTTAAATCTCGAGTCTGTAGACTGAAAATACACACACACACACACACACACACACACACACACACACACACACACTTTTATAAATATATAGATTATAATGCCGTTTGAGGAGGAGGAGGAGGCATCAAACAGTAAATCTGAATTTTTTAGCCGATTTTTAAAGCCAATACTTGCATGTTTCTTAGTGTAAGAAATGAGACAAGCAAGGAAACAAACTAAAGATAGTTTTGCTGGAATTTTTCTTGAAACAAACTTCCTCATATACAAATTAGGTGGGTGTATATGTTTATATATTTGTATCTACAGAATCTAATGAAATAATTCACTGATCATTATGAACCTAGAAGCAAAGCTGCTAAGTGCAAGAAGGTCATAATGTGGGCTATATTTAGTTTCTTAGTTTTATGCAGAGAGGGTGAAAACAGTTGATATAAATTAAGATACCTCCGATTAACGATGAAACATGGAAAATTTTGTGTAGCTTAATTGCTATATATATTTTCAAAAACCTATCTAGCCCTACTTGCATATTGAGCACTGAAGTAAATACTGAAAATAGATATATAAAATTATGTGTATGAATATATATATATATATATGATTCATTTACCTTATTTTATTTTTGTGTCGGTGGGATATCTATATATTAATACCATAGTACCTTTAACATATGTGTCACAGTTTCCAGATTATAAATTATTCGATCGGGAGATCCTATTTATTAAATAGGAGAATAGGTGATAACATACTACAGACATTAAATTAGTTTATAGAAATGTTTGTAGTATGTTATCAACTTCTATCCTTCTTTTTAATAAATAGGAGCTCCCGACCACCAAGGATGCAATGAAAAAAGTCACTTTTGGGCCGCATGTGAAACTAAAATACACATTCTTGGTTTTCTGGCTAGGATCCAAGCATAGTATCAGTTGTGTCTAACGATGATATATTGATATTGTGGGGTTTCTGTTTGCGCCGTGCATGGAAATGTCACAGACTATTATAAGGATATTAGAAATAAACCATAATAACCAGATATATTCTGACACTACATTAACCAGATTATTTAGATGAATATTTTTTACAGTTTTAACAAAAGAGCTACAGCAATATGGTGGGGGTCTCCATTCATGCTGAACGTCCACAGAATGCCCAGCAGCAATATATTATATATGAAAGATGCCACCGTGGAATTTCCACGGGTCCCTTTAGTCTGTATAAATCTACTGAAAAAAATGAATAAACCTTTTAAAATCCATAGTTATGATTATCCAAATTTTTAACTTGATAGAAGTCATCAGGATATTGAAGATATCTTTTGAACAAACTTGTACTGACTTGCAGGTCGAATTAAAAAACACACACACAAAAAAAAAAACAAAAAGAAAACGCACATACACATGCGCGCTTTGAATTTCTATGTCTCTTGTGTGTTTATTTAGGTGTGGATGTGAAGCTTTTTCTTTTAGCTAAAAAGATTTTTCAAGAATAAAAATCATTTTCTGTGAATATTGTTAGATGCCAACTCTCAACGGCTGTCGAATACATTCATTAAGTTCCTCCATCTCCCAGCTAGATTCCACTGATAACTGAAACCTTCTCGTGGAGAATTCTAACGATTCTTTGATTACATCCGGACACTTGGAGATGTCATTGGGATGCTGGGGAAGGGGCTTGAAAGCGGGGGGGGGGACAATCACTTGTGTGTGGCATTTAAATTATTGCTTTATTACATTGTCTACAGAAAAGAACAATTATGTTTTTATGACAGCTGGATCTCAAGAATTAACAGGAATGCGAGTGCCTTCTTTGACTCAGTGGGACAATATGGAAATGGTTTTGTGCACAATTAAATCCATAAGTATATTCGGTGCTTATTAAGTTTTAGCCCAATATTAAAAATTTCTTGTAAAAGGAAAATAAACAAAATGGCACAAAAATTTTATCATTTACTTATATTTTGAGTTTTAAAAAAGACAGTACACCAAAAATTACACAAATGCATTAAGTATTTTCTTTTTAAACAAGAAAAACATATTTTAAAAACGAACTATCTTGTCTGCCATGATCTGCTTACATTAGTTCAACAACCAAGGGAGATAATTCAGAACATTCATAATGCTGATTAGAAATCGTTTAGTGATCAAATTTTATTTTATAAAAACAAAAATACTGGATGAATTTGAAAATAGGAGGTAAAGCCATTTTCTTTTTTTTTTAACCTAACAGTTATGTACATGAAGTTTTTGTGCAATTATATTTTTTTTTAATATTGGGCCAAAACTGAATAAGCATCTTATGTTTATATGAGGTGATGTGTAAACACACGTCACCATAGATTTTTTAAAATTATTTGTATACATACTAATATTGGGAGGATTAATTCGAATCAGGAATCATAAAAATCCAAACTTTTTGGTATATCAGAATCATTGGAATTGGTAAAAAAATTTTTGATGGCAAAAATGATTGTTTTGGTTTTGTTTTTTGTTTTGTTTTTTTTTTTTTTTGTTTTTACATGGGGGTCACCACTTATCAAGGCCCGAAGGCCACTCAGGGATAAGGGTTATTGCGTGTACAGTAATCAATGAGATAGTATTGTAGTAATCATTAAAAACTTGATTTTCTATTGCTGGTGCTGATGGTAAATATGTATTGATTTTAACTGATAAATTTAAAATCTATAGCTCACCTCCTCTAAGTGTATTTTGATATTTGTGAAAATCTATTCACATATTACATGCGTTTCTGTAGCAATCTGAAAAAGAAAAAAAAAACCCTCTAAAGCTAAAGATTTTAAAAGAATCATGAATTTAAGACGGAACTGGTAATTGTATCGCAATCGGAAAAATAGTGGAATCGTCCCATCACTAATAAATACTATCAGTATAAGTAATATAGGTACGTGTATATGTGTGGGTGGATGCAATTGTATTAATATATACATGGTCGTTATTCCTTTTTCGAATATGATTATTTCTTTTCCGTTTTCAAATAGGAGTAAGCCTGATTTCTGAAAAACATAAGCTGACAAATTGCATAGGGCTCTTGGTCAAGATCAAAGTGTAGTATCTGTTCTTCAGATGCTGCAGTTCCAGTTCTTGTTCTCTTTCGGTGGAGGATCAGTCCTTCACGACTGAGACAATTTTTTATTTTTGTACCTTTTCTCCACGTTAAAAAACGACCCTGGTGTCTAACTCTGTCCCGTGGGGAGGCATAGTAAATAGGTATAATCTGAATCTGTAACAGAAATTTCTTTATTCATATATTTAGCAACTTCGGTAAGGTTGTTTGTGTACTATCCAAACAGTATAGGGGGCAAACCTTAATTTATTTCTCCAATAAAAAATATAGCAAAATTTGCCATGAACAAGCCTAGAAATAGAATTTTCAAGAGGATTCATGTACAGATAGATTTTGCAGTCGAGACAATCAGAAAACCTTTTAATCTAAACATACAGGCCAGTTTACCATGATGAAGGACCTGATGAGCATAGAAACTGCTCTCATTTTCCTCTCAAATCTGTCAATATGACAAAAATTTCCCAGATAGCTCAAGTCACATGATCAAAAACTGAGAACATTCTCAAATTATCATTCTATCCCAAAATATTCTTTTATTTTCTTAAAAGCTAAAATCTTTTCTCATTTTTTATATGACATATAACTTGCCTTTCGTAACATTTATTTGTTGTATATTTATTTTTCACACCCTTTTATTTATTTTTTTGCTTTGTTGGTTATTCTGAAAATCACCGTTTTTATTCTCGTTCCAATTTCGCCCTCTAATATAGTCAGAAGAAACTGAAAATTTCAAACTCCATGAATTTAGTATCTTATATATATTGTGTAAATTTGATTAAAATCGTATATATGTATTTGAAATTTTAAAGGGTTTTCTCTCCATAGGGACGGGGCACATAGAAAAAGGGTATGTATGTAGGAATTCAGGTCTATTGTTTTCCCCCAAAATTTTGTATACATGATTTAAATTCCGTCAAAATAGGATAAATTTGAAGTTTTTTGGGAACTTCGTCTCTCCTTCAGGTGGGAACTTCACAATCTGGAACAACTTCCATTGTTTTCTCCAGAAATTGTTATGTGAATACTTTCAGTTTTATGTAGATTTTCTAACTTTTCTATGGGGAAAACACACACACACACACATACACACATTCTTTAACATAACATAATGGCAAGAAAAAAAAATCTGACAAAGGAGTATAATGCGAAATATATTAATTTTAAACAAATACTTGTTTATTTTCATAATATTGCGTTGTGATTCAACTTTCAAATGTATTTCATACATATTTCAATTTAAAATTCAAATCCTATCAACGCTTCTAACATGGAAAACACTATCCTGAATATATATGGCAGTTAAGCTACATTCCGCATTTCATCCTCGTGAGAATTCATCAGGCTAATGCAAAGAGTTGTGATTATTGCGAATTTTTATATAAACACATGGTATTGAGTTTGCTATTTAGCCAATCAACGGTTACAACTAAGAAGCTGATTAGCTAAGTAGCAAATTCAATACCATGTGTTTATATAAAAATGCACGATAACCACAACTCTTTGCATAAGCCTGACGAATTCTCACTAGGATAAAATGTGGAATATTCTGTGTAGCTTAATTTCCATATATATATATTTTCATAACTTACTACCTGGTTCTACTTATGTTTTGAGCGCTGTTGAAGTAAATACTGAAAATGTACGCATAAAATTATATCATTATTAATTTATGTGATAAAATGAAATAGTAATATATATGAATCAATACAATCTATATTTTTATTTACAAAATACATGTATAAATAAATATTAATATTATTTGAATAATATCCAATAATACAATCTATATAAACTTACAAATTTTTATTTACAAAATAAATGTATAAATAAATATTAATATTATTTGAATAATATCCAATAATACAAAAAACTTGCTAAAATTACAAATAAAATGTAAATTTTAATTTATAAATTCCAAACTATTTTTTTTTAAATAACTTAATTGAATTATGATTAAGTGCAAATATTGTTTTTGTTTATTAAATTGGCAGTTTAATTAAAAAAATGTTCTATCAATATAAATATCTTAGAGAAGATTAAAAATTTAATTAAGATATGTTTATTTGGTCGGTTGATCATTCTTGTTAAAACTCTACAAAGAAAATAACTTTAATTTTTTTTACTTATTTCTTTTGTAATCTGAATTAAGTTTTTTTGTTTGTTTGTTTGTTTGTTTGAATTTTGTGAAGAATGATGTCCAGACAAAATAGACACGGATTGTTTTTCTGTTTTTCTTTGCAAATGTTTGTAAATTGCCTGCAAACTGTTGACTGAAACAGACGCAAGTGAATGTCAAAACAAAAGTCTGTAATGAAGAAAAGGAAATTCTTTGAACTGACAAGTTTTCCCCACTTGAAATGCTAATCTTCATCAACTCGTGTTCACAATGATGTGTTTATTTGTACGATGGTTTTCCATTTTTTTTCTCAGTATACGATCTTAAGTTTCTTTGTTCAGTTTCGCCATTTTTTTTTAAACCAAACTATAATAATAATAATAACAACAATTAGCTGGTCACTCGGCGTTGCCCGGTTGTACAACATGCTTAAACATATTTTAATTTATACAGATTGCGTATGTATTATTATAGAATCAGTCCTCTATTGATTATCATATATTACGAGGAATAATTTGCCCAGTGGACTAATTCGATAAAAAATAATAATGATAATGTTGTTCATCAAATTCTGTTTGTGTTTACAATATCACGTCAGCTGATATACGGGCTTGACTATGAATGTCCTGGAAAACTCACTTCTGATTAATGTTTAGCTTTAAAATATGCAAACGAAGAAATGATTTGCTGTGACTTCAAATGGTATCTCTTTTATCGTAAATTGAACTCATTAATAAGAACAAATTTAAATAAAATTGTGAGGTACACTTGAGCTTGAACAGGGCACCATTCAATCTGTAATCGAATGCTCTACAACTCTACTAGATCTCCAGATGATAATTTTTTTTTTTTTTTAACAAATGATTTGGTGATATTTTATTATTTCCCTTGGCCGGTGTAACATAAAATATTTCCCTGTAAAAATTATTTTTTATCTATAAGAGAGAAAAGACTATTTTTATGATCAGATTTTTTTCAATTCTTATCGAGTGAATTTCTGTAAAAAACATATCTAAGAACATTGCCAGACATATAAATTACCTTTGTGTGAAATTTGCAAAAGATAGGCTCAGCTGTTTTGGGACATATGAGGAAGGAATTCTCTCTCTCTCTCTCTCTCTATCTCTCTTTCTCTCTGTCTGTCTGTCTCTCTCTCTCTCTCACACACAGTCACTTTTATATAAGAGTGGAGATAATAATAATAATAATAATAATAATAATAATAATAATAATACCACCACCACAGTTGTGAAGGGGTAAGGAACATGGGAATACCAAGGTTAGAAAGTACTAACCCGACCTCCATTGGATGAGTGCAAAGAAGACTCTGACCATAAGGAGGCTTGCTGCCACCCAAATTCCAATGAAGACCAATGATTGTTGACAGTGAGAAGTCAATGGCAAGCGGCTGTTGTGATAGCACAAGGTCATTTGCAAAGGTTATTAGAATTATATGAAGAGTACTAGATATCTGGGAAGATTTATTGTCAACCAGACTCCAGGGAACACCGCCGATTGTCTTCAATGCCATAATCTTTGATGATGGGCTGTGTGATAAACTAGTGAATACAAATAATCATCATCATCGGTTACTAATGGAGATTTGGTATCTGTCTGAAGCTAAAAATATATTTTTAATTTTTGCTGCTTTTTGAATGCTCAATTCTGTTTACTAGTAATGCAGATATGATACGTGTCAGAAGCCGTAACTACTCTATTATTTCTATTTTATGATAATATAATGCTCAATTCAGTGTGGGCAGTTGTACTATTTGCTTTGTGATCGTTATACTATCATCTCAGCTTCTCCATTTTTAGGTCAAGAGATGGGGTACTGTGTTCTGTTGCCATATTACCATCTTCTCAAGTATTATCTTCTCCTTGGAGAAGCAGAGGGTGCATGCGCCAACAAGAAATTGTCACAATTGGTTGTTCATTAACAAAATCAACACTAATATGTATTAGCAAAAATTAATATGTATTAGCAAAAATATGCGACTGGAGGGAGCATTTGTTTTTTTGCTAATAATAAAATAATATAATAAATAATATAATAAATAAAATAATATAATAATTGAAATAATATAATAATTGAAATAATATAATAATTGAAATAATATAATAATTGAAATAATATAATAATTGAAATAATTAAAATAATATAATAATTAAAGTAATATAATAATATAATAATGTAATAATAAATGAAGTAATATAATTAAAATAATATAATAATATAATAAAATGATATAATAAAATGATATAATAAAATAATATATAATGATATAATAATGTAATAAATAAAATAATATAATGATAAAATAATATAATAAAATAATATAATAATGTAATATAATAATGTAATAATAAATATAATGTAATAATAAAATCATAAAATGATAAAATAATAAAATAATATAAAATATAATAATAAAATATAATAATAAAATATAATAAAATAATATAATAATAAAATAATATAATAATAAAATAATATAATAATAAAATAATATAATAATAAAATAATATAATAATTAAATAATAGAAATAAGACAATAATTATAATAATTAAAATGATAAAATAATATAATAAAATAATAAAATGATAAAATAATATAATAAAATATAATATAATAAAATATAATAATAATAAAATAGTAGTAATAAGGCAATAAAATAATTATAATAATTAAAATAATATAAAAAAAAAAGTAATAATTAAAATAATATAATAATAATTAATAATATCAAAATGGCACCTTTCTTTTAGTCTCCATATTCTGCTGTCTTGAGAGAAAAAAAAAATCTGGCTTCTCATTTCGGACAATTCAATGTTCGATATTTGAAAATTTACATTTATTATAGTTTTCACAATAAACTGAACGCAAGTATTTACCAGCACAGGTGACAAAAGCATCTCCCCCAATGCTCCAGCACAAGTCCGTATGGGGGTTGTTTGTGTATTATCCTTATAATCAAAGGATTCATAATCATTATTTTATGTTTTTAAATGAAGCCTTTTATTAATTATTGTTATTCTTTGTGTGCACTATTGATTTTATTCATAAATTCAATTCCCATTTATTTGAAAGTTATTTATCTCCCTCTCTCGGTAGGATAATGTGACAGAAGGGTTCAAAAGCGAGATTGAAAAACCAGAACCCTAGAGGAAGAGCAATCTGTCCTGGAAAAGATGTATGAGCGGCCTCGTTGTCATTCTCTGGTTGGGGTGCTGCAGGCGATTAGCAATGAACTAACTCCTTCTCAAGGGTGAACCACCTAGAACTGCATAGAACTAACAACATACCGTAGTCAACAGGGAAAAGGGTCGTTTCAAAAATAATCTAGACTCTTTGGTGCCGAGGGAAGAATCCCTAAATGTTTTGAAAAATGCTAATTATATTATTGGTGGCACTATTCAATAGATGAAAAAAATTAGTACACTTACATAAATAGATAAAATGGTAGGCTGCTTAGTCAAACCAAAAAAAGATTTTCTAGTCAGAACTTTATAGTCGTTATAACGAAACGATATTTACCTTAGACAGGCAGAACCAGCTTCAGCTGAAAGAGGAAATTTCAAGGGAATATCAAATTCACAAACAGTCCCAAGTCACATGTATATCCCTGTCAGGGAAAGTGACAAGTTAGGGTTTTGCAGTTCTTGCAGGGAAATGTCAAGTGCCTGATATTCTCAAACGATCACCCATCTGATAGTGATCGGACTCAACATTGCTTAACTTCGGTGATCTAACGAGGACTATTGTGTCAATGTGATTATGCCGTATATATTAATGTATATTGTACTTTGGGATAATTGCGCCAAATCCGGGGGTAATTGTGCCAACTAAAAAAAGTGCTCTTTATATGCGTGGTTGCCAAAGGAGCACTTTTAGATAGTTGGCGGAATTACCCCAAAGTATAATAGTGTATGTCTAAAGAGTGTAAGATAGTAAAACCATGTTCTTTGTAATTGCCATTTGATTATGAAAGTATGTATAAGAATGACTACAATCAGATGTGAACAACGCATGACAGTATGTATTATTTGGATTATTCACGTGTTGCTAGGAAGGATTGAATCTTCAACCTACAGAAGACTCACTTAGAAATGTAACTCAACATCTTTATCTGTTTTGCCACAGGTTTAGTGACTAAAATATTGTACAAAAAAAAAAAAAAAAAAACACCCAAGAGGCAAATAGTCTGAAGAATACAAATACGTTATTTTTCATCTAAAAAAAATAGCAGGGATTCATTTTATGTCTCCCCCCCACACCCACCAAAAAATAAAAACAAACAAAAAAAGCAACTAAACTATCATAAAACCTTAAGAGTTACACAGTGAATATCTTATCAAACAACGGTTCGATTCTCGTAGTAAGTCTGTTGTCATTTTTTTTACTTGCTTAGGCTAATCAACATAATTTTATAGTTATAACTTCTTTCATGAGAGTATCAACTCAAGATGGTTTTTTTTTTTTTTTTTTTTTTTTTTTTGTTTTTTAATAAGAAAAATTCTTTATAACGTTACCTGGGCAAAAATGTAGCATATAGCTATTAAAACTTCTATTTTCCTTTCTTTCTCCTTCTACCATTTCCCTTCCCTCTCCTTAACCACCTCTTTATCTTTCTGCCCAACCCATTCCTCTCTTTAGATTGACGCGAGCGCGCACGCACGTATACACACACACACACACACACACACACACACACACACACACACACACACACACACACACACACTGAATAAGGAAAGTAACTCCTTGATTAAAAAAATTCAGTGACTTTAGTACATCAATTTGCTGAAAAAGCGCTCCCTAGACCAAATCTGCGTCGGTCAAAGAATGATTTTTCCCCCCTCTAAATTCTAGATGTTCTTCACTGGTACAACACCAATAAAATTATACCAACTTTGTGGGTCTTTGTTTTGTTATTTTTATTTTTAAGCAAAACACACACACATACACACAACTGCCCTTCATATATTAATATTCTATTGGTTAGTGGCATATTTATTTTTTTTTGTTTGTTTTAAGGGAATCATCTTGTATCTGAACACTCTCTTCAAGCATAATTTAATTTAAATCGTCGAGAATTGTAATACGAAATTGTAAAAATTGGCTCAATTGTCTGTGAACTTGATTTAGATCTTTCTATGATTTATGTGTCTACAAGATTGACATATTTTTGGTCTGTTGTGTTGGTACAGGATATGACCCCCCCCCCCCATCTTTTCTAAAGCTTATTTTTATCAAATTTATTCTTGCTAAATTGTTCTTTTCTAACCATTATAACTCTTTTGTCTTTTCCCGTTCCACACTCCTTTTTTTGTTGGACAGACTCCATAATGACGAATGTAAAAATTCCAATAAAGTTCTTACCCGCTCCCCCCCCCATTTAAAATTCCCAACGATTTTTCCTTTTATTGCATTTTGTATTTTAATATTTTGAGGTCAGACGACGACAACAGCAGCAAAAGGACAAGTTTCTAAGCAATTTTTGGAGTGGGAGTAGGTTGTGGGGATTTCAAATCTAAATCCCAAATTAAATTCCCTGCTGTCACTCAAACCTGTTTTCTTTTCGCTTTCCCATCATTTCTTTTTTTCTGTAATTAAAAAATAATTTTTTAGAAATGTTCTCATTCTTTCCTCAATTTTCTAAACTGCCCACGGTTATATTGCTCCAAAAACCTCGGTTCAAATATCCCCATTGTTAAAAAAATAAAATGAGTGTATGATTTGATAAATTCTTTGGGAAAAATTGACAAAAGAATTTGATTTGGGTGTAAATTGTTTTTTTGTTTGTTTTTTTTTGGGGGGGGGGGTTACGTCACATTTTTAAATATCCAGGTAGGAAAGTTAAAGAAGGATGAGATTTTGATGAAATGTTGATCTATATATTAAATACGATAGCATGTGTATTTTGTGTCATGCTTACATCTTTTTTCTTCCGAGTGACTGCCGTTTAATTGTTATGACTAAGGCTATGACAACAGCATATTCTTTTCATCGTTTTGACTCTCGAGTATATATCCGACACAGTTAGACACAATTAATCAACCGAGGATCACATCACTCTACATAAAAGCATATATGATATCAATGGATGTATACCTTAGAATCAAAACAAAGAAAAGAATACGCTGTTGTCATATCCCTAGTTATGACCTCCCATTTCTTGTTATAAATAATTTTACTTAGAATTCTTCATAAATTTTGGTTAAGGTTTCTATTATAGCTGAAGAAACTCAAGATATATATGTGTGTATTTTTTTTCATAAGTTTTTATTTCGGCTTCAATTCAAGTTGATACATCCAAGTCATATGGATATATATATATATATATATATATTTTTTTTTTAAATCAACTTTATAATATACAAGAATCGATAAAAAATTGACTCTGTAATAATCTATACGAAATCTGCATAAATTAAAATATCATATTTAAGTGTATTTTATGACCGTACTACGCCGGGCGTTCCTGCTAGTTTAGATAAATACTTTTGCAGTTTTAACAAAAGAACTACAATTGGCATTTTGGCCAAGATCAAAGTGTAGTATCTGTTCTTTATATGCGGCACTTAAGATGATTTGTACCAGTCAGTGGAGGGGAAACTCTCTATACTGGGACAATTATTATTTTTGGTAACCAGAGTGCCCCCTTTTTGCCTACTTTTAGGGGAGCTGGTTTTTACCTCACATTAAAAACGGCCTTGTGCCTAATTTGCTCAGTGGGGGAGCAAATAAATACCATCTGTTCTTTATATGCGGCACTTCCATTTCTCGTTCTTTCAGTGGAGGAGACATCCTTCGCGACTGACACAATTTTTATTTTTGTACCTTTTCTCCACGTTAAAAAAACGACCCTGCTGTCTAACTCTGTCCCGTGGGGAGGCATAGTAAATAGCTACAATAATATCAGGGCGTCTCCATTTACGCTGAACATCCACAGAATGCTAACGTCAATACATTACATATGAATGAGTCCTCTTTGGAATTTCCACAGGTACCGCTAGTATCAATAATAATATGAACAACTCTGGCCTACCCAATGTTTCCCAGGATGCTGGAAAAGAAAATGGCTTAGTGGGGGATGCCCTTTTCTCTACCCTGCAACCTCTCTCCCACAGAAGAGATGTTGCGAGCCTATCCTTGTTTTATCGTTATTTCCATGGCAGGTGCTCGTCTGAACTCCAATCTCTGGTCCCCCCTCGCCAATCTTTCACGAAAAACACCCGTCTAGCTGAATCCACTGTGAAATTTTTCCCCACTCTATATCTGTGCCTAAATCAAAACGCGGATTCCATAAACAAAGCTTCTTTCTTAGAACTGCACGCCTGTGTAACTCTGTTCCGTCTGCCTGCTTCCCACCCGACTAAAACTTGGATGTCTTCAAGTCCAACGTTAACAAATTCCTAATGAACCGCCCCCTTAAGTAAACACTTCATAAAATCTCCACACTAACGTAATGTACTTGCAATAACCCTTATCCCTGAGTGGCTTCCGGGCCTTGATAAGTCGTGATCACTGTGTAAAAAAAAAAAAAAAATTTAAAGTGTTTGCAACATCGTTCTTTGAAAACTTGGGTCGTTCAAACTTAGAAAAAAGAAAGATGAGTATTTGATTTTGTCTTTCTTTTTGAGCTGATGACAATTAGAAATAATTGTTTTTCAATCCACCCTTTCTTTCGCTCAACCTCTCTATCTCCCTATCCGATTCGAGAAAAAAATTTCTTTTATGACAACTTAAATTGAAGCGTGAATATGCAAATACATTCCAAATCATTTCAATGGATTCTGTCTTGAAGGCATTTAAAATAGAACAAGTAATGAAAATATAAAAATAAAATTAAAAAAACTCTTTCAAATAATAATTATAATAGATTAATAATTATTATTAAAAGCATATCAAAACGATGATTATAATAAACGAATTTTTTAGTATCCTTTTAGTATTTTTGTTACAAGATCATAATACCAAATATATCTTTAATTTTGTTAATTTTTTTTTTTATCCTTAAAAAATATATTACAACCAACCATTAAATACAAATAATGTCATGTGTTTGGATAGTTTTCTGTGTTGTTTTTACATTTAGAGAAAATCTCCCCTCACTCTATGATAAATACCAATGTGTGTTTATATATTCCAATAAAGCCCCTTCCCCAATTTAAAATTCGCAACGATTTTTTCATTTTAATACGGTTTTTATTTTAATATTTTGAGGTCAGACGACAACAGCAGCAAAAAATAAGTTTCTAAGTAATTGTTGGGGTGGTGGCTATATATATATATATATATATATATATATATATATATATATATATATATATATATATACATATACAGGGTGTCCGTAAAGTTACTATGCAGACACCCTGTAATATATTAACAGTACAGTAAGATATTGTATTAAAATATTTATTTGTAACAAAAGAAATAAAAAGAAATAACACCTTTATGTTTATAAAAATCTCAGAAAATACACGTGTTACATCTAAAAAGACTGTAACAATCAAGGCAAACAATTTCTATGACAAATATTCAAATTGGAGGCCTTCAGCTCCAGTACATTCTCTAATTCATTTGCGCTCTTCCAAAGGCTTGCGTGGCATGCTTGATTAAATAAACCTGTAAAAAAAAAATATTAACTATTAATACAAATATAATACAATAAAACAATAAGACTGTATAGTAACTTTACGGACACCCTGTGTGTATATATATATATATATATATATATATATATATATATATATATATATATCCATATCCATATCCATCCTGTCACGGAACCATTTTCAAGTGATGAGAGGAAACAAGAAAGCAAGCTGAAATAAAGTATGTGTGTGTGAACAGAAATGATTATAAATATTTATATATGAGAAATCCAGTTACTGGCATAATTCTGATTGTATATGAATATGTTAGTGATATTTCTTTTTTGTTTTTTTATGGAAATCGCTTCAGACACGGCATGAAGTCACTTGATGTAAAGAGTACCGAACAAAAAAATTTTACTAAAAAATGTAGATATTGATATATTATGAAGTTGAGTTTAGCAAATATTACTGGAAGAACCAGTCATAAACATCCAAATAACGGAAATTACTGAAAAATGAATGATTGCATTATTACAAGCCGAAATCAACCGAATGACATGTTTATCTCTTGACAAGAGGGGGGGGGACAAAAAAACTGTGTGTAATATTGAAATGAAACTGGAGTGATACGGTAAAAGTTGTTGTCCAAAAAAAAAACAAAAAAAACAACACAACAGCTTTATATTTAAAATTTTACTGATAAAAATCAATTCAAGTAACTTAATTATGTAGTAGAGCTGACATCTAGTCAATGTAGCCGTCGTCAGCCTCAATCACGACTCTGTACGGGTCCAGAACTGGGTGCATGCTTTTTCCACAAGTGCCGGTAAAAGCTCGTCGAATACTTGATGGATGGCGCCGATCAGGTTGGCTTTGGTAATATTCTTGACGTTTGACCAAACGAAGCAGTTGAAAAGGTTCAGGTCGGGGAGGATGGGCCAGTAAAAGAATGGTACAAAGTCGTAGCACTGCTTTTGGACTTGTGGGTTGGCGCCGAGTTCTGCTGCCACACCCAGGGTTTGCCAGTGGCCACCTCATTGCACCAGGGATCACAACATTCTTCAGCACATCGAGGTACACTTTGGTGTTGATTTTCAAGCCGACTTTGAAAGTGGCAGTTATGGCCCTCACTTGAAACTGCAGCAAAGACCATGACCATGGCCAGAAACGTTGTTTTCATTACCCTTATTCGTCGCAATCCAGTGATGCATTTTGAGGCTGCTGGCAATGGTCCTGTTGTCATAACTTGGATCGGTAGAGAGCATGAGTTGTACAGCGGCACATCTGTGATCTCGCTCATTGAACATTGTGTCACTTTCAGACATGATAGAAGGCTCCTAACGCTCTTGAGATTTGTACACAACTGACCAACTAGTAGATGGTCTGCAACAAAAAAAAAGAAAACCGGTTTTCATCAAACGGAAATGGAATCATGTCGTCCTTTTTTTTTTTTCCAAACAATTTTATCGTTCTGCCCTATAGTTATCCTTTTTGGTGTATTCCGACTAAGTATATAAGGAAATTGTATTCACCTGTACAATAGAAAAGTCAACGTCGGTTCGACTATTAAAACCACTTCTACATTTATCCTGTGTTTCTAATTGTTTACAAATTTTATGAATGTAAATTTTGTTTATGCAATTAAATTCAAAGTTGTATATTTGTTTATTCAAATCGTATATTCTTTTTCAACATTTCAATGCTGGATTCATAAGATGTAGTGTAGTATCCATTCTGTTGCCATGATACCATCCTCCCAAGTATTATTTCCTCCCTTTGGAAGAAGTAGTGTAATATTTATTCTTTTGCCATGAGACCATCCTCCAAGGCATTACTTCCTCTAACGGAGAAGTAATGGTTGTGGTATCTGTTTTAATGTCATGAAATTATCCTATCAGTTATTACCTTCCCCAACCTTGGGTGAAGGTCAATGTAATACATGTTTGTTCATCATAGTAATAAAATTATGCCTGGGAGAGCACATATTTGCTAGTAACAATACAAGTAAATATATACTAATTTTAATACTTGTATTGTAAGACAAAAGCCAAATAAATAAACAATAATTGTAAAGTTATTAAGCTATCGGGTTGCCCAGCGTTACCTAGTTATAAAATACGCTTAAATATGGTATTTTAATTAATGTGTATTTATTATTATAAAGCCAATTCTCCGTTGATTATTGTATTGTACCTAATATATAGTAGTGATTTCAAAAATTAAAAAAAAAAAAAAAAAAAATTGACTTCGGTGCAATCAAAATCAAGACATTTAGCTCTCTAGTGGTATTTACTACCATCTGAGCAAACGACATATGCATGTCCAAACTTGACAAATTAATGCAGTTAAATGTATGAATGTATATTTGCGCATGCGTAGAACGTACACATTACATCGAACTATGACTGCCAAGTTCCAATGTTGATCCTTTGGCAGCTGTTTTTCTGGCGAAAAACCAAACCGATTTTGTTCAACAGGTCTGATTTTGTTCAACCCTATATATATCAATATCTAAATCTGTAGACCAAAAATTGGCAGAGTAGTTTGGTAGAGACCGTTTTGTAGATATACTCTAAATAGAACTCCAAATGCTATGCTATTATGCATAATGTAGAAAATATGCACAAATAGAATTATGCATAAGAGTGAAATGAAACAAATTATTCTTTTTGACGTCGCTGGTATATTAACGACTGAGAATATAAGGAAGTTATATTCACTTTGACAATAGAAAAGTGGGCTTTTAATATCAATGTCAGTGTGACTAATAACTCAACTTTATGCATAGATAACAAACATAATACGACTTTAATGTGATCTTTCCAGAATTCCTCCTATATTTAAAAAAAAAAAAAAAAATTGTATTATGTACATGCTCGTGATGGGACGGAAATGTCATTCCAAAATCATGTAAATTCATCAAGTAGTTATATTTTAATTTTTACGAGTAAGCTAGGAGGGACTAATCTCGAGTCGCCACCTTGGAGAAAGAAACTGAGATGACTCAACAATAATTCAAACCTGCGTGATCAGCCTTGTAATGCTTATGATTTCCGATAAATTATATAAAATTGTTTTAAAATGATTTTTATAAAAATAAAACTACTTGATCAATTAAGATCTTTTCGTTGCACTATGTCGAAGATTTTTTTCTGTATTTATTTTGGAGGGGAGTGGGGGGTGGGGTCTGGACAACCACCATAAACTGAATGAACAATGACGGAGAATTGTTTACCTTGTTTTGATTTATTTTTGTCTGACAGCAAGCTTTCATCTTTTTCTTTCCTTATCTCAAACCAATTAAGTAGCGATAGCCGTGGCTGGCGATGATATCCATTCAATTCAGCTTTACACCCATGACAGATGACCTACCCCCCCCCCCTCCTTTTGTTAATGACTATCCCCATTTGGTTACTGATAATGCCCGCTTCACTTTCTGCTTCAGACGACCAGGGTGATACTTAATTAAGTATTAAGGATCGCTTTGCTTCAGACACTGTTAAGTGGATATTTTTGATACCTACAGTCAGAATTTGTAAAATAAATAAATAAATATTTCCATTTTATTTGCTGTCTATTTGTTACCTACCCCCTTCATGTCACCCGCATTATTTCCCTTTAAATACTCCTCCACTATATAATAAACGACTAATGTGTATATAGTTGTACCTATTTACAATGCGTCCCCACGGGACAGTTAGACACCAGGGTCTTTTTTTAATGTGGAGAAAGGTACAAAAATAAAAATTGTCTCAGTCGTGAGGGACTGTTCCTCCACTGAAAGAGAGCAAGAAATGGAAGTGCAGCATCTGAAGAACAGATACTACACTTTGATCTTGGCCAAAGTTGTATATAGATAAATATATATTCCTCCTGTCACACAGACACTGATATTTAAAAAAAAAAAAAAAAAAAAAGAAAGAAAATTACCAGACGAATTAGAGGAAAGAAGGAAACAAATAGCAAGTCAAACCCGAATTGATATTTAAGATGAATTCAGGAAGAAAGATTTCACTCTATAATGCTTCCTTTCTTTTTTCCCTTTCTTCTTTCTATAGCAATTGATAGATTTTCTTTTTTTTTTTTTTTTTTTTTTTTTTTAAGTTTTCCAATTTGAGACGTGTTCTTTTTTTTTTTCCTGATGCAATTTTGCTATTGTGTGTCTTCGAAAAAATTCATTTCAGAGAAAAACATTATGCACTTACATGTCATGCCAAAATTAGTGTACATTCCAAAAATTACAAAAAATGGTTCCATAGAAAAATAATTATAAGTAAAAACAGAATTTTTCAAAGTTGCAATCTCACTCTAAATTAACCCTTTAGCTGCTTGAAATCAGGGGGAGATAACTGCTTTCAAATCGGCCATCTTGCTTATTCTCAATAATACTACACACTCCCCCCCCCCCGAAAATTAGCTCTAGCATGCCTTTCTACTCAACGATGTTTCGTTAATTTTGGAATTTATACTAATTTCAGTATGACCCGAAAGTACGTAATGTTTTCCCCTGAAATGCCATTAAAAAAATATATGATCGTGTTGGACGACACACTATATTAAAATTGCACCTTTTTTCTTCTGATTAAAATATTATTTTATACTAAACTTTTTAACCTGTTAAAAACAGTCAAAAGTTATAGCCCATTAACTTAGAATGAATGCTTTATGTCAAATTGATGGTTGAATATGGTAAAATTTGTGCTCATTTTTACATTAAATACTTAATCCCTATAAATCTCTAACATCTAATGGATACCATACTTAGTTTGCTGCACCTTATGATTGTTATCATAAGGTGATCCATACAAAATTTCAGCCAGATCAGCTCCAAAAGTGGAACAGACAGTGAGAAATAATAATGAATGTTTCTATGAATACTAGTAAAGCTTTTTTTTCTTTTTTTTATAACCATGTATACACTCTTAAAAAAATTAATTTTGCTTATTTTCAGTACAAGGCCTCAGTATCAATGAAAGTATTTCTTAAGCAGTACATTTTATTGTACAAATTAAAATGTCTTATTTTTATTTATTTTTTTAACATTTTATTCAAGTAACCAACCTCTTATATTCTTCAATTACAAATATGAATTACCCCCCCCCTGCCTATTTTTAGGTGATTATTTAAAAATGCTTCATATTAACAGTTGTCTGGGCCGGACCAAGTAATTAAAAAAAAAAAAAAAATTGTAAGATGGCATGTTATTTGATTGAAAATAACATGGTATAACAATAACAAATAAAAATGGTCTTGTACGAAACAAAGTTTGATTGATCTGCTTAAATACTATTTTCATCTGAAAATCCAACAAGATAACTTTATATGTTAGATTCAGACAAAAAATACTGAATACTGTCTTTACACCTTAGTCTTTATTAGACTGTTGCATGTGATACCCCCTCCCCAGCCAAGTGATTCCGAATATGCATATTTGTTACCGTGCACACTTCACGTGTTAATGAAAGTTTTAGATGGCTTAAGGAGGATTGAATAATGTAAATAAAACGCAAATAAGAGAAATGAAAAAAAGAAATGGAAAGATGCAAAATAATTAATGAAGGGGGGGGGGCTATTATGACATCACAATGTATTGTTTTTTTTTTTTTTTGAAATCTTTATAATTATAAACCAATATCAAATTTTAAGAAATTATATATTCAATTAAGCAAGTCGCCCAGCGTTGCCTGGTTTCAAAATACACTTAAATATGATGTTTTAATTCATACAGATTCCATATTTATTATTATAGAGTAAATTCTCTTGGTTATTATATTGTACCCAATATATCAAAAAATAATCTCTTCAAAAGTCCAATACTAAAAGAAGACCTACTGACAAAGTCTACGGCATAAATTTGTAGAATTTAAAAAGTTCATTCCTTATTAGGAGATAGATGGTTTTTGGCACTTGCTGTAAAGTGCGAGGTAATTAAGAATATGTCAGTGTTTAGGAGTCGGTGTGAAATTACACACGTTTGGAGATTACAGTTCTAAACTTTTGAGATGAGGGCTGATGGTTTGTATTACTTGTTTTGAACGGACTATTGTTCTCATCTTGAGTGTTATTTGTGCAATGCTACATCAACCGAAACGGTTGCACAGATAAGGTAACACTCAAGCTGAGAACAATAGTCCGTTCAAAACAAGTAATACAAACAATCCGAGATATTTTCATTTGTAAAAACCTGCAGGCCACGAAAATAAAGTTGTTACTAGCAGTTTAGAAAGAACGCGTGGAACACATTAAAGTGGGAAAATATGTGTAATAATTAAGCCTATATTTGTGCAGGCTTGTGCATGTACATCGTAGAGGAAAGATCAAATTACTTAAGTTTACAAACAAGTAGCTAATTTTGAGCAGATACGAGCTGGTTGTAAGTTTGTTACTGTTTGAAAATATCCAGACCATGTAATTGACTTTGTACCCTCTGTTTATCTCTGTTAGATAAACAAATATATTTCTTCATCTTGGGGGTAGGTATGGTGGTAGATAGAAGTGGGGAAAGAGAGAGAGAGAAAAAAATCCTATTTTCATAATCCCGCTTTCTTTATCGTGTCTCCAATTCCAAAGCTTAATTGAGTCAATATGGCTGTGTGCGCACGCGTTTAGTAGGAAGAGGAGAGACACACTTTCTAGATGTAAATATCAGTGGTTGCTCCTTTTTATTTTGGGTTTTTTAAAAAAACGTCCGAACGGGTTGGTATGATATAGTTTTTCTTTTACTATTGGGTGCACTGCACTGCTTATCAAGACCAAGAGCCACTAAAGGATAAGTATTGATGAGGCAGAAATGATGAACACTATAGGAGTTCTGAGATTGATTTGTTATGAACTGGATTCCCTTTTAATGCAGTTCATGGCAAGAATTTATTGACATTAGATTTGAAGATGGCCAAGTTGTAATCCACAGGGAAACAGTTCTGCAGCAATGTGTTCTACAGGTGGAAGCCCTTAAAATTATTATGAACTATGTTTGCTTACTTTTAAGGCAGTGATTTTTTTCCTCCACCCCAAACAAGGCACAGTGCCGTGCCACTTGGATGTGAGGAGCTACTATTTGGGGAAAAAACTACAGGGACACTATGTATGGAGTTAAGTAGCAAGATGCTTGTTCACATTACACTTGAACTTCTGCATGCCGGTACAGTCTGAAGCAGGGACATAATTCCAAAATCTAGTCTTCTGACATCTAAGAATCGCTACAGTGTAGGGGTGGGATTTTGTAGCTTGTCAAATTAGTTGGAAGTATTTACATTAGGAGGCTTAGAATTTGTCGAAGCACCTTCCATTAAATTACTTTTTTTTTTTTTTACACAGTGGTTAACACTTATCAAGGCCCGGAAGCCACTCAGGGATAAGGGTTATTGCAAGTACATTACGTTAGTGTGGAGATTTGATGAAGTGTTTACTTAAGGGGGCGGTTCATTAAGAATTTGTTAACGTTGGACTTGAAGACATCCAAGTTGTAGTCAGGTGGGAAGCAGGCAGACGGAACAGAGTTCCACAGGCGTGCAGTTCTAAGAAAGAAGCTTTGTTCATGGAATCCACGTTTTGATTTAGGCACAGATAAAGAGTGGGGGAAATTTTTCACAGTGGATTCGGCTAGACGGGTGTTTTTCGTGAAAGATTGGCGAGGGGGGACCAGAGATTGGAGTTCAGACGAGCACCTGCCATGGAAATAACGATAAAACAAGGATAGGCTTGCAACGTCTCTTCTGTGGGAGAGAGGTTGCAGGGTAGAGAAAAGGGCACCCCCCACTAAGCCACGAAGTCTATGTTGTATTCTGTCAAGGCAGGATAGGCTATTTTTAGCAGCTCCTGCCCAGATATGGCAACAGTATTCCATCCTTGGACGTACTTGGCTTTTATATAGATAGAGAATTGCATCAGTAGTGAGATATCTTCTGGAGCGGTAGAAGGATCCCACCATCTTTCCAGCGACCTTGGCAACAGACTTGATGTACGTGTTCCATTTCAGATCAGGAGTAAAGGTCAAACCCAGAAGCTTGTCAAAACACGGGGCCTCTCCCAGACGAGAGCCATCCATCCCAATTGATGCCAGATGGGGATCAGAGCATTGATGATGTAAGGATAGGATTTTGGTTTTAGATGCATTAAAGGTAACCAGCCACGTCTTCCCCCACTGAACCACACGCTCGAGTTCAGAGGAGAGAGAATCAGAGAGAACTTTGTCATTTACAGCCTTTGATGTGTTGCCGTAGATGGTTGTGTCATCAGCATAGATGTCAACGAATGATTTAAGTATGTGTTTAGGGAGGTCATTGATGTAGATCAGGAAGAGAGTTGGGCCTAGGATTGACCCCTGAGGGACTCCAGCATTAATACTGCAGGCCTCTGATTTTTGTCCATCGACCACTACTCTTATGAGACTATCAGAGAGAAATGATTTAATGATTGAGAAAACATTTCCAGTTATACCGTAGCTGGAAATCTTGTGAAGTAGACCCTTATGCCGTACCTTGTCGAAGGCCTTTGATATGTCAAGAGCAATTGCCCTAGAAAGGAAGCCTTTGTCAAGAGATTCACTAATCCTGTGAGATATAACCGTCAGCACATCTGCGGTAGATCTTGCAGAGCGGAAACCATATTGTGTGTCACTAACAAGGTTGTTTCTGCTGAGGTGGTTAACTATTTCTCTATTTAATATGGATTCCAGCAACTTACTCATAACACACAAGAGACTTATTGGTCTGTACTGAGAGGGAGATGATTTATCACCTGAATTCTTAAATATAGGGCAAACTGATGAGGTCTTCCAGGGAGTCGGAAAGCACTTCTCCTTAAGGCAGCGCTTAAACAGTTTCGTATGGGAGCAAGTTCTGGTTGAAGCTTTTTTAACACTATAATTGGGATGCCGTCAGGGCCAGTTGCTTTACTGGAATCAAGGTTCTTGATTAGTTTGGTGCCCTCATGCGCGGATATTTGTATTTTACGTAGTGTGTTCTGTGTTATAGGAGAAAATATGGGGAGTTGATGGCCTTCGACCTTGTAAAATAGACACAGGGATGTTAATAGGACAGAGGTTAGAATTTGTGTAACAGTGCGGGACCTATTAGGCTTCTGTTTTTTTTTTTTTTTTTTTCTAGGAGTAAAAGACACGTAGCAAGTGCACCAGCCCAAATGTGACAACAATACTTCATGCAATTCTCTATCTGTATAAAAGCCAAGTACGTCCAAGGATGGAGTACTGCTGCCACATCTGGGCAGGAGCTGCTAAAAACAGCCTATCCTGCTTTGACAGAGTACAAAATAGACTTTGTGGTTTAGTGGGGGATGCCCTTTTCTCTTCCCTGCAACCTCTCTCCCACAGAAGAGACGTTGTGAGCCTGTCTTTGTTTTATCGTTATTTCCATGGCAGGTGCTCGTCTGAGCTCCAATCCCTCGTCCCCCCCCCTCGCCAATCTTTCACGAGAAACACCCGTCTGGCTGAAACTACTGTCAATAATTTTCCCCACTCTTTATCTGTGCCTAAATCTAAACGTAGATTCCATGAGCAAAGCTTCTTTCTTAGAACTGCACGCCAGTGGAACTCTGCCGCTTGCCTGTTTCCCACCAGACTACAACTTGGACGTCTTCAAGTCCAACATAAACAAACTTCTGACAAACCGCCCCTTAAGACACTCTATCAAAACCCCCAATACTAATGATTACTACAATACTATCTCACTGATTACTGTACACGCAATAACCCTTATCCCCGAGTGGCCTTCGGGCCTTGATAAGTGCTGACCCCCATGTAAAAAAAAAAAAAAATGTATGGGCGAATGGTGGCTTTGTAAAAAGGTGCAGGATACTCTCAGGCATAAGTAATTTTCTAACACAGTAGAAAGAGCCCACCTTCGCAACAGCCTTGGCCATGCCTTGGATACATTTGTTTCAGTTTTTGTTCTCTGTCAACGTTAAGACGAGAAGTTTGAACGAAGAAGACCTTTCAGGTAATGTATCATTAACCGTAGCTATCAGTGGTTGAAAAGATTTCTTGTAATTATTAAAGGAAAGAAACTTAGTCTTGGCAACATTAAATGTTTCCATCCATTTATGTCCGCATTCCACTACAAACTAAAGGTCTGCCTCTAAGGTTTCATAACAAGAATTTGACATTGAATTTGAAGATGACCAAGTTGTAATCCACAGGGGAGCAGTTCTGCAGCAATGTCTTCCACAGATGGAAACTCTTGAAAATAAATTTTGTCCATGGAAATTTTTTAAAAATACTCTAAAGAAACTGAAATTTGGGTTAATATTGATTAATGATTAGTTAATTAATGTAGGGGTCAATCCTATACATAGAAATATATAAACATATGCACATACTTTTTATATACATAGTGGTTATGTTCCAACAGACGGGTCCTGGATATGACCTTAAACTATATCTGATGGTGAGGCTTAGGGGTTTTGGAGCAATGGCATTTAAAGGGTGGCTCCAGAATTCGTTATAAGTTTCGGTTTTATAGCTGAAGAACGAGCTCAAGTTATATAAGAATATATGGTGCAGCTTAGATAAGCAGGTCCCCCCAGACGAGCCGCATTCTGAAAAGTCTGAACAGTTAGGTCACGTGACATATGACACCGATGCTTCTACTTTTATTGACCCTTTTTACGTTGACTTATCTTGCCTTTGGTTGCAATTATTTATTTATTTCCCTCGTTCGTTATGTTTCACTTCGTTACGTTTATAGTAATAAATTTTCGAAATTTCTTTGAATTCTGTCTTTCTTTAATTCTTTGAATTTTATTTTTAATTCTTTGAATTTTGTCTTTCTTTAATTCTTTGAATTTTATTTTTAATTCTTTGAATTTTGTCTTTCTTTAATTCTTTGAATTGTTTTTTCCTTTTGTTTGTTTACTTTTAGCTTAACTTGCTTTTATATTTCAGTTTCGTTTTTTTAGTAATAAATACTTCTCAACGTTAAAAACCGACCTTGTGTCTAACTCTGCCCTCGTCGGGAGGCAAGTAAATATGGCGGCTGAAAAACGTTTTTCGACCCCAATAAAAGCATTATAATACATTTAAACCCTGAAGAATTTCGACCATGTGCCTTTGTTGTTCTAAGTTAACAACTAGCCACTACTTGTGTTTCAAACTAAAAAAAAAAAAAATTAAAAAAAAGCACTTTAAAATAGTAAAAACGCTAAAGCCTTTTTTCGTTTGCTGTTTTTTTTTTTTAATGGGGGGGGGGGGTGAGAAAGAACCAGCTACGCAATATTTTTCAATAATTATTTACAAAATCTTTCTTTACAATCAATTTTTCTTTAAAATTAAATTATTTTCTAAAATATTTTGCTTATACAGGGTGACACCCCCAAAAAAAACAAAAGCTAAATGGAGGCCATCCATATGAACATATGCTGTAGAACGGATAAAAAAAGGCTAAAACCCCTAGTGTTTTGATGTGATGTTTTGAATATAATAAACTAGTTATGACCAAAGTTTCATTTCATTCGGACAAAACACTAAAATAAACGGGTCCTAATTAGAGTTGGGCCTGTTTTTTGGTCACCCTGTATATGTTTACATTTTGTTTTTAAGTAAAAATAAGAAATTAATATAAAAAATATCACTTTTCAGTAGCTTAACCGGTTGTTAACTTAAATTTTCCGAATGTCAGAACGAGGCTCATCTGCAGGGGCCTACTTATCTAAGCCACACCGATTTTTATATATATTTTTATATATAATAAATTCCACAGCCAAACAATGTCGCAGCCCACAAGAGCCATGACAGTCAACGAACTGAAAGTCCAAGACTTGAGTTTTGCCCTCATTTGGGCTCATCAGTAAGACACATCCGAACTCAGAATTCGAAACCCGAGCCTCTTGCCTGTAAAAAGTACATGCTACATTAGTTTTTGATATATATATTTCTTCATGAGTTTTGGTTTCAGTTTCGATTTAAGCTGATGCACGCAAGTCATGTGGATATATTTTCTATTTTTGAAATTACAAATTTATAATATATAAGGATCGCTAGAAAACGCTGAAATATGATATTTTAATTTATTCAGATTTTGTATATATATTATTGTATTCTACAATAATATATATACAAAATCTGAATAAATTATCATATTTCAGCGTATTTTACGTCCCTGCTAGCTTAGATAAATACTTCTGCAGTTTTAACAAGAGCTATAATGATATCAGGGCGTCTCCATTTACACTGAACATCCACAAAATGCCAACGCCAATATATTACATATGAAAGAGTCCGCTGTGGATATTCCACAGGTCCTGCTAGTAAAATGTAATCATTTTATCAACGTGAATGAAGAAGGCCTCTAGTACTTGTATATAAAATGCATTACTAAATCAGTCTGCATTTACCCCACTCCCACCCCCACCGTACCAATTTTTTTAAGAACACTTAAACTTGACACTTGTCTTCAACATCTTTCTGATTTTTTTTTTTTTTTTTTTTTTTTTCGTTTTACTTAATAATTATTTAATACCTTTTGGGTCCACTTTTAAAATAATCATTCGAGGGGAAGGCGGGGAAGACGACGTTTCATTTGCCATGATAACAGTTGGTATTTCCATCTTTTTTGTCGTTTATTCTTTCCTGCTGCCAGCATCTTTTATTAAAAGCAACATCAAAGAAAAAAATGACATTTCATTATCATTTTTTTTTTCTTTATTCTCTTTGTTTTCTTTCCAATTTTTATTCCTGTCAGACTGATAAAAGAAGAATAGAATATTACAGCTTTTGAAGTCTCCAAATTGTTGATAACATAATAACTAGAATTGGTGACTTTTTGTTGTACATTTTTGTTTTAGGAATTTTCCTTTTTATATTTTTTATATGAGAGATAGAGAGAGAGAGACCCCTCCCCATATTAGTTATTGTACTGACATCGATCATATATATATATATATATATATATATATATATATATATATATATATATATATATATATATAATCATCGTATACCGATTAGATCACTGTCTGACTGACGTAAATGAACATTTAAAATTAAAATGTTTAAATTCAACGTTATTTCACGCGGTTAATAGTAGCCGAATTGATTAGGTCTTCGCTAATCGAGCCAGAGATGTCTCGTGTTGCGGGGGTTCGAATCATTCGACTGGTATTAATCGTGACACCCTGCACTGAAGATTCCCGAAAGGATGAAACACTAGTGTCTGTAGGTATTTAATTATTATAGTAAATATATATATATATATATATATATATATATATATATTAGTCAGCAACATTACCCTAGACGGCTTGAATCAGCTTCCTCCAGAGGATGAAGTATCATGAGAATAACATATATAAGATATCAACGGATACACACTCGAGAGTCAAAACACTGAAAAGAATATGCAGTTGTCCTAGCTCTAGTTATAATAGTACTTCAGCGGTTTGTCAAAAAATGAATAAAAATTAAATACGTATGTTATACGTTTATAAGCCAAATTACTACACAAAGATTTTATAAAATGAAGAAACGTTTATTTAAAATCAATATTTCGACGTGGTACGTCTTCCTCAGAATATTTTCTCCCTTTCCATGCAGTGATGTTTTGTTACAGTTTCCGGTGTACAACTAAAACCGGAAAACTGATTTTTCAATAAAATAGTCCATCTCTTATCATTATTATGCACATGAAATAGATTAATGTGCGAAATAAAAGTTTTATTTCCTTATAAAAAAAATATATGAACAACATTTTGGTAACTTTAGAATTAAATGATGACAACTTTAATGGTTTTTGCTTAATGTTATTTGCGTTTTATTGCTAGTTATCAACGGTCGTACATTGATAACAAAGTTTCCATTTTATGGAGAGTAAAAAGTTGACACTTGTTTTACTTTTTACAACCTCGTTACTCATGCCCCCCCCCCTATTGTCCATAATCCTCACATTCCATGAATGATGTTTCTGACAAGCGAGAAAGAATTGCTGTTTTCTGAATCATCTGTTTTGAGTGGATAGTATGTGTATATTTTTTATCCTCCGATTAACTCGTATCCTCAAGTGTTATTTAGCCTTGATAAGTGATGATTTATTAGTAGTAACGACATGGACTGACGACTTGGGGAGGTTCCAAGTCCGAATCCATTTCGTTTCACAAAAAAAAAAAAAAAATCACTTTCACTTAGGATGTTGGCAACCTTCATGTGATCTTTCATCCGATGTCTTTCTCCAAAGAATTCTGACAAGAAAAATATGGGGAGAAAATCAATACCAACAATAGAAAATAAACAAAATGTATTCCATAATGGAAATTAAGGATTTAAGAAATAATTTTATTTCGGATAAATATTTTTCAGTTTAACTTTTGTTGAACTATGAAAGCAGTTGATTTTTGTTTGTATAACAAGTCAATTCCACCAACACTTAAATTTTTTTAATGATAGAATGATTCCTATATTTTTTCCGATTCCTATACAATTACTGATTCTGTTTTCAATTCCAGATTCCAATACAATTACTGATTCCGATTCTTTAAAAACCTCTCGATATTTAACTGTTGTATTTATTTGTTTTTTGCCATAATCTGAAAATAACAATGTAACAAAAATGGATGTCACATTCAATGCTACCAAGACAGCATGTTTCCTTCAATAATTACAAGAAACCTTCTCTACCACCAATAACAATGGCCAAGAACACATTACCCGAAAGTACTTCCTTTAGACTCCTCGGCCTAACGTTTACAGGGAACATGAACTGGAATAGATACATTGAGAGCATTACCAAGGCTGCTACGAAGAAGGTAGGCTCTCTCTACTGTGCTAGAAAACTACTTACGCCTGAAAGTATCTTGTACCTCTATAAGGCCACCATTCACCATGTATGGAGTACTGTTGTCACAGTTGGGCTGGTGCATCTGCTAGTCTCTCACTCCTGGACAGAGTTCAAAAGAGTTGCCAACCTGATAGGTCCTGAACTGTCATCTAGGCTTCAGCCTCTGTCCATCGACGAAATGTTGCATCCCTCTGACTGTTCTATAAGTATTTTAATGGTGAATTTTCTGGCGAACTACAAGCACTTGTACCCCCTCAACGGGAATACTCCAAACCTGACAAGCAGCTAAATCCTACCCCTTCACAGTAGAGATCCCTAGGTGTAAGAAAGCCTTCTACTCCAATAATTTCTTCTCCAGAACTGCTAGACTTTGGAACTCCCTTCCAGAATTCTGCTTTCCCAACTGTACTGATATGCAGTGTAATATGAGCAGACATCTCCCTTCATAATTACCCCTGCAACTTATGTCCCCGATAGTAGCCTCCTACTTCAAAGTGGCAATGTGCTTTGTTTGGGGTGAAAATTGATTTAAAAAAAAAAAATAAAAAAAACAATATCTGTGCATATGTTTTTGCAAATGTACAAAAAGAAAACGCTTGTGGAGACAGGATATGTAGCTTTTTGTTTTACTAATAGTCCAATAAATATTCATCATTTTAGCATTAGTATCAGCCAAGGAAAATTTTCAATATAATGAAAAGAATCGTTTTTGGTATCGGAATATAGTCACAGATATTCCCGATTCCGATACCCGAAAAGGTTGATTTTTCCGATTGATTATTCTTCTATAAATAACGTTTGTAGGTTAATAAGATTAAAGTACAGCGTGAATTCAATATTCTAGAAGTCGGCCAACTGTTAGCTACATTCTGAATTGACCGAGCATGAACAAATTTATTGCTATTACTCGCGGGCAAATATTTACTATCGATTCCATCATTATATTAAGAAAACAAGAACACCTTAAATCATAGATGTGTAATAAGTCTTTACTATTTTAGATATGGGTCAGAATGAAACTTTGCCGATTGATTTACACTCCATGAAGAATATTTTGATATACATTGATTCAAAGAAACTAAATCATTTGCTTTTTTCACTGTTAACTCTCATTCAATGATTAAAAGTCGTGGCTGGCAATTCACTCTGTTAGTGAGTTTGGTTCTTACTGTGTGCCACATACTTATGTTGTCATATTTAATCTTATTTATGGATCGATAGATACAATTAGTTCTAACCATACTTATTCAAATAAGAACACAATGCATTTTTTTTTAATCTATAAATATAAAAGCGAAAATGTATGTATGTATGTATTTATGTATGTATGTATTTATGTGTGTTCGCTTTTTCTGTGTGTCTACAAAAGGCTTTTTTCAGAGAAGCGGTCGGTCGGTTCACAACTTTTAAAAACTTTTTATATCACATATAAATGGTAATATCTCACAGTTAACAACGAAGCTCGCCTGTCTATTTAATTTGCTCGATTTCGGGAAGATAAATATTCAATATTTGTCGCTCGCCGCATGTGGGTAAGTTTTTTTCCTATAACATCTTGGGGGCGAGGAAAAAAGCGTTTAGCAGTAAATGAAATCCCGCAGTCAAACTGATCTCATTAACTCATTAAAACGAGCACCTGCTAAATCCAAGTAATTAAATAAATTCAAACGTGTTTCCGTAAGCATGTCGCGGTGGGGCAATGGTTAACGTCGCACGTTTTTTTTTTCACAACTTTGCCTCAACGGTTCAGGTTCGATCCTCATACTTACTTTTTTTTTTTTTTTAAACACCCCAAACACCCGGGCAACGCCGGGTACCTCTCGCTAGTCTATAATATAAATCTCAATCGTCAGTTTATGTGTATGTATGTATGTATGTATGTATGTATGTATGTATGCCAAAAGCTTTCGACAGACACGACGGATCCTAACGATATCGGTATCATTTTGAAGCTTGACGACTCAGACGACAAATATTGAAAAATGGACCGAAAACATTAATCCTTTCACCCTCAACTGGGCAATTTTCTACAAGGAGGAGGTCGGTTTTTGCGTCGCCATTTTCGCAAGTCATCGTATCGGTTGGATTGACCTTGCTTAATTTCATTTCAACGTTCTGAACTTCCGGTCGGGGGATAGACATCAGCTGTCAGGTGGAGTCATAAAATATGCTTAAATATATTTTAACTCGTGGAGATTACATATTTATTATTACAGAGTCGATTCTCTTTTGAATATATATATATATATATATATATATATATATATATATATATATATATATATATATATATATATATATATATAGTTATGTCTCGAAAGTAGAGTGAAAAGCACATCTTATTTTTCTTTTATTAATATTATTATTTTTTCCTTGTACACATGTTTGTGAATTATTCCATGGATTTCTGCCTTTGGATTATTATGGACCATCTTCTTCCAATTACGGGATGCCTTTGGATTTTACTTGTACAAATGGAAATTCTTTTAACTTTCTTGAAGTTTTACATTTGGATTTTACCGTCACTGGATTTTTTATATTCCACCAGACTATCCATTCACGTGTATTCACCTTTTTATTTACCATATTCCCTCTGCTTAACTTATTTTGTTTTCAAGTAAGATCTTTAACTTACTTGTTGTTTCATCAAATCCTTCTGCATGCAAAATCCGATCCCGCATTTTGCTAATTCCTACCCTCTGATGAGAAGGAGAGTATTTCTTTGAAACTCCGCGGATTAAGGACTATCCATTTATCTAGTGTTTCCTTTTCAGATTAAATATATTTTTAACTCATTTCAAAGTGTTTTTTAACATATTTTATTAACTGTTTGGTCATATATATATATATATATATATATATATATATTGATTTCAAGTCAAAAAACAAAAATGACAGGTGCGATCAGCTAACATCGAAACCAAAACATTTAGTGCTCCAGTCGTATTCCCTACCGTTTGGGATAACCTGACAGTTTAATTTTAAATCTTTCCTATCCACTTTTTGTTAGGATTGAATTTGCACATGTGTAAAACTAATACAGGGTAGAATGATAAATTTGTCACCCTAAAGAAAACAACATCACAGCTTTATTTTAAAACTTTTATTGAAAAAAAATCAATTTAGTTAACGATTATGTAATAGAGCTGACATCTGTTCAATGTAGTCGCCTCAATATGGGTTTGGAACTGGAGGCATGCCTTTTCCACAGGTGCCGGCGGGAGCTTGGCAAATAGCGGCGATCAGACTGGCTTTGGTCATGTTAGTAATGTTCTTGAGATAACCAAATGAAATAGTCCAGTGGATTCAGGTCAGAGGAGGTCAGTAAATTAAAGGTACAAAGTTGCAGCACTCCTTCTGAAGCCAAACCTGGTCCTCTTTGGACTTGTGGGCTGGCGCCGAGTTCTGCTGCTACACCCAGGGTCTGCCAGCAGCCCCCTGATGTCATCAGAGGATCACCACACTCTTGAGCACATCCAGGTACACTTTGGGGTTGACTTTCAAGCCAACTTCGAAGACGTGAGGTGGTATAATGTGGCCCTCACTTGAAATTACACCAAAGACCGTTGCTGAAAACTTTGAGCTATGCCCTCAAGCATTGAGCAGTTCGAATTTGTGTTTTGAGGGTGCTGGCAATGGTCCTGTTGCATTATTTAGCCACCCAAACAAGGATTGTACTTGTTATAAGCCATCTTTAGTGTATGATTACTATTTCAGTGTTATGTGACCAGTAGTTTAAGATTTTATCGACTAAATATTTCACACATGCATACATCTACTGTTTTATTTATAAAGATTTTATTCACTTGCTAATCAATCGTTTTTTGCCTCCTAATTCTTATCAGTTATTGCCAGAATATCAAAGTTCTCTTTTTTATAACTATTTCTCGTTTGGATTTGGAAAAATGTTTGTTACCATTTAGTAATACTGTCAGGTTAGCATTCCTATGTTTTTATATACATATAAACGTTAAATTTCTTAAAAGTTAAGTAGAAAAAAAGGAAAGAAACTGAGACATGTGCATGCGAGTATTGTTTTTTTTTTTTTTTTTTTTTTTTTTCAACCGTTTATTTCTTGTAAGTAATTAAAAAAAAAATACTCTAGCTGAGATCGAAACCAAAACCTAAAGACAGTGAATCACATACGATAATCATTAAACCAGCTTGCCACGATCTTTAAAGTGTGAAAGTTGACAAATAGATACAAATTTGATGATCCCGAAATATCAAATGTTCAATTTTGACCCCTTAACAGCTCTTTTTCTTAGATGAAAACAGATTAAAGTTTTCATCGTGTGTGAATATCCTATATACCAAATTTCATGTTTGTAGGTAAAAAATTTGTTGAGTAGGTGAGGTTGAGAAGTGTCCTCACACACATTTTCACTTTTCTAGATATATAGATTATTATTAATTTTGGCCAGATGATGATTTTATCAGTCCTTTTGTTTCTGCTTGAAATGAGGAAGATAAAAATTATCAAGCAATGTGAGGTGCAAAAAATGTTTCACTGTTTTCATATATTTTTTTCTAGCAAAAGTTGGATATCTTTGGAATTTATTATTTAGTTCTCTACCTCCTGCTTCCTCTCGCTCTAGGGGTAAGAAGTATTGTCCAATTTCGGCTAGCCGGTCGTTTGTCTCTTGGTCAACAAGATATGTCCTCCTGCTCCATGCTTTGCATACTGGACACCTTCACATGATTTGTGGTGCGGGTGTGGGTTATGAAGGGATTTGACTGACCCACAAACAAGAAAAGCTGGCAGGAGGCCAATAGACTATGAACATGTTAGAGAATCTTCCAGGGCCTTAGGCAAAACTGAGTGTATTTGATACAGCCCTCAAAATACAACATGGCAGATACTTGAAATAATTGCCTTAGTTGTTTCATCATGCAAACCTTCTCTTACCCCCCCCCCTCCAACCTGCATGGTTTCAATCCTTACCTCCCAAACCATAATTTGCTTTCAGTTTTTTTTTTCTCTCTTTTTCCAAATGGAGCTTTTATTCTCTTTCTCTCTTTTTTCCCCCCCCCCCCTCTCTTCCCCCTCTCTCTCTCTCTCTCTCTTCCCCCTCTCTCTCTCTCTCTTCCCCCTCTCTCTCTTCCCCCTCTCTCTCTCTCTTCCCCCCTCTCTCTCTCTTCACCCCTCTCTCTTCCCCCTCCTCCTCTCTTCCCCCCCCTCTCCCCCTCTTTCTCTTCCTCTCTCTCTCTCTCTCTCTCTCTTTCTCTTTCCCCCCTCTCTCTTCCCCCTCTCTCTTCCCCTCTCTCTCTTCCCCCTCTCTCTCTCTTCCCCCCTCTCTTCCCCCCTCTCTTCCCCCCTCTCTTCCCCTCCTCTCTCTCTTCCCCCCTCTCTCTCTTCCCCCTCTCTCTCTCTTCCCCCCTCTCTCTCTCTTCCCCCTCTGTCTTCTCCCCTCTCTCCCTTTCCCCCTGTCTTCCCCTCTATCTCCCCCTCCCCCTCTCTCTTTCTCCCTTCTTCCCCTCTCTTCTCTCTCCCTTCTTCCTCTCTTGTCTCATCTATACGCCTTTATGCCTTACATATTTTTCAATCCCCAATTTGTTTCAACAACTGGACAGACGATTTCGAATTATTTCCATACGTTATCACTGCCTTAACTGCTGAACATACTTTTCAGTTTTTCTCAGCTTCAACTCGCATTTGTTTTGATTCCTATAATACTGGGCAGTTGGCCAACTTCCTTTCACTAACCAACAAATGCTGGGTATTAATCAATGGAAATCGCTATCCTTGTTACATGCACAACTCGCACAGTCGTGTGAGTTGTGCCAGTTTTGTAACCTTGTTTGATGCTCTTAAACCATCTGAGATTCTCATCTAAATCCTACAATGTTTGAAATGCTGAGACCATTATTCTTTCAGACCAAATAGAAATAAATCTACATGATCCAATATTTGTTCGAATCCTGCATCATTGCCATTCATTCAGTTGTAAACTAATATCTTTTATTTATAGATGCGATCAACATGACATTGAGTGTTAGAATAATAGTACTCCTAATCTTTATTGTCTTATAATTATATCTTTTTAAAACCTTTTCATGTAATTTTTATATGAAGTTCATTATATATAAAAGCATTTTGTGTGGGTGTGTGTGTGTGTGTGTGTGAGACTTCATTCGCTATCGACTCCAAAACTGTTGGGGTGATATATATATTTTTAAATTTCACACAAATGTACCTTGTGTCTGGGAGTGTTCTAATATAAGTTTTGTATCCGAATGCCTCCGATAAGTATCGAAAATCAATCTCAAAATTCAGATTTTAACCAAACTTAACACCCTTATACAGCCTAACATCACAAGTGCATTTGAGAAGTTTCATCACTGTATAAGCAGAAGGGTCTCACATATAAAATCAATAGTAGGTTCTTTTATAAGATATGAACACGTTCCAAATTAATGTTACTGTTTAGAGCACAATTTAATAATGATACTTGACTTTTGTATTTTAAATTTTAATTTTAGCAATTATATATAATAATTTTATAAAATCGACAGCAGGTTCTCTACAATGCATTGTGGACAAAGTCATTGCATGGAAGCTTGTGAAGCTTCCTTTCGGTGCACTATGGAGGGTCTCCTACTAAAGCAAGCAATCTATTTGATGAAAAATGGACGATTTCATCAATTTCAATGACAATAAAAGTATTAGAAGTGTGGAATATTTGTTGATCCTTATTCAATCCCGAGCAACATCGGATATCCCTGCTAGTGTTTATATATTTCTATGTACAAGATTTATTCGTAGACAAATTAACCGATTGCTATGAATTTTGGAACGCTACTGCTAAGCATAAAGGTGGCTGATGTGTGCTATATTTAGTTGTATGCAAACTTAAAGGGTTTATAGGAACCTAGTAGGCGATGCCCTTTTCACTTCTCTGCAACCTCTTTCCAACAGAAGACACATTGCGAGCCTGTCTCTGCTCTATTGTCGTTTTTATAGCAAGTGCTCGACTGAGCGCCAATCTATTTTCCTTCTTGCCAATCTTTCACAAAAAACACTTGTCTAGCTAAAAACACTATCAATAAATTTCCCCACTCTCTATCAGTGCCTAAAAGTGGATTCCATCAACAAAGCTTCTTTCCTGGAACTGTTCCGCTGGTTTGCTTTCCAGCTGATTACAACATTGTCAAGTCCAACGTAAACAAGTTCTTATCGAACCATCCTTACAAATAATCTGATTATATCAAATTGCGATCACAAACGATTACTATACTATCTCAATGACTACAGTACACACATTAACCCTTATACTCGAGTAGCCTCCGGGCCTTGACATGTGGTAACCTCCTTTGTAAAAATAAAAAGATAAAAAGCATAATATGGGCACAAATTGGAAATTATGTATATAAAGTATAGACAAACGACCCATGGAGAGAATTAGTAATGGCTTTTGGATAACTTTAAAAAAAATTTCTTGTAACAGTTCATAATAAATTAATGTTTGCCATTATTCATTTGTAATTTTATCATTCTATTTTTTCCACACACACACATATATATCTTGTCAATACTAGCAGTAGGTAAAACGATTCAATAAAAAAATGAGGGATAAATCAGTAAACCTTTTTGAAAATGTTTAATTTTCAGGGGCGATAATTTAAATTAACCGAAGTGCAAAGAAAAATATACGCGATAAGAGTTTACAAAGAAGGTAAAGGTGACTTCTCTCTTTCTTTCCTTCCTTTAAGTGAGCTATGTTACAAAAAGAAAGGAGAGAGGGTGACACTGTTCCCTCTATTAAGCGACCAATGAAATATTTTTTATTGTTTTTAAATCTAATTTTAAAAAATTTATGTAAAATAAATAAATAAAAAAAAAAATAAAACACATGCTATCGCTCAGGTGAATTGATTTTTCTCTTTTTTTTTTTCTGTCATATCTTGATGGTATTATTCTTAAAGATATATAACTTTGTATCAAAATTACCAAAATATTAATGTCAATTTACATGTATAAATGTTTATTGAATTATATGAATGAATAGTTTTGTTTTGTGTCTGCAACAAACTTATGAAATGTTTATTTGTATCATTTCGATATTTTGGACTACTGTTCCCATCTTGAGTGTTATTTTCACAACGTTTCGGTAAATATAACATCCGATTTTCAGGGAATCTGCACGGAATTTCGAACGGAACCCTTTATTTGATCCACGGAGCTAGCATGCTCTAGTTCTTTCAACCATGACTGGGTAGAAGTTCTAAATAATTCGCAATTTTATTTTAAGTGTTACCTGCACAGGGGATTGAACCATCAACACTCAGAAGAGTTTAACTTACAACTGAATTTTACCAATTACTTAATCCACTATGCCATGTCCAAAATGTTTATCATTTAAATTTTTGTTTCAAGTAGTGAACTGTGTAAAGTGATAGCTGCTAGTGTGTGTGTGTATATATATATATATATATATATATATATATATATATATATATATATATACACACACACACACACACTAGCAGTTCAGTCCGGCCCTACTTGCCCTATGGGTGAATACATTTTATGTAAGATTTCAAATGCTTAGACTAAAACTTGTCTGAGTAATTTCGTAGAAACTGCAGAGGTAAATTTTTAACTTTGACCCCAATTTGGACCCCTTAACATTTATTATTTTGATCTCAAATCAAAATAAAAAGTTTGACCCATGTCCAAGTTACTTACATCTAAAATTTCAAGTGTTTAGACCCAAAGTTGGCGGAGAAATTTGGTAGAATCTGCAAAGGTCAACTCTTTCAACTTTGACCCCTTGGCAGCTCAAATTTTCGACCCAACCTGATTAAAAAGCTTCCTCTATTTCTGAATACTCTTTATGTAAAATTTGAAATGTTTAGACCAGAAATTGGCTGAGTAATTTGGTAAAGACTGGAGAGGTCAATTTTGTTTTTTAACTTTGACTCAAATTTTGACCCATTAACATTTATTTTGGGGGGCTAAAATCAAATGAAAAAGTTTGATCCATGTCCAAGTAACCTATATTTGAAATTTCAAGTGTTTTAGACCCACAATTGGCAGAGGAGTTTGGTAGAAATTTTGGAGGTCAAATCGTTAAACTTTGACCCCTTGATAGCCAAATTTTTTGCCAAAAACCGATTAAAAAGATTTTCCCAAATCTCAATACCCCTTATGTCAAGTCTCAAGTCTAAAAATTGACAGTTATTTGGTAGGGAAATGCATGCACGGACGCGCGCGCGCACACACACACACACACACACACACACACACATTTTCATTTTTATAGATATATAGATTAGCAGGGAGACTCGACGTTACTCGGTACAATAAATATGGGAGTGTGAAACATTCGTTATCATTCAACAAATAGTTCACACTCCCATATTTTATTATCATTGAAATCGGTGAAAACGATTTTTCAATCAAATGATTTCTTGCTCTAGGTGGGGACCTATCACGGTACACAGAGAGGAAGCTTCACATGCATCTCCGCAGTGACTTTACAATACGCTGTCTATATTGCACTGTAGAGAACCTACTGTTGATTTTATAACAAACTCGCCCCTGTCATATCATAGAACCTATTGATTTTATATGTCAGGCCTTTCGGCTTGTTTGGTAATAAAACTTCTCAAATACACTTGTGATGTTAGGCTGTGTAAGGTGTTAACTTTGGTCAAAATCGCCTATTTTTTTCATTGGATTATTTCGATACTTATCAAAGACATTCCGGTACAAAACCTATCCAAGAACACTACCGGTCCTGGATATGACCTTAAACTATATCCGGTGGTGAGACCCCAGCTTGCGGGCTTTGGGGAGTGTGGAGCCACCCTTTAATTGCCATTGCTCCCAGGTCCACTCTGACCCGGACTGGTAGTACCTGTTAGGGTCCCAACTATGGGTTAAATAGAAACCGACTTAAAAAAAACAAATATACTCTATTAAAAAATTGTTCTTCAAAATCACTGGATTCAGCATTAAATAACCTGAAAAGGGTTGATATGCCGTAAAACAACCAACCAACCAAGAACACTGCCATAAAGTACTTTGCGTGAAATTTCATAAAAATCGGTCCAGCCGTTTTGGAATCCATAGGGAACGAACTCAGTTCCTTTTATATATAAACACACACACACACACACACACACACACACACACACACACACACACACACACTCTCTCTCTCTCTCTCTTCATGTTTTAACATCTATAAACGAACCTGTTTATACACAAGCAGAATCTTCTGTTTTGTGAAGGCACAACTCTACACTTATCCATAAAAACCACACACACAACAAAATTCAACAAAATAATGCAAAAACATTCCTCAATTGAGTCATACTATTAATAATTTTATATTCTATTTTATTATTATTATTATTAACAAATTTAATTAGCAATTCGTTTGATGTCATTGTTCAGCTTTCTTTATTGACTGTGCACATCAAAGAGTTTGGGATTAGCAAAAATAGCTGGCCAAGGGGGAAGAACGGAGACTTTGGAATTAATTGCTATTCAGAATTTGAACATTTTTCTATTCTTCTTTTATCCTCATCTCTCATCCTCTTCTAACTATAAACACAAATTGACGGCTGCTGCTGCTGCTGCTATACATGGTCTTCTAAGAAAAGAGAAATATTTATTTTTGAAAAAAAAATTTTTTTTTAATTGTTCCTATTTGTTCGAATGGTGTTGTTTGGCTATACCGTCTTTGTAGGCTTCAAAGTCTGGTAATAAAGTTGGGAACAATTTAGGAAAGTTTTGGCTTTTAAAAATTCTGTTTTCTTTTCTAAATTGTAGATTTACCATTTTCTCTTTGCTGGTTTAAAAAAAGAAAAAAAAGTTTTCTTTAAAGTTCTTCTATTTCTGTTTACCGAAACATGTGAACGGCTTTGATAAAAACAACTTGTATTTGTTTGAAGTTATTTGTGCAGCTTTTACGAATGGAAGTTATTTGTAAAAATCTCTTTATGATTACTTCAACTTCGAAAACTATTTTATTTTCCCCCACCTGCAAATTGAAATGGATTTGGAATCTAATTTAAAATTCTTTTTCCGCTATCTTAAACAAACGAGCAACATTCAGCGATTTATCTTCATTGATGAAATGAAATAAGTTTTAGTTATTTGTGAGTTATACTAAATCTATAGACTCTATGGAATCGGCATGTCCTTTGCCCCCCCCCCTTTCCGACAAAGGAGGGATTGGACCTAGTAATTCACTCCTGTTCATCTGCTTGCACTTTTCTCAATAACTACGCCTTGGATATTTATTTATTTATTCTAATTTTGCACAAACATTAGTCATAGTGAAAGTAAATTTTTCACACGTGGAGGGCATGCTCGGCTTTTTATTATTTTTTTTAAGTAATAATTTGTTAGTTAAACAGAATTTTAATTTTATAAAAGTGAACTTTTCTGTCTGCAGTACGGTCCCTACAAAATTACTGTCAATTTTTAGTCTACAGACTTGAAATTTAATATTCGGACCTGTGGAACAAAATCGATTTGGTTTTTAGTCGGAAAATAATTTTTAAGGGATCAAAACGCTCTACGTATGCGCAAATATACATTTATATGCTTAACTGCGTTCATTTGCCAATTTTTGATATGCATGTATCGTTAGCTCTGATAGTAGAATACCACTATAGTTTTTGGATTTGTTTTAAATTGATGCCATGCAAGTCATTTTTTTTTTCTATAATAATAAATACGAAAAATTTGCATGAATTAAAATATATTAAAGCGTATTTTGCGACTGGGCGATGTTGGGTGGCGTACTAGTTATTAATAATTGATTCCATTAAAGATCTTTGTTTTCCTATATAATTTGTACTAGCAGGCCACCTAGCATTGTCTGGTCGTAAAATAAGCTTAAATATGACATTTTGATTAATGCAAATTTCGTATTTATTATTATATTATATTGAAGCCAATATATAGTAATGATTTAAAAAGTTAAAACAAAATAAGTCGTGCACCACCACCGAGAATGGAAACCAAAACGTTTAGCTTACAATTTACTTTTTCCTTTGACTTTAATGCCTGAGTTATGAAAACATCTTTGCTGCAAGACTAGCAATCAAAACATTAACCAATAGCTATTACGTTACTCATGCATATTCATAATGCCGTCGTTCAACCTTCACCTGGTAAATTCCATTTCTTTAATTTTCATACTTTTGCAGCGATTTTTTTTGTGTTCGAATACCCTATGTATTAAGTTTCATGTCTGTAGACAGTAAAGTGGCAGAAGAGTTTAGTAGGCAAAATTTTAAAAAACAAATATATATATATATATATAGAAAAAGGTTTACTATAACCTTTTTACGCAAATATAAATCCTGTAGAATATCTGCATGAATATAATTGCACGTAATAGTTAACTAAAGTTGATCATCCCATAAGAAAAACGAAAAAAAACTATTAGGAAATTAATTAAAAAGAATATGCAAATTAACTAGATCTTTTGCAGATGAATGCAATTCCACGATGCATATATAACAGTTGTATCGCCTTTTTAAATAAATACAAAAAAAAGGGGTTTTAATATGAATATCAATACAAAAAAAACCCCTTAAATCCAAAGAAGTATAGATTTTGTGACGAATCTCCAACTGAATCACCCCCCCCCCCTTTCTCCTCTATTACACCAAAGGAATGGGATCTGTATGAATCTTTGTTGCCTTTGGTGTCTTTAAAAGTGTAAGAGTACCAGGAGAGTTGAAGTCATTTTTCTTCTAATCTGTTGTGTATGTTATTTGGCATAGTATTTTAAACCTATTTTATGTTGTGTTAAAAATCTCTATCCACTGCGCCACAGGCCCCAAAAAGATAGTGAGACGAAAAACAACCACGGAAGGCGGTGATTGCTGAGAGTGCAGTTGGGAGATTCAGAGTTCCTATCTCGTTGCGGTTACCACCTGATAGGGACCAGAGGAGTGGTTGGCTGAAGCGTCATGAAACAACAACTAAAAGATGAGGATAATGGCCCGCAATGAATAAATGAATAAATAATACTTATTGGAATAAACATTCCAATTAATTAATATATAAAAATAATGGTTGATTAATAATGGTTAAAGTTCCAACCAATGTTATATGCACTGCTGTTTAAAGCTCTTTCAGCAGAGATTTTTGTGAACACACGACCCCCCCCCCCCCTGTAACTTTTATTCCTATTGATGAGTTTTGCCTAAAATCTGAAAGACCAATATCTGTGCATGGAGGAGGGAGATAAAATAACAGCCTATAACTTTTTTACAAATATTTTAATGGAATGTGTTCTGATGATTTTGTTGCACTTGTGCCCCTCCCCGAAAAACCCGCTTAGCATCAAAATCAAACCCCTACACTGTTGAGGTCCCTAAATGCCAGTAAGCTTTTTACTCTAATAGTTTCTCCTCTTGAACAGCTAGACTTTGGAATTCCCTTCCTGCTACCTGCTTCCCTGACTATACTGATATGCAGAAGTTTAACTGTAACGTAAACCAACATCTTGTTAATCTTTCCTAGGCATGATCCCCTTGTATACAAGTGGCGATATACCTTGTTAGAGATAAACAGGAGTAAAAAGAGAACAAAAAAAATCTTGTATAATTTTAGAAAATATTTAAACTTGAAAAAACAATCTCTGAAATTGTGCAAATGAAAGCTCCGTTTCCAAGTTCCTCTTGTAAAATATTCACAGCTAGAACTCGACTTCTACCAACAGTGCATTTTTTTTTTTTTTTTTTGCTAGGGTACCTAAAAACTAAACAGAATTTTTTTTTTTACTAAGAATTTCTCATTTAAATTCTTTTTCTCACCTTTTTGGTCCTTTTCACACACACACACACATATATATATATATATATATAACTACTTCATTTACTCACATAAAATTAATATACGAAAGTATAAATTTATATGTAAAAATATAAAAGCCAAGTACGTCCAAGGATGGAATACTGCTGCCATATCTGGGCAGGAGCTGCTAAAAACAGCCTATCCTGCCTTGACAGAGTACAAAATAGACGTCATGGCTTAGTGGGGGATGCCCTTTTCTCTACCCTGCAACCTCTCTCCCACAGAAGAGACGTTGCGAGCCTATCCTTGTTTTATCGTTATTTCCATGGCAGGTGCTCATCTGAACTCCAATCTCTGGTCCTCCCTCACCAATCTTTCACGAAAAACACCCGTCTAGCCGAATCTACTGTGAAAAATTTCCCCCACTCTATATCTGTGCCTAAATCAAAATGTGGATTCCATGAACAAAGCTTCTTTCTTAGAACTGCATGCCTGTGGAACTCTGTTCCGTCTGCCTGCTTTCCACCTGACTACAACTTGGATGTGTTCAAGTCCAACGTTAACAAATTCCTAATGAACCGCCCCCTTAAGTAAACACTTCATCAAATCTCCACACTAACATAATGTACTTGCAATAACCCTTATCCCTGAGTGGCTTCCGGGCCTTGATAAGTGGTGACCACTGTGTAAAAAAAAAAAAAAAAAAATTCTGGGAAGGGGTGAGAATTTGTACTGAACTTAGTATGGTACAAGAGTGTAAGAGTGATCACTAAGTTTGTTGAATCAACCAAGAAGAGCCTGCTTATAAAATCAGTGCCCCCTCCCATTTTCTTTTCTTTTTTAAGGGAGTCGCCACTTATCAAGGCTTGAAGCCACTTGAGGATAAGGGTTAATGCGTGTAAGGTGATCACTGAGACAATAGTGCAGTGATCGGTAGTGGTGAAACTTGGGTAAAATTTGATTATTTAAAGTAGTGGCACTTGGGTAGAATTCGATTATTTAAAAGAATTTGTTTACATTGGACTTGAAAACGACCATGTTGTAGTCAGTTGAAAAGCAGGCCAGCGAAATAGTTCCACAAATGGGCAATTCTATGAAAGAAGCTTTGTTCATGAAATTTGCATTTAGATTTAGGTTGAGATAGTGGGCGGAAATTGTTGATGGTGGTTGTAGCTAGACGGGTGCTTGTTCTGAAAGTTAAGACAAACTGATGTATGTAACAAAAATAGCCTCAAATTCAAATTAATTTACAAATCTGTTGTATACAAAAATTTGTACAGTTTTATTTTAATTCTTTTTTTTATAACTCGGTTCAGACAAAGAATAAGGTCACTTAAAAAAAATACTTCAACGTCAAAAACTAACCAATGATAAGTGTTAAATGCATAGAAACTTGGAAAGCAGCAATCCTTCCCTCTTTGTCAGAAACATCGCTCATGGAATGTGAAAACCAAAGGGAAACATAAAGGAAGTGAATTATAAGACTACCGGCAATAAATTCAAGATCCACTTTCTAGTCTCCTCAAATTTTGACATAAAATGATCTAATCATCGTTGATATGATGTAAAACTCAACAGCCCCTAGCAGAGCAATGCAGTGTAACCTTGCTGGTTACCATTATATTGTAGTTGTGCAGTTTAGTATTTCAATCAGTATTTTTTAAAATTTTTTATCATGTGTTTTACCAATGGAATATTCAGTCTCCTCAGTTTCTTTTACAGAATAAATGTAATCCAGATTATTATAGTGTTCTAAAAAAAAAAAAAAATAGTTATGTAAATATATTTTTGTATAGGTTATGTCTTAAAGGACAACGCCCCTCCCCCCAAGGGTGCTGCATGGGAATCTATAATAAAGAAAGGATTATACAATACCAAATGCACATATCATGAAACAGCACTGCTAGCATCTGATGATGTTCTTCCAAAGATGACCGTGATCATGTGGGTTCAAAGATGGCTTGTTAGACAGATTCGAGCTCTGAAATATTTCCCACATGTTGGATACCTGTGGGATAAATTCCATGTCAGTTGTTGGCTGTTGTTTCTTTTCTAATCTTACGTTTTCTCCTGCGTTCTTCATTGCATGCAAATTCAGCAATTGTAGCCCCTTTGTGAGTTGCGGCACGCCAGGAACATTTGACTTAGGTTAGTTTTTCCCATAAGTTGGTTCACAAACCAAACTGTTTGAGGTAGACCTTCAGGTTGTCCTTGAACTGTTTCCGCTGTCCTCCTGTGGGTCTTTTCCTTTCGACAGTTCACCGTGAAGGAGCTGTTTTGAATCCTGCATGCGGCATATATGACCTGCTCAACGGACATGGCATTGCTGTAACATAGTGTGTATTGACAAAAGGGTTGACCAGGCTTAGACCTCTGTGTCTGGTATTTTGTCTTTCCACTTGATTTTCAACAATCTATGAAGGTAGGTCACATGGAAAAGGTTCAGTTTCTTGGCATGTCTGGCATCTAATGGCAAGGAGAAATCTAATACAACTGGAAACCATGCTGAGATAAGCAGAGAAAATTTTTTGCGATTTCAGGTTTTCCTTTTTCTTTTAGACTAGTTGCTTAACTAAGGCTTGAGTCTAGGCTACTTTACCATATAATCCATAGCTGGAGGGAAGATATATAAATGTGTATTTGTTCTAAAGGTATTAATAAAATTGATTCAGAACTCCAACCTGTCATGTCGAGCCCACAGTTGGCAGCTGTAACCACATCCCATCGCTTCCATTATATGCATACAGTGCACCCTAAGATTATAAAAATACTAAAATAATTCATGGAGAAAAGTTATGGGCAACCCTCAGTTAATCTATCTTATTTAGATGACATTATACAAATCTTTTTTAAGATTATAGGGCCATTATTTATGACAACTAGATTTCACAGTTATAAGAGGGAGACTCCAAAAATAATATCCTATATTTTTATTACGCCTGAATGCATCAGAGAGGATTGTAAATTGCATGGTTATGATGACTGAACACATGCATTCATGACCTGAAAGTTTCATCTCTCTGTTGCAGATATTGACGGTGTGAGACTCTTAAGAAAGCAATCCCTGTCATGTACATGTATCAGAAGCAGAAATACGTCATTGAATTCCTGGCACAAGTACATTAAGAATGGTGGTAACTATGTAGAAAAATAAATTCTGGAGCACAAAAGGTTGCTCGTTTTAATGGAGCCACTTCCGTCTTTGTAGCTCTTCAACGTTTTATATTTTTTTTTGGTTAAAAAGATAGGCCTTACTTTTAGAACGATCCTCGTAGTTGGCAAATTTTTCTTTATCGTTTCTCTTGATAATCTGTCAATAATTTAGCAAAACTCTAATTATTAAGTGTGGATATTCTTCATTCCACCTCCCACCCATTTTCTTCTGCGGCGCATTTTATTAAAAACGTTGTAGTTGATAACATCAAAAGCACATGATCAGTTGCAAGATTATTGTATCGGCAATAAAAATTGTTTTAGAATTTTTGGTACTCCCACCAACCCCCTCTCTTCTCCATCTTCATCCCCCATCCTCATTTTTGCAAATGCTGCATTCTTTTGAAGACATTCTCAGGAATCTATTCCAGCTGTTGATGTTCCAAGATGATGTCTTTTGATTGTTCGCTTGATTATATGTGCCCTTTGATCTCTCTTCTTTGCTTATCTTGTCTGCCTAAAACATCTACATAAATCTTTCGTTTCTTTTTAGAAAAAAAAAAAAAAAAAAAAATGAGTATCTTCTTACTTTGGTCGTTTTTATTTATTTAAAAACTTTTTTTTGTCTTGACTCGCTCCTTTGTTGTTCTCTCCCACGTGTTTTTTAAGATTATGAAATCAAAGAAGATTTCAAGAAACAAAATGGTTTCTTAAGATAAAACAAGCCTTGCTTAATGACGTGAATGTTGCTTCTGCACGATTTCTTCTTTTGCTTCATAAAATAGCATCAGAGTCTGAGTGAATGTGTCTTAATTTTTATCTTTTCTCTGACATACAATGTTGCACTCGAATCTCTGGCAATTGTTTTTTTTTTTTTTTTTTTTTTTTTTAAGAGGATAACACATATCAAGGCCCGGGGGCCACTCGAGGATATGGATTAATTTGTGTATTGTAGTCATTGGGGCAGAAGCATAGTAATTGTTTGTAGTGGAAATTTGGTATAATTAGATTATTTATAAGGACGGCTCAATAAAAACTTGTTTTGGCATTCGTGAATTTTGTAACACAATACTCATAAAAGTTTTCAGACGTTTCAGTGTACGTCCTTTATATGCTTGATGCCAAATGCTTACTGAACTATAATGTGACAATGCAACTAAATTAAAATAACGAAAATGAAATTAATATTTTACTGTTCGAATTGTGTTCCTCTTTTTTTTTCTCTGCTTTTTCTTTTTGTTTCTCCTTTTGTACTCGCCTTCTTCTTTTTCTCATGTAATCCTTTGCCCTCTTTTCTCACCGTGTTCATTCCACCCCCTCCTCTCTCTTTATATACTAGCAGTTCAGCCTGACTTTGCTCAGGCCCTATGTACTGTTCATAACTTTATGTGCATATATATATATATATATATATATATATATATATATAAAAAAATTGGCGGAGGGGTTCGTTGAACTTTGACCCCTTGACAGTCAAATTTCTGGCCTAAAAGCAATTAAAAAGATTTTCCCAAATCTCAATACCCCTTATGTCAAATCTCGAGTTTTTAGACTGAAAATTGACAGAGTAGTTTGGTAGGGAAATGTACAGACACACGCACAAAGACAATTTCACTTATATATATTATTTTAAACTGTGGTGTTTGTGGGGAAAGAAGCCAGGCATGGTGCTCGATTATAAAGAAAAAATTTCAATATAAGAGCATAATATTTATTTTAAAATTTTACAGAAGGTCAAAAAATTATCAGTACCGTCGTTTTCCAATCCGATATAAGAGGACCAGTATGGTCGAAAAATATTGGAATGCTCAATATATTAAAGAAAGTTAAGTTACAAGAAATAAATATTACACATTTATTAAATAGAAGTAAGACTTGTTCACGTTGGAAGATGTTTCGTTGTTGACACCAAATCATCTGACACCGTCTAGAAAACAGGGGAAGCAATGCAGCAATAAAATATTTCTAAGTATGCCGGAATGCCAAATAAATTATCACAAAAGAAATGGCTAATTTGTCAATAGTTGCACTGTGTTGAAGGGGAGGAGAATATATTAACATTTGAAATTATTTTTCTTTCAAAAATGAGCGGCATTTCTATATATTTCTGCATGTTGACTTGCATAACACAATTTGAAATTATTTAAATGACATTTCGTTTAGATTTAATATCCGGGTTAGGGTAAACGTCAGAATTAATATTATCAGAGTACTAAAATTAATATTATCGTAATACTAATTAGCTTTTGTCAGACCTACGATTGGAGATTGCTTTACTGTTTAGCTTGAATTTTTAAAATATTTAAAACTATGCATAGTTTTATTAGAAAAATGATGAGTGTAAAAAGGATGAGGGAGGGGGTAGATAAATTTTTTGTGTAAGAATATTGAGTTTATCAGAAATGTTTTTCATCATATTCTCAAGGGATACCTCTTGATGTTGGCACTAATCCAATGTGCAGTGTTCTACTACTGGTTAGATTAATGGAAGAAAGAAGGAAAAAAAAGTGCAAGGCTTTTTATGCTATGGCCGGCATTGAACATTTCAGAGAGAAAACATTTCTGGCTAAAGATCTTAACATATTGTTCCTCGCTAAATAGATCGCTACAAACCTCGAATTTATATTCAAGAAACATTATTTATCCTAAAATGAGGAAGAGGGAGAAAAAAGAAGACAAAGAGAATTCTACCAATACCATAGTTCGGTTCTAAATCTTCAGTTTGGTCGGAAGGTATCTGCTCCTGTTTGTAACGTTTCCAATATTGGGGTATGGCTTGGTTATTCGGAGTTTAATAGACTCTTATTCATTCTCTGTTCGCGCGTGCGTGTACGTGTGCCAAGTATTTGGGTGCATTTTACTTCCTTTTGAATCAGCTTAGCTCAACTGACTGCTACACTTGAGTGCTTGCCATTCAGTTTCTATGAAGCCATTATTTTGAGGAGGGACCGCCTTGTATATAGCACCAGCACAAATGTGGGGAAAGAGAGCCATGTGGGTGGGGAGGGGCTATAACCATCTGTAACAGAGCCACAACTGACCGGCCGGCCCCTCTCATCTTTTTCCACCCTCTGAAGTCGCCAGGTATGACACGCAATACACTCATTATTACTTCAGCTGGAGTGCAATTCTTGCTCGCAGCTTTGCCTAAAATTTTCAATGCTTTCAATCCAAAAGCTAACTTTTCATATTTTCTGATAATCTTCTTGTGAGAAACACTTCTATGTATTCTTTTCTACATGACACACGGAATTAATATTTCGTATAATTTGCGCTGTGAGTTTTTTTTTTGACAAACGTCTTCATTATATTCTTATGCGTTGGAACCAGTTTATCTTATGTGAGGAGATTGGTTGTGTGGTTATTTTGTTTTACGGCATATCAGTCCTTTTCAGGTTATTTAATGCCTAATTGAGTAATTTTGAACAAAAAGTTTTATTATTGGGAATCCTATAAAGTGAGTAATTTTGTATATTTATTTACTCATCAGTCGATCGCCTTGTTAGAAACTATGAAAAGTCAGCAATAAATATACAAAATAACTCATCTCAAAGGATTCCATTTGGTATGAACTCGATGATGGAAGACCAGATAAGAACGAAAAACTTGGATTTATAAGACCAAAAAATCCAACCTTGATCGCCCTTTGGGGTTCGTGGCACAGTGGATAGGAAACATTTAATCCAGGTGAGCATTGTCTGTAGATAGCGGTTTCAATCCTACTCAGTCGTCCAAAGGAAACATGGTGAGATAACAGCAACTATGGAAGGCAGTAATTACTGAGGATACAGTTAAGAAACTCAACATTCCTATCCCGTCATGGTTAACCACTTGACAAAGACCAGAAGAATAGTTGACCGAGACGTTATGAAACAACAATTATGAAGATGAGGATAACAGTCGGCAAATAAATGAATATACAAAAAGGTTTTATGCTTCAAGTTCTTTATATCTTCAAATATTTATTAAAGGTGTTTGGTTTGGTTTAGTGTGGGGAAAAATGTTTTTGGCTTTGGAGAACCTGATTGAATTTTGTAAAAAGGGCAATGAAAAAGTAATATCAATAATTGGTGTATTTTAGAGCAAGATGCTGGCATCTTCAGACAGCCTGATCTGGCAGTACCAAATATTCAAGGAGAAATTATCAATTTTGATCCCTTAGCAACCCTTTTTTCCCCCCCGGATAATAATGGATTAAAACGTTTTCCACATGTCTGAATACCTTATGCACAAAATTTCAAGTCTGTAGATAAAAAATTCTTTGAGTATATAGGTTGAGAATTGTCCTCACCAACATAGATTCTCACTTTTATAGATATATAGATAGACTTGTGGGGATCCATGTCTAGGGGGTTGCTCAAAACATTTGAGGAAACTAAGAAACACTTACTCCCATTCCTAAACCCCATATGAATTTTATTTGCAATTTTTACCATTAAATGCCCATTTTTTGAATAAGTAAAAGTAGTTAAAATGCATTCTTTGCTATTGATAAACTATGATATTACTGTAAAATCCCGACGAAAGCAAAAATAAAAATTAAAACAATTTTCTGAATAAAATTGTTTTGGGTAACTGAACAAAATTGCTATGAAACAATTTTGTAAAGCATCACCATGATTGTTATATATCAAGACATAAGTGAACAGTCGATTTTTTTTTTTTTTTTTTTTTTTGCATTACCAATACCAAAATCAGCAAGACAGAGTATACAATTGTTGAAGCAGCTTGTTCTGTTGGGCTGAGGTATGGTTCTGTGCACTTCTAGGAGGTCCACCCTGCCAGGCTTTACCTTCTCATCCTTTGAGAAGGGGTTAGTCTATTGCAAATTGCCCCTGCCGGGAAATTCTGATGGAGCTTCACAAGATTTGATTTTATTTATTTATTTATTATTTATTTTCTTTTTTGTATATCAGAATATTTTTTCTTTAGGGCACTGGCTTTTCAAATTTCACCTTTTTCCAACCTTGTGTCACATCCTTTTGCCATGAGAGAAATATAAATAAAACCAATGACAATAAGGATGAGTAGAAATGGTTGCAAGCAGAATTTCCATGAACAGTTTCTTTCCAAGGGCATCCAGTTTGTGAAACTCATTACCAGTGGTCTGTTTTCCCAGCAGATTACAACATATTTAGCATTAGATTTGAAAACGACTAATTGTCATAAATCCTCGCCATAAGTAATCAAATTTGATTTGTTCCATTCATTGTTTTTAATATTATTATCCGATTTTGATATTTAAGCGGCTGCAAGTGTCCCCGGCCTCTGAGGTAACACCAGGCAGCATCTCATACCTGCCCTCCATGCGATCTGATCCAAGGAATTGATATCAGTCATGTTGCAAGCAGTCAAATTACTTCTTTAAGCCAGGGATTCTTCAATATACCACATACCCTTGTGCCTAGATAGGAAGCACACTGTACATGGCCAAACTATCTGAGACACCATAATATTCTTCATCTTTCAGCTGACAATAAATCCATCCCAGTAATCCTTATCCTCGAGTGGCTTTTGGCCTCGATAAGTGGTGACTCAGTAATAAAAAAAAAATAAATAAAAACCTAAATCTGTTTCCTTGTATGCGTTTCAATATTGATTTAAATATTTTTTTTCAATCTGCTAATGTAATAATGATATTAGGGAGTGATTCAAGTTTTTAAATCAGATTGTGACTGTTTTGCTGAATTGCGTCGATATTGAAACCCAATACATTTCCAATTTTTCATTCCCTCCCCCATGCATGTGTTTATCGAGCTATAGAATAAAGACTACTCACACCTGAGAGTATACTGTACTACAAAACCACCATTCGTCCATGCATGGAGGCGAGGTGCTGTATGTACCACAAGGTAAAATACCACGTTGGGAAACTGGTGCGGTCTATCCTTCTCTTGAAGGTAGATGGGCCTCTCTCAAGCCGTGGTAGGCAACCCATCTGTTGATGGCGTCATGATAAAAAATACCCTTGAAAGCTCTAGCGAAGCATCAAATATTCAGCTACGGACAAGATTTGAATTACACTACAAACTCGTGTAGTGAGTTCAATCTCAGCTGCGGCCGCATGTTACGTTTTTTTTTTTATGCATGTGGTATTGTTGCCACATCTGGGCTGGTGCATCTACCACTAGTCTCTTCCTCCTGGATAGGGTACAAAAAAAAAAAGAAGACTTTTCAATCTAATAGATCCCACTTTGTCAAGCTCCAACCTCTGTCCCATCGCCGCAATGTTGCATCCCTGTGCCTGTTTTACAAGTATTTTAATGGAATGTGCTCTGATGAACGCGTTCCATACTCCCCAACAAGTCTGCTTAGCAACAAAATCACACCCCTTCACTGTTGAAGTCCCTAAATGCCAAAAAGCTTTCTACTCTAATAGTTCCTCGAACAGCTAGACTTTGGAATTCCCTTCTTGTTACCTGCTTCCCTAACAGAAGTTTAAATGTAACATAAATCAACATCTTGCTAATCTTTCCAAAACAAGGTCTCAAGTAGTAGCCCCTTAAAAAGACAACCCCCCCCCAAAAAAAAACAGTACAATGATACAGTAATGTCTATTATATTAAATTGTGTACTGATATCGTTTGCAACAGGATGAGCTACATCAATCTTTTCGGCTCAACAGTAAACTAGATTCTCTTGGTAAACATAAAAGTGGTGTGAAACTTTTCTATCGAGGGGGTGGGGGTATTTTATTTAAATACTATACATTGTAGTGTTCGCTGGGGATACCCAGGTTTCGTCCATCTTGCCATCAGAAAAAATTCCGCCTGATGTAACCATTGTTTTCAAATGTAGTTTCAGTGACTCGATTTCTTTTACTTTCCTCGGGATATCACTGATCCTTTGGATATTTATACTATTATACAAAAATGTATGACAACTCTCTCTCTCTCTCTCTTTCTCTCTGTCTTTCTCTCTCTCTCATCGTTTTTTAACCTGGTGCATTTGAGGAAGCACTATTCAAATAATAATAAAAAAAACTCTATCTTAGCAAAGCTTGGATTAGTTCTATTGGCTTGCTCTAGCTAGAGGTTAGACTTGCTTGTTCCTTTTGATTTATTGGGTTTAGGTAGACCCTAAATACGAAGTCATTTGATGGTGATGGTGGTGGGAGCCTCTGTAATGGAACCTGGAGTAAAGGCTAAAGTAATGGGAGGGAGAGACGGTAGATCAGGGATGCAAACATATATATCCCTCTCTTATTTTAATTTTTTTTCTTTTCTTTTTTTTTTCAACTCTCTTGAATATTCACCCCTTTTCCACCCTCATTATCTTTTCTTTTTGTTACTACCCCCTTCACCCAACTACACCTCTATACTATTTACCTACCTTATTTCTCTTTCCCTCCATTGATACCTTGTGTAACCTTTTTTTTTTTTTTTTTTCCGTGTTATTTTTGTCCCTAGTCTTTCTGTTAGGCCCCTATCCACTTTTGCTGTAAGCATGACTGGCTCATTTGGTAGGTTTATATGTTTGGAAATATAAAGAGACCCCCCCCTCCTCTCCGTTTCTTTGTATGTGTGCGTGCGTTTTCTGAGACTTACTGATAGATTAAGGTCATTGATCTGCTGGAATAGGGTAATTTCCCTGTGTCCCCCTTCAATCCCACCACGCCCTTTCTTTCTCGTCATCTTCAAGCTTGTTGCTTGAAGGAATCTAGTTTCTACTAAAACCACACCTCCTGACTGCCTCCTTATCTTCTTCATTCTCTCTTTCCTCTTATTCATTTGATCCCCCTTCCTCACTCCAATCTATTAGTCTGTCTTCTCTCCTTTATAATTTTGTGGCTAGCTTTTAGTTTATAGGTACATTTTATCTCCTTTTTTAATATATAAAGTAATAAGACCATAGCCTTGTCTCTGGACTCTGTGGTTGTCTTTGTCTTATTACTGGATCAATCTGAGAAAGCCACCCTCCTAGGCATTACCTCTTCATTCTTCGGTGATGGAGCCCTTCTCAGCTTTACTGCCCAGCGTTCGGAGGGGGGGGGGGGTGCAAAGGTCTGGTGATGCCCGGCTCAAATCCTTGATTATGTGCTTCCAAAGATTCGAGTATAAAACTCAGTACTACAAAAATATGATGAAAAGGGGAGATAGATTTTATGTAATTCAATACCCTACTCATTTAGATACCTCACCCTCCTGAGGTGGTACTACTTGGGAATACCGATGGGTCGGATCAAGGCTACTTTTTTTTATCTTGAATTTTATACTCAACCGATCTTTTTTTTTTTTTTTTTTTTTTTTTAATGAATAATTTTAACAACCACTTGACCCTTGGATTTTATTTTCGACTGCTGGCTATGGCCGTGATCCCAATCTTTATATAGTGAAACAAGTGCTGCAAAATTCCAACCGCATTCTCATCAATTAGAAATGTTAGAATCCAGTAATCCAAGACAATTAGGAACAATGCCGGTATCAACAGAAATATTATTTCGTAGTTTCTTTTAAACTAGTCTATCCGATCTTTATAATGGAAATCGCCGCAGTCAATGCATGAAACCATTTGATATAAGTAACTAAAAACAAAGGTCAAAAGCTAACCACCGAAAAGAGTTAAATGGGTATATTCCGATTCAGAAAACAGCAATTCTTCCCACTTTGCCCTAAACATCGTTCATGGAATGTGAGGACTAAAGGACAAAGTAAAGGAAATGAGTTACGAAGCTGCCGAAACTAAAGCCAATATACACTTTCTATGAATTACATCCCTAGCAAGAGGGAAGAGTTATAGCCGGGTACCTTTCTCTAAAAGTATTAGTGAAAATCATGCAGTAACACCCTCCTCGCCTCCTCCTATATCTGTTTTAATTTGGGAAAGAAGGCTCAACCCCGACACGCTTTAAGGAGACGTGTTTTATTTTATTTATTTATTTTTTTTAATTATTTCTTCCTCTTAAATTTTTTTTTTTATAATATGCTAACAGGGCGCCTGGCGTTGCCCAGTCATAAAACACGCTTAAATGTGATATTTTAATCTATGTAGATTCGTATTCCTTATTATAGAGCCAATTATCTATTGATTAATATATTGTACCCAATATATAGTAATGATTTCAAAAATTAAAAAAAAAATGACTAGGGTGACATCAGCTAGAATCGAAACAAAGATTTAGTGCTGCAGCCATTGTTACCGTTTGAGTTATTGTCAGATAAAAATACTTAAACGAACCTACTTTAAAATATAAATCTATATTTGTGCATGCGTAGAAGTGCACTTTTAGTCGACTTTTGCCTGCCAAGTTCCAATTTTTTTTTTTCAGTTTTGCCCCTTCAACAGCTATTTTTACCAGCCACAAAGCCATAGGACAGTTCATAAAAAAATGCAATTATTTGATCCACCTCGCGCTGTTGCATACTGTCTTATTAGAAGAGGACTGATGTTATATGGTAGCAGAGCGTTCATTTTACTAGATAGTCTTAGAGGTTCATGTTGTGTGCAGATATATCGCGTATATATCAAGAGAGAGACAGTTCTGTAAAGACGCCGGGTACATGTTAATACGACGAGTCGACGGCATGTTATACACAATTAGAGGAGATTTGATATATAAATAGATAGACCGAGAGATAGTACGTTTGACATTTATACTTTTGACAGTTCTGTGAATGGGAGTGTTTCTATAACATTAACACATATATTTCTTTACCTATTTTTGAGATGATGATTTTCACAAAGTTCTTATAATATGAATTGACAATACCTTTTCTGTTGAATAACAACACGAAGACGCAGATACAAAAAGATGAAGTTGTTCGTTTATTCCATTTCGACCGGTCAATGGCTTTGCATCAAGGAATTCATGTCTTTACATGATTCTTTCTTCCTTTAACCTCCGCTTCCAAGGTTCCATGTCAGCTCATGTCTCTGACTCCTCTCTTCTCCCCTGACTGACTGAGTCCCTGACTGACTGATCACTAACATTCTGTATTTCAATAACATTATGTATTCTGTATTTATTTTAACTTGTGATTGGAATTCTCAATTCCAAATCTAGCTTCGCAAGTTCGAATCCTGGACTATCCTATTTCATATTTACTCACAAGAACAGGCGGCTGTTCCATAACAACGCCGCTCTGCAACTTTGCGTCTTCGAGGAGATGCACTTTGAAAAAATATTGAAAAAAATAGTCATAGTTAGATTTACAAATGAGATTAATAAAAGATATGGATTTTCATGCGACTTTTCGTTACTATTTTTATGGGTATCCTTAATGTTATTGATGTTGTCTTTAGTTTGTCGTAGTTAATTTATTTTGTCTTTAGAATTCTTTTGCTTTCCTTTTCATCTATTAAAATAAAAATTATCATGGGTTTTTAGTTGAAATTCTAATTTTGCGACTTTTAATTTTTGTTCTTAATCGAAACAAGCATAAAAAAAGAACAAGATTTGTGTAACTGAAGTTTAGTTTGCATAAAAAAAGTGTACAAAAAGTAACGGAGTGAAAAAAAAAGGACGAGTTCAGCAAATTTATAGTTTTAAACACTATGCAAAATTTTTTTAGTCAAATCTTTTCTTTGTAAATGATTCGTGAAAATAGAACATCTTTTAGTTTGTCCACCTTCAATGGCGTAAAAAAGGTGGTGACGGACAGCAATAGTGCAAAGGTTGCTGCTAATAATTGTTTCAGGTACTTCGTTCACTTTGGAGGTTGGGGTTTTCTTAATGTAGTTGTGTGTGTTGACTTGAAAAAAAATTTTTTTTTTTTTCGTGGGAGGAGAAGAAATGTTTGATTATCTCATATGGATTTTTGGATTGTGCAATTTGTCAATGGACATTATTTGTATGTGCATTTGTCACCCCCTTCAGCCGGTCGGTTGAGACGATCGTCGACCTCAGAACTCTTCCACTCCAATTACGGCAGCCTGAAAACGACCCGACTCTGGCGGTTTGCAGCTCACTATTTTCGTCCTTCCAGTGACCACTGCCGGTGATAATTCTTAGCCGTTTTAATGTTGCTGGTATTGGTAGTGACAGAATTATCAGTTGGTCGTCTAAATTTATACTCCGGACCTGACGTTGTGTACCCGCTTACCGGCGAACATCGCCGATAAGAGAGCCGTGGATTTTAGTGTGGTGAAAAAGGAAATAAAAACGATTCCACACACGAATAAACAATTAATCTGACTAAGTGGGGTATGATGAAGATTGGTCTTAAATTTAAATTTAAATCACAATAATAATGGTCTAATAATATTTCAGAGTTTGAAGGAAGTTGGCTGTAGCTATTTTAAAACGGTAGCTTGTGACTCGAGTTCAGATAAGTTTTTCGGCCATTGGAGATACGTGTTTTAAGTCAAAAGCCCTCTCTGCCCGACTTTAACACCATCTGAATTCGCCAAAATCGAATTCTCTCTTCTCCTTCTCTTCTCCCCCTCCTCTCTTCTCCTTCTGTTCTTTTCTCTGTGTTCGAGGAATATATACATATCCATCAATGCCCTTTAAACATCACGAGTTTGTATTTGTTTACAACAAGAAAACTTGCCTGTCATCAGCTTTCAAACCTTGTTTTCTAAAATAAACAACCGCCTGTCATTTCATCTCGAATTCTGTGTTTCAAAATAAACAGCCAGCTCACTCCAAACTCTGACCGTTACAACAATAAGTATCTCTTGACATACTTTTTCCTTTGTCTGTTCTAACCAAAGAGTCATTTGATCGTCCTATTTTTTCGTTCTTTTGGCTCTTTCTCTATAACGGCATATCAACCCCATAACTTGGTTACACATTGACTAAGTGGGGTATGATGAAGATTGGTCTTATTGTAACTTGAGCAGAAACTTTCACTGACCCTATTGTACTTGTATAGATGGTCAGATGGATCATTGGCCTCAACATCCCCAAAATTCCATTGCATACATGCCACAGTCACCCAAACGACTTATCACCAATAGTAAAAGCATCATCATTAGTAGCACCTTAATGCCTACTTTATATGGTGGCTCTTAGGTGAGTAATGCTATCTCTGGCCAGGTCTTCATTCATTTTTTTTTTCAAATCCATATTACTTCTTCCCTTGATAATTGATCCTGCTACTTTAACATTTTCACATCTACTAGCCCAAGAACTTTTATCCATTCTTTAAACGTGACCAAACCATTGCAGTCTCCTGTTTTGCAGACATCGTATCATTCCTCTCCATGCAACGTATGTCCTCAATTCTCACTCACCAGATCTCACTTTTCACACGTCATCACATTTCCTACACATATCTGATAGACTCTTCTCTTGATCGTCAGCTGTTAATCCTTCCGCCTAACTCTTGCAATCACTCTACACTGAAATGGTATCAGCAGAGAAGAAAGTGGGAGGGCTTTTGGGTTATAGGTGTAGAAAAAATGCAGACTCACGGTCAAGAATTAGCATGTGCCTTCAAAAATAAAATTGTCTATTTGCTCTGATTGTGTGGCAATTCTAACTTTTGTATATCAGATGATAAAACCTGCTTTAAATATGAATATTGGGCTGGGCTGAGATCCGAGTGTAGTATCTGTTCTGATGCTACATAAATGTAGTGGAAATCCTCCTATACTAAGGCAATTTTAATTTTTGTCTACTGTCAGAATGCCCCTTTTTTTTGGGGGGGGGTTCCCTCAAACGACCTTGTGTCACATATTGCTCTCGTGGGAAGAAATTAAATACCAATATTGGGCTTAAACAATCAGATTGGTTGAAATGTGGGTACTTATGCAGAATGCGGACCGTGCTATTTTTAGATAGGATTTTTAGGTTAAGTATCTTTTCTTTATTAAATTGTTAAAAAAAAAGAAAAGAAAAAATAAAGCAGCCACTCCTCGCTATGTTAAGGGGTTCTAAATAATGACGTTAATATTTCAGCACGGTTCGTATTCTGCATAAGTATCGAAATGTGCAATGTCATTATTTGAGGGTGGTGGTGGTGATGGAAGGGTAATTGTGAGCGAAGACCTAAGATATCCACTTTAACTTCAATAAAGAGAAACGAGTACCATTTCCGTTTTGATACTTAGTATAAGCTTTTAAAACTCGCTTACATGCGCGCACGCACAGTGTGTGGAATTAATTTGTAAATAAACAATAATTTGTGTGGTGGTCGTTTGTAAAACGAAATCAATATAGTCACGTGAACGATGGAAATTCCCAGCATTTATTTCACTTGGTTTCAGGCGCGTTTAAGTTGCATGTTTAGCCCTGAAATAAAATTGTAATTGACAGCTTAAATTGAACTTTTATTGATTGGCAGCGATGGTTTTTTGTTTTGTTTCTACACTTTCGTCGGTTATCATCAACTAAAGTCACCTCAAATTTTGTGCGAGCCTGTTACAGGAAGAGAACTTTACTACACGAGTGTTCTTATTTACTATTAAGATTTTTTGTAAACACTTTTTGCAATCTTTTTCTTTAGTCTTTTCTTATCAAAGGCAACTATTTGGGGAATATTCTGTATTGGATACGCTTTTTTATGATGTTGGATTAAAAAAAAAAAAATTAGTTTCATAAATATATTTTCATTAAAAGTTCGAATTAAAAAAAAAGTTTTATTAAAAAAACAAGTGAAGCATGTATGCCCCCCCCCCGTGAGTGCACAGTGAACGAGATATATATAATAAAAAAAGACTAAGTTCAGATCCACCCCACCCCACATTTAGCCCCAAAAGTCCCCAGGAGACGTCAAATCCTAGTGAAAATGAACAAACGGTGCAGTTTTAGGCCTTAACATATAACAAATGTGAGTTCTGCCGTGACCATCGTCATATTACGGTAGCCACGGTTCTGCACCATGCAAAAAATGACTAAGTCCATCATTTGCCTCCCTCCCCACTGTTTAACCCCCAAAGACCCCAAGGCCTACACATATTTAAATTTGAGTTTAGCGCCATGCAAAACTGCTAAATAGGCATACACAGAAAATTTTGAACAAATATAGTCCCAAAAATGAAGTGTTTTTATTAGTCCTAAAAGAGCCCCTGGAGCACACCCAAGAGTTATCGCGAAGTATAGACAAAGTTATATAGAAATCGGTTAGTTACAACTTTTCAGAAAGTTTTATAAAAATCCAAGGCATCAATTTTTTTTTTTTTTTTAATAAGCACAAAAGTGTCAATTTTAGCCATCTAACCCGAAAGGCACTCTGGGGGAAGGGGGTCCTGGAAAATCTGTTCTGTCACTTTTTTACTCATATCATGTTTAATGTTTGTGCAAAATTTCAAAAAAATCCAAGACGTAGTTATTGAGAAGTGCGGACGGACGAACGGACAAAGGTGAGTTTACAGGTCCACCTTCCCTTTGTCGGGGGACCCCCAAAAAAGAAAAAATTCTTTGTTGATTACTTTTTTTTCCCTTAATGATTGATTTAAGAATTTTGAAGTAAAAATTAAAAATGAGTTTACGAGATATTTTTAACACACGGCCTCTCTCCTGCCAAAAATATGTTTCACTTTTTATTCATTAGTTAATTACAATTTTTATATTTCTACTATTTAGGCATTAAATTTTCTTATTTTGTTTAAATTGTTATATTCCAACTAGTCAGCTGAAGTTCGTTTGAAAAAAAAAAAAAAAGTCGTTTAAATTATTTTTTGCCTCATTTCGTTTCGTTACACTCTGTTGGTTTTTGATCGCAAGGTCAAGGCTGCTTCTTGCTTACAGCCTTGTCGAGGGCAGCCATCTTGGATTCTTACACGATTAAATTGTTTACACATTTTAAATGTGCATTCTCTTGTTTATGTGGGTAAAATTAAACTTTTACTCGAAATGACTGTACATGTAATAAAATATAAGATAAACCTTTTGAATGTCTTATTTTGCTCATATCACCCGCAAACTCTACGTAGCGACATTACCGAAATAATCAACAATAAATAAATAAAACAACATATAGCTTTTACATAATATTTCATTATGTTCAGGCAACTAAACTGCGGTTTTACCTAGATCTGTTATACTAGTTATAAAAAGAATTATAAACTCGAAAACCACTTATCAAGGTCCGAAGGTCATTCGAGGATAATGGTTAATGAATGTAAGGTGGTAGTGTAGTATTACTACACTACCACCTTACATTACTACACTGTAGTAATCGTTAATGGTGTAAATTGAATAGAATTTGATTATTTATGGTAACGGTTCAACAAGAACTTGTTTACATTGGATTTGAAGGCTATCATGTTGTATTCAACTGGGAAGCAGGTCAGTGGAACAGTATTCCACAGGCGGGCAATCCTAGGACAGATGCCCCGTCGACAATATTTGAGATGAGTGTCATCGTTAGTTATGTTATTTGGACGGTTAATCCCCATTGTTATCTAGTCAGTTTCTTCGATTACCTTTTGGTAATTTTGAATCAACCATTCAATCAATCGATCGATCTATGTGCCTTTTATGTTTTGTACCAATTTATTTTATTTATTTATTTTCATAAATTTCTTCATCAATAATTGAATTTAAAATATCTTATTACATCCACCATGTCGGTTAAGTTAAATTTATTTAATTTCCGCTTTTTGCTTTGCGGAAATCATGCCGATGTATACCGAAGAAAATCCATTCCGATTAACACTTACGTAATTTCAGTTTTATTTTAAATTTCTACATAAAAAATTAAACTAATCTTTATTTTGAAATGCATATTTTTCGGATTTTTTTTCAGAATGGTTTTATGATAAAAATATATATTAAAAGGGCGCTTCTACACTATTAGCAGTATCAGAATTTTTGTAGGAATTTTTGACACCCCTAACACGAAACTGCGAATACAATATAAAAATCTCGTAATTTCTCTGTTAAAAGTGGGTTATTTATTTTCTTTATGGATTATACTTCCAAAATAAACTATTACAGTTGTTTTAAAAGTAATAAAAATATTTTTATTTTTTTTTTAAAACAGTAATGAATTTTCCGAACTCAATATTTTTCAATTTTTAAACTCAATATTTTTAAATTTTTAAATTTTAAAAATCTATCAAAATTTTTCTATTGATTCTATTTTTACGATATTTTCAGGGTCAATGTGAAATTTTATGTTCTTTCCAATAAACCGAATATAATATTTTAGACAAACGTTTTTTTTAAATTCACGCCCCCCCCCCCATTTTCACGCCCCCCCCCCATTTTGAAATGTCTATTAAAAAGTAAATAATTAATTTATGTTTAATAGGTTTATATATCACAAATTGAAGAGAAAAGGTCAATAAATAATATATTCAAATTTAAAACAAAAAAAAAATCAGTTTTTTAGAAATTTACCTGTAAAGTCCGAAGTTTAAAACCTTATTTTATAAGAACACATTTTTTCTTTTTGTCTTTTTTTTTTTTTTTTTTAATGAAACCTTGGTCCTTGCTCCTTTAATTGAAAAAAAAATTAGGGCTTGAATTACATTTTTCGAGGAGTTATAAGCTTAGAAAGATAGGGGGTCGAATAATTTACGCCTCTCATTTTGAAATGTCTATTAAAAAGTAAATAATTAATTTATGTTTAATAGGTTTATATATCACAAATTGAAGAGAAAAGGTCAATAAATAATATATTCAAATTTAAAACAAAAAAAAAAAATCAGTTTTTTAGAAATTTACCTGTAAAGTCCGAAGTTTAAAACCTTTTTTAAAAAAAAAAAAACACATTGTTTTTTTTTTTTTTTTTTTTTTAAATAAAACCTTGGTCCTTACTCCTTTAATTGAAAAAAAAATTAGGGCTTGAATTACATTTTTCGAGGAGTTATAAGCTTGGAAAGATGGGGTGGAATTATTCACTATTTTCACGAAATTTCTGACACTGCTACTACACTATTAGGACGAAATCATAAAACTGAATTTCACATAAGAACAATGGTATCTACGTATTCGTCGTATTTTTAAGATGATTATTATATGAAAAAAATTACGAAAATCGCTAAGGTAGAAAATAATTTATTGAAGAAAATAGAATTTGATGAAAACGATCGTAATACACGGGAGAGTTCAAAAGGGAAATAATTTTCCGTTTCAATTTAAAGATGGCGGCAATTTTTTCATCTGCGTACACGATTAAAGTTTTTTTTTTTTAATAACTCAGTAATATTCAGGTAATCTCGGCTGCATAATTTGGAAGTTGACATTGTAATTTATTAGAATGGAAAAAAAAAAAAAAATCAGTAGAAACCATTGTTTTTTTTAAATCTGAAAACTCTTTTTATCGACTACGAAATTTCATCCTAATAGTATAGAAACGCCATTAAAAGTTTATAGTCTTTACTCTTAAATTAAATTCTTTTTTTTTTATATCTTGTAATAAAAATATATTTTTATTAGCTGTTATGTACGTTGCCAAGTTGAAACATTTGTGAGCGGAGTATTTAGTCCAATGCTATATAAGATACACCGAATATTTTAACTTCTTACAATTTTCCTAAAGTAGATCACACGTTTGATTTTTATGGAAGCATAAAATACTTCAGTTTTCTTCTATGAAAATGAACGGGAAATAGCTGAAAGGGGAAAATAGCTTTCACAGCTTAAACGAATTAGCTTCCGTTTTTAAAGACAACTAGTCTAGTCTGATAATAATTTAATATAAATTAAATTAATCAACTTTAAATAATATTTCTAGATAAAACAGATAATAACATGGAGCTAATTATTAAAATAGATTTTTTTCTTTAATGTAATATGTAAATGACGTTATTCTTTGAATGTAGATTCCCTTTGAGAGAGAGGATGTGACGCAAGGTGGGAAAATGAGTCAGTGCAAAACATACCTGAGTAGCTCCATCAGCATTCCCAGTGAGGGCGCCTCAAGCAACAAGCAATAAACTTGCTCCTCCCGAAAGTTGGGAGGGTGGACCTCCTAGAGCTACAGAAAAATTACATAAGAAATAAAGATTTTTCAGTTTTCATTTAAGAACTTGCCTCCAAGCCACCCGGAGGCATGGGTTGCCTGATGAGATCAATACTTTGATCGAAACAGTAGTTCTCTTGTTGTAACCAATGTAACCTAAAATTGAACAAAATAATATCGTGCTCTTTTTATTGAGCACTATCAACAACCTCGTTAAATTCATTTTAAAATTTTTTATATATATAATCTTTGATACCTTTAACTTGGGAGTAGGGTAGTTCCAAAAGTAAAGCCTCCAAATTTTCAACTTAAAAGGTGAAGCACTATGAAGACTGGAGTGGTACCATTAAAACAAGTGATTTTGGTGTTCTAGAATTTATTTTTTTTATAGTCACCACCATTCTCAGTGCACTTTTGCCTAGAATTCAATGACACATCTCTGCTTCTGACACGTCCATAACAGGGGTTGCTTTCTTAGTCTCACACTGTCAATATCTGCAATAGCGATGAAACTTTTTGCTCATGAATGCATAAGCTCAGTCATCATAACAATGCAATTTGCAATCCTCTCTGATCAAAGCGGGCGTGATAAAAAAGATAGGGGGCATTACTTTTGGAACACCGTGTGTGCGTGTGCGCACGCGCGTTTCCGGCTACTTTAATTTAGCTTGGCTTGACTCGGCACGTCATTATTGGATCCCTCATAGGAAATGGAGTTAGACTATTATTTGGAACATCAATATACAAACGATTGCAATAAACTTGGATAACAAATTTCTATCGTGTCAAGGTTCTTCAAATTCTTTTTCCTCAGCAACGTAGCCCTTGCCTCTAATATCCATATATTGCACTTAAACATTGGCCTTCATTTCTGACTCCCTCAGTTTTTTTTTCTGTGATAAATCTTTTTGATCATTGCAACATATAAAACTTTTTTTTTTTTTTTGCAAACGACAGAAGTTGTCTTAAATCCTGTGTTCCAATCTAAAGATTATGGATAAGCCAGTTATCTCCTCTCCCTCTCTCTCTCATCTCTCAGTTTCAACCTCATTTTTCAGTGTTTTGATTTACACATGTGTTTCTAAGACTTGTCCATCCAAAAAACAAAAAAAAAACAAAAAAACTTTCAGTTGGTCTTGGCAATTTCTGCCGATTTGCCATAAATCTCATCCCTGTTGATTTTGTGATTATTTGTGTTCTCCTTCTGCTGCATCTCGTCAATAAAAATGCCTGTTTATTCCAAAATGTCTTTCCTTATGGAACGACAAACAAATGATTTACAAGTCGTTCACTTCTGCTTCTCTTCCTTCTCCCCCAATTCTTTTTCTTCATCTACTTCTTCCCCTGATTCCTTTTCTTCTCCACTCCTCAGTCTTTTTTTTTTTTTTTTTTACTCCCTCACATTCATCCCTAACAACGCATATCGCCACTTGGACGTAACGGGCTACTATTTCGGACAATGCCTAGGAAAGATTAACAAGGTGTTGGTTTACGTTACATTTAATCTTCTACATATCAGTACAGTCAGGGGAGCAGGTAGCAGGAAGGGAATTCCAAAGTCTAGCTGTTCGAGAGAAGAAATTATTAGAGTAGAAAGCTTTTTGGCATTTAGGGACGTCACCAGTGAAGGGGTATGATTTTGTTGCAAAGCGGGTTTATCTGGGATATATACATCGAGCTGGGGACAAGTGCAACGAGTTCATCAGATATATAAAAATATTTTTGCTCTTACACACACCGAGGATCATTATAATGTTTTGAAATAACAGCAATAGATTTGATTGCAAACTTATATTATTTTAGAATTTCTTTATATTATTCTTTTTGTATTTATAACATACATATCGATGATAAATATTTCTCATGTAATATCCACCCTTTTTGGAAATAGGGCATGATTATGAATATCTCCAGTATCAAATAATCTTTATACACTGTGAAATTAACTTTATGTATGGAAATCAAAGAAGGAAGATATAACATATGAGAAATATTTATCATTGATTTGTATCTGATGTATATATAAAAAAGAATAATATCAAGAAATTTCAAATATAATGGAATTTTGGAATCAAATCTCCCCTTGCTGTTATTTCAGATCATTTGAAATCATATTAGCAAGTTTTAGTCTCCCCTCTATCAAGGCTAGAGGTTTTTGGGGAAATATATATGTATACTGGTAGCCAAATTGAATATTGAAATGTTCATATATTGTGTTCTATGGGACGAAATTACATGAAAATTTGAAGGAATTTTGAAGATTATAATACTATTCTATGTTTAATATTACATGACAATTGGCAAAAAGGAACCTATATTTTCAAACCAATAAACTATGCCCAAATTTGCCTACGTTTGTATATATAGTATCCTGGCAGGCCAGCTTAAATTTTGTCGCTTTGGGATGAATTTTACTTAGTTTTTTTTTTGTTTTTGTTTTTATTTGTTTTTTTGCTTGGTTGTCCCCCCTGTGGCCTTGTCAGGCCACTAATATATCCTGAGATAATATTTTCAGACAAATCAATGTAAACACTTCTGGTTTGTTTCTTCATATGTTTAATATACTCTGATACTCTATACAAGAAAGACATCCTCCGTTTTTGATCGGGGGGGGGGGGGGTATTGCTGACTTTTTAGAACTGCGCGGTCTAAAATAATAAAGAAAAAAAAGAAGAAAAAAAGTGAGCTGGACATGTTTTACATCTTTTACTCATAAGTTTTGCTTTTAGTGAAACTGATTATATAAAAAAAAAAAAACTCATTTTTTAACAAAACAAAAAAAGACACCACACTATTTTCGCACATTTCGATTTTAAACCTTTTTTTTTTTCCCTGAATTGTCCCGCGTCCGTAGTTTAGATATTCCTGTTCTATGCCAATAATGGGTTTGTAAATAAATGCCTGTCTATTTTATTACTCCACCAATGTATACATCTGCCTCATATAGGTAATAAGCTTTTCATATTAGTATGGTTTTCCTTCCAAATTTATACCTTTTTGTCATATATGCATTTTTATCACTTTTTTTTTTGTCTGCTCAAGCAAAATTTCTAATGTGGTTTGCTTTGTATTGAAATCATTAAGCATTTGAGCAGATGTGAGGTGTCGAATGTAAAAACAAGCAAAACTAACTCCAGGATTGGTTTTATAAAACTCAACTCTCGTCATCATTGTGTTTGATAATATCATTTGAACGATTTGATAATTTAAATGTTTGTCTTTCTCAGCTTATCCAAATGTTTGGACGCAAAGGATTGCAAATATTTTCATGATTTTATGAAAAAGAATAAAGATTATTCTTTTCCACACATAACTACTACTACTAACAATAATAATATTAATAGTTTCCATTTTAATCAGTAGAAAGTGGACCTTAGGTATATTTTCGGGGAGGGAGGGGGGTCTCATAACTTTTGCCCTCCCATCCCAATTTTATCCTTTACTCTTCACTAAGTGGGGTGGATTGCTGTTTTTTGGTCGTAGGCTGTTTTTTTTATTCTTTTATTAACAAGTTTTAACTTAAATTCGAATGATTAAATATTGTTGGTATCCATATTTGACTATTCAATGTGGAGATTTTTTTTTCAATGTACACAGATGCATTTACAGATTTTAGATTTGCAATAGAATGCACATCATGGTCAGAAAAGCCACAAAAAAAATATTGAAAATATCAAACACATTTAAATTTATTGGGTTTATGCCTGTTTGAATATCTAAAATGAATTAGATAGTGCGAGAATATGGATATTGTGTCAATTGTTCTGAACTACCTTTCTTGGCGTGTACTACATAGATCTAAATCATTAAAAACCATGCGTGACAGTCCTGAACTTGAGATGGTTAATCAATTGCGATTCCACCATTAAAGACCAACTGCTTGTGAATTTGAGAACTAAACCCTCTCTGATGGGTTTTTTTTTTGCATAGGGTAGAAGGGATGCATTATATATTTTTGTTGTTGTTCATATTAGAGTGTTCATATTGTGGTGTGCAGATATATCGCGTATATATAAAGAAAGAGAGAGAAAGAGGGTACGTTTTAATACAGCCGGGAACATGTATTACACTTTGAGAAAGGATTTATAGATATATTAGATAGATAGACCGAGAGATAGAGATATTGACATTTATACTGTTTGACAGTTCTGTGAAATGGGAGTGTTTCTATAACATTGACACATATATTTCTTTACCTATTTTTGAGATGAGGATTTCAGTCTTCTATCATAATGAAAGAACATTCATTATTTATAATAGCTGAGGGGGGGCGCATTCTTAAGATGATAGACACATTCTTAGATGAGTTTATACACAAAGTTCTTATAATTACAGATGAGTGGAACACAAGTCTATAATACAAATCCACGATACCTTTGTTGTTGAATAACATAACACGAAGACGCAGATACAAAATTATGAAGCTGTTCGTTTATTCCATTCGACCGGTCAATGGCTTTGCATCAACGAATTCAAAGTCTCTACATGATTTCTTTCTTCTCCCCTTCGCTTCCAAGGTTCGATGTCAGCTCTGTCTGTCTGATCCTGTCCCGGCCTGACTTCTCTCTCTCACTGACTCTGACTTACTAACCTAAAGTACTCTATATTGAGAACTCATGACGTCATTACATGACCAAACAAAGTGCATATCGGACTCATGGCCTGACATGCCTCACATGTCCAAGCATTCATCGCTCCTCACATATTTACAACGACCGATTTCTCTCTAACCTAATTTTTCTAACCCACTTTACAAATATGTTTAGCATGTTCTATTGTTCGGATCTAGATTCCTTATTTTGATTTCATTTCATTAACAGAAACAAAATTGCATTATCACATTCCTTTTTCAATCAACAGATATCTAACTATTTTATGTGAACTAAACAATGGTTAATTCTACATTCCATTTTCAATAACATTCTGTATTATTTATTTTAAATTATGATCAGAATTCTCAATTCCAATCCTAGCTTCGCAGGTTCGAATCCTCGGCTATCCTATCTCATATCAGAGGCGACTTGTTCTTGTAACACTCAGTTGCCTACCAATATTCCAACGTTACCCAGGCAGAAAGTTGAGGAGGATTACATTGTGCATTAATTTCTCTTCTGGGTAACTAACTGCATGTCTGAACCATTGACGATACAAAGATTGTTCCAAAAATAAGTTTTTTTTTAACTAAAAAACTAAAATCTTGAAGAGCTATTGTAACAGGAGTGATACCATTAAAACGAGCGACCTTTTGTGCTCCAGAATTAATTTTTTCTTTGTTTACATAGTTACCACCATCCTCTATACACTTTTACCAGCCTCTTTAGATACCTCTGCCGTGAAAGTCCAGAGCATGCTTTGTCACATCTGTCACCACTCTGAAATCAACAAACCCATCTCCTATCTGTGCTGAAATCAACTGCATGTGCTTCGTAAACGTTCAACAGGTGCCGGTGAATGTTGATCGGTTTAAATCTTTTTCTGCATGAAGGAATTCAATGATGCAGCTCTGCTTTTGACACACGTCTATGACTGAGGTTGCTTTCCTAGTTTCACACTCAATATCTACAACAGAGAGATGAAACTTTTAAGCTATAAATGCATAAGTTCAAGTCATCATAATATTGCAACTTTTTGGTTCAATAGGAGGCATTACTTTTGGAACGTCTCTTGTAGATAGCAAAGACTTCAGAATTATTAGCAAAGAACAGCAGTTGGGACTCTATCGGCTCTCTGGCAATGCAAGATGCAGCTGAGGCAGTCACTGTCAAGTTTTCAACTTCCTCATTGGCCACGTCTCACAGTAAAAGATGATTGACCATAATATGCCTATATTAATTTTGAAATCTAACATTCCCACGCTGGACCATTACAGGCAGTGGCCCTAATTTGATCAAGTCAGTACTATTTTTGTAAACCAATATAGTTGTTTAAACAGTCAGTATCTTTTCAAGACGTTATTTAGCAATACTTACCTATATAATTATAAAACTCTGTGGACGGTCCGGGCATCCTTGCTTGCTTGAATCTTGTAATAAATAATTTGAACAAGAATTCTTCATACATTTTGGTTTCGGTTTCGATTCTAGCTGATGGGACCCAACTTATACTTTTTTTTTTTTTTTTTTTTTAACTTTTGGAATCACTACTATATATTTGATACACTATAATGATTAATAGAGAATTAATTTTATAATAGATACATAATCTGCATAAAATATCATACTTAAGTGTATTTTATAACCGGGCAATGCCGACCCCACATTCCTGGTATTTTATAGTAATCAGAAGTTATGAGTGAAATAAGGCCTTGTGCCAATATTCAAATGTGCTTGAAAATTCAAAGTATCTTTAGATATTTAAATATATATATATATATATATATATATATATATATAAACTCCCAACGAGTTGTTAATATTGATTTTTGATATATTATCCATTTTTATTTTTTTTTTTATTTATCTATTATATATATAAATCCGTAATCCTGTCTGTTTGTTTGTTCACAATTCAATTAATATATACAAAACTTCCTGCTGAAAACGGTTATCTATATAAATTTTATTTACTATAAGATTTTCTATATAAATAAATAGCATTACGATCAATATATATATACACTATATTGAAGGCAATGTACATAATAGAACTAATCTAATTTGCATATTGTATTAAAGAAAATCTTTTTAAATAATTCGCTCAATTAAAATTACTGATTATAGTAATGTAATTGATGTAATTGTTCTATTTAAGAGTATTATTTAAAGTTAATTTATTTAAATTATTTTAATTCAAGTTATTTTGTACTATTTGCTAAACTGGCACATTTTAAGTAATTTTCACTGATATTTCACTTCCGGTTATGAACGGATATAGTTTTTAACCAAATCGAGAGATATGGTGATAAAATGATTTGTTTTAATTATTTATTTTCTATAAATGTAAAAGTTACAAATATTGATAAAAAAAAAAAATAATTAGGCTAATGATGATTTTATTTTTCGACGAAATATTTTAAATCGTTAGCCCTCTATTAAAGTCTCGGCTATAAATGTCGATTCATTGTAAGGTGTGAGCACGTTTACCAAAAGGTTAAAATTTATTTCCTACGGACGATTTTAAAATCATTTTTCAACTATTCACTTGACTGTCTGAATTTTATTATCGTTTCCATAATACTTTGAAAAAGAAACAAGGTAAAGTAATGCTTTTTATATCAGATATTCCTACGCGTTTTTTTTTTTTTTTTTTTTTTCACTTTTTTTTCTTCGATTTTCTTTTGAGAAAGATCTTATGTTTTCCTGTCTGGGTAATTGATTTAGTTGATAATATATATTTGTGTGGGGGAGTTTCGACGTAATTATGGGTTTTTTTTTCGTGGGGAGGGGGTGTCACTTTATGTCTCAGCGTCACTCAAAGAAAAATAATTGCAGAAGTACAAAAATGCGGGTGTTTTTATCTGTTTAGTACTTCTGCAGTTTATGAACCGTGCTATTTTTTAGATATGATTTACAAGTGTAATTCAATTTTTGCCGTATCTTTTGTCTATTAAATTTTTATGTGAAAGTCCTTTCTTTATTAAAAATGGGGTACTTTTTATATACACAACCAAGCATAGTTTATCCGCAAAAATCTTAATTTACATTTTTGGGAGCAACACAAACTGAAAACGGACCTGTACAGTTTTTTTTTTTCTACGTAATGTAGAACTTTCGTTTACATTTTTACCAGTGGTAAAAGAAATGTCGTTTACTCAGAAGTTTTGGTTTCGAACCTGTAATTACATAAATATTAAAAGAATGCCAATTAGTATTGTGTAATACAAATATATCCGTAGCAAAGCTCGGGTAAAACGGCTAGTATATATATATATATATATATATATATATATATAGAGAGAGAGAGAGAGAAGAAAATTAGAGAATTAAATTTGCTTTATGTGTGAATTTGTAAACATTTTTCTATTCTCTCTTCATCTAGTTATTCATATTCATAAAAAAGGGTTCTTTAAAACTACAAAATAGAGAGACAGAGAAATCCAAAACATTGATTTTTGAGCCTGGAAAAAAAAATGTGTTGCTTCTGTCAGAATTTATGAGGAAATGTTTCCCCTGGGGTTAATTGCTAATTTGTTTAATGTTTTTGTTTGTTTGATTTGAGAGAAAAAAAAAGTAACCTTAACAAACAAAAGAAATCCCATTGAGAGTTGGGTCTTGTTATTGTCAGTATTGTGCTTCCAAATATTGGTTAATTGGCTTTGTGTGATCTTGTGCAACTTGAGATTTGGTATCAATAGAAAATATCATCAAATGAATAGATATCATCATGTTTGGGAGCGGTGGAATTGCTTTTGGCAGACTTTCTCATTGTCCACTTCTATTGCTTGTCCCTAGTTAATGCCATTAACCATTGGTTAAAAATAGACGCACTTTCCTTTTTTGTTTTAATTGAAAATAAGTTTTTTTTTTTTTTTTTTTTTTTTTTTTTAGTAACCCCCCCCCCCTGGGTGGGGGCGGATTAGAGAAAACCAAGAATCCCAACATCCAGAAGTAAATTGTCTGGAAAGAATTTTCTCACTAGGCCTTATTCAGGATATTAAAAACAGATTGGGAGTGGGGTTGGGATACTCACTGACTTATCTGCTTGTCCATGCGTTGGAGGACTTTGCATTTAATTTACAATTTTTAAATGAAAAGAATAAAATGTCTGCCTTTTATACAAACGGAAATGGATCATAAGGAAACTCGTGTTTGTATTACAATAAATAAATGCCACGGTTACATTTATTGGCTGGGTTTCTACCACCATTTTGTTTTATTTCTTATTTTGAAGTAATTATCGAGTCTTCAAAGACACCGTGGCCATCTTTTCTTGTTCTCCGGCAGCATTCAACATTGCTCGTTTTTCGAATCAATAAACATTTTACCTTAAATAAAAACACTAAAAATTTATCCAATTAGGTAGAAAAGTAACTTATCTTGCCTTTAATAACATTTATTTATTATATATTTGATTTTTGACAACTTTTTTTTTTTTTTTACCTCTTTGTAATAGTAATACAAACCCAGAAACTCTAATTTTATAATGAAATTTGTGTGTGCGTGTTGTTTGGGGGGGGGGATACTTTTGTCTAAAGATTTCTATTTGTTACCGCATTCACCCGGAATGGGTTGAACCGGCTCAATTGAATCATAAATCAAGACAGTGTCCATCCAGGTCTGTCTGCTGCTGACTTCTCAGCATGCTTCAGCCATTTTCGATTCCATCATTAGTTGGTCACACACAAAACACATGAGGGCTGGCCATAGCTTCTAAGTTAGCTTTGACCATTTCGAGCTGCATCTTCAGGTGACCACCAATCTTCTTGTAATGCCAAACTAGATCATAACCTCCCAACACCCCAAAATAAATTGATCTAAAAAAGGAGTCCAAAAACTCTTTTGACCTCAAATATTAATTTTCTATCCATGATCTAAAAAAAAAAAAAATGTGCAAATAGAATTCTGTATGAAAACATCCGTTAAATAAAAAAAAAAAAAAAAAAAAAACAATATTAAGGAATAATGAATTAATGAGATGCAATTTTGTAAATCAGTATGCAAATTAAGTCAATCGCGTAATACATGCTTAATATACAGGGTATCTAAAAAAATCTAAAACACTATTATCATTTTGAACATTTGCGAACATGATTCTTCAATTACGTTTGTCTTCTGTATTTAAAGCTATTCTATTTCGATCTATGTTCATAAATAAAGGTTTTATCGTCGTTCGAAGTGTGTATATTTTTTGAGACATCCTGTATATAAAAAACTACTTGATGACGTTATCACTGTCAACCTAGCAAAGAATCTACCCGGCATGTGTACTATTCACGAATAGAGGTTTTATCTTTTGAAGTGCAGGTACATTTTTTGAGACGGTCTGTATTATAAAGTTGAGATTCTTCTATTTTGTAGATAAATTAGGGTTTTATTTGACTATCAGTGTAAGAGAGGGTTTTTTTTTTTTTTTTTTTTTTTGCTTGTTATCGTTTGGTGTTGTATAGGACTAGAGACAACGTGTAGAGAGTATTGGATGACGAAGCTATTGAAGTTAAAAAGCAGCAGATACTAATGTGATTGTAATAAGTTAGTGGATGCTGTAAGTTAAGGAACGTCTGCCATTACTAACCAGCAGAGTGTTACCACTATCGATTAAGAGAAGAGTATCGGGCCTGTGTACAGAATATGATGCATGAAAGTAAAACCTAGCCACTTTTGGTTGAGGACATGTGTTGCATGGAGATAAATGATATGTAATGTGAGTCTTAGATCCGATGACCTCAGAAAGATTAAATTTGGATATCATGGGAAAATGTGTGCAGACTTCGACGGTATGTTAGGGAAAGATCAAGGAGGATTTGATAAGGATAGATTTTTTTTTTTTTACTAGGTAGTCACCACTTATCAAGCCCCCAAATCACTCGAGGATAAGGATTCATGAATGTAAGTTGATAGTGTAGTAATCATTGTGTAAAAGGCTACCATATTGTAATCGGCGAGGAAGCAGGCCAGTGGAACAGTGTTCCACAGGTTGGCAGTTCTAGGAAAGAAACTTTGTTTATGGAATCTACGTTTAGATTTAGGCACAGATAGAGAGTAAGGAAAATTGTTGGTAGTGGTTGTAGCTAGTCGAGTGTTTTTGTGAAAGTTTCATAAGGGGACCATATATTTGAGTATAGGTGAGCACTTGCTATAAAGATAACGATAGAGCAGAGGCGGGATTTGAGAGGACAAAAATAAAGACCTTGGCAGAGATAGTGTAATTTGGAAATCAATTTCTTAAAGCCGTCCAACACTTGTCAGCATATAAAACGGACGTTAAATTGAATATAACTTTTTTTTTCTGTAATGTGAAGGGTCTTTTTTAATTTTTTTTCATTAAAACCACATGCAAAGTTTGTGCCATCTGAAATATGTTACAGCTGTCGTTTGTATTAGAATGGCCTTAAATTTATGTGTGTGTAATGGTATTATATCAGGTTGATGAGAAAGTTCTTGCAGTTTTTAACTTTTTAAATTAAGATTAATATATCTCGGCTCAAACAAAAATTTATTGATCAAAATAAGCACCATCAGAGTCAATGCGCTTTTGCCAACACAAAACAAGTATATTTATGCCAGTAACATAAAAACCTTGCGTTCTGGTGGCGATAAAATCACTGAAGACGTTTTTGATATCGCTTAGGTTTTTGAAACATTTCTCATGCTTTGTCGGCGTCTAACCACTGAGCTGAGCGTCGCTGGTCATCATAAAGAACGCACTTTTCATCACAAGTCACAACCTGGTCGAGAAACGGATAGTTCTTGTGTAAAAGAAGAGAAGCTGACACTTCATAACAGCGTTTCTTTTGGTTGTCGTTCAATTCATGAGGCACTCATTTATCAATTCTTTTGTCTTCCCAATCCATATCAAGTGAGTGGGAATCATCGTATACATCACGTCTAATTCAGAAGCAAGTTCTCGGATAGTTGTGTGTGGATTAGCTTCGACTAAGGCTTAATTGATCGTTGTCAACATCCGATGGCCGACCACTACGCTCATCATCTTCAAGACTTTCGTTGCCGCCACAAAATTTCTTAAACCACCATTGTGCTGTGCGTTCAGTAGTTGTTCCTGGGTCAAACGTTTTGTTGATATCATGAGCTGTTTCAGCAGATTTTCGGACTAGCTTAAATTGAAATGAGAAAATTGTGCGAATTTGTTTGTTTTTTCCATCTTGCATTCAACGTTCTGAAAAGAAGGCATAATTCTTTTAAAACGATTGTAATTTAAACGATTAGATAGAACGCAAAACATTCTTTAAAATGATATATAAAGTAAAGGTATTATAACGAAAACTTATTTGAAAATACATCATTTGAAATCAAAATTAAAAATTCCGCAAGAACTTTCTAGTAAACCTAATATATTGCACAGATTGGAATCTAATATCTATCTCTATATATATATATAAAAGCGAAAATGTGTGTATGTATGTTCGCTTTTTGTGTATGTCCAAGAAATGCTTTTTTCCCAGAAGCGCTCGGTCGGCTCACAACTTAAAACTTTTTATATCACATATAAATCATATCTCCTAGTTAACAACGGAGGTCGCCTGTCTATTTAATTTGCTCGACTTTTTCACTCACAGCATGTGGATTAGGCTTTAAAAGCGACACTAATTCTGGCGGTATTTTTCCAGTCGTGATCGCCGGAAATGTCCGAAAGCAATCAGCTTTGATCAATGTGGAAATATTTTCCTTATATCAGATAATTGCTATTCAATTTGGACAAGGGGACCTGCCCCCCCCCAACATCTTGGGAAAATAAAAATAAAAAAGCGTTTCCGCATTAAATAAAATACTACCCCGCAGTCAAAGTTGATCTCATTAAGTCATTAAAACGTGCCCCTGCTAATTCTAAGTAATTAAATAAATTCAAACGTGTTTCCGTTAGTATGTCGTGGTGGCCCAGTGGTTAACGTCGCACTTTTTTTTTTTTTTTCCTTCACACTTTAATTTCCAACTTTGCCTCAAGGGTCCGGGTTCGATCCTCATACTCACCTACCAAAACTTTTTTTTATATTTTAACACCCCCCTCCCTGGAGTTTTGATTTACCCAAAACCACACACACCTCCAAATATCCGGGCAACGCCGGATACCTCCTGCTAGTTAATATGTATATGACATATTGCATGAGATGCTTTAATAAATCAATAAGAAATATCGACTCAAAGTTGGTTTAACTTTCTTTTTCAAGAAAATTATTGATTCTAAGGTATTAACATATATTTTTATTTTAATCTGTTAATTCCTAAATCCGTTAATGCCTAAATCAGTTGAATTTATTCAATTTGTTGAAGAATATTCCATTTGGTTTGGTGTTATTTATGATAAAAAAAAATAAAGACGTTCATGCTCTGAATGTAGAAGCTTTTGGTCAATTTTTACGACATGCCCCAGCGTATTATAAACACCCCAACTTCCCCATAATAAGAACGGTTTTCGAGGTTTCGGAGTGTTTATTCTGAAAGGTTGGGGTGTTTATAATACGCTGGGGCACGTCGTAAAAATTAACTAAGCTTTTAATGTGAGACTGACCTATTTAACTATATTTCTCATGCTTATATAATCTATATAATTATAAAACTCAAATGACCTTGCAACTTTCCGGTTTACGACATCCGGTTGCGCATGCGCGCATAAACATTAATCCATAACAACGTAAACAAATAAACACAAATCGCTTCTTTTGCAGATTTTGACCTGCGCACTGAAATATTAACGTTATTATTTCGAAATTATTATTTAACATGGGAAGAGTGGAGGTGTTTTGCAACTATTCTTTATTACAAGTATACTGTCGCTATTTTCTTACAACTAAACAACTTTAACCCATTGACAAACATAAGAACAATTGTAGGAAAGCCAAGACTACTACTACTACTCTCTATCTGTCCCTTTTCCTTCCTTCCTTTTTTTTTATTTTTTGTTTACATTTCTAGATACAAATTAGTTGTGAGAACGGTGAATTTGTTGACACATTTACTAATCTGTTTCAATATTAGTTTTATTTTAATTTATTTAGGTTTTATTTTTTTGCTTCAGGTTTTATTATTATTTTTTTTAATTTTAAGTTTCTATAACTTGGTTGAAGGATTCCAATATGGGGTTTTCATTCTTATATTTCTCATCGGTAGGTTCATGTGCGTTTTTGCTGCTAAATAACTTTCGTCGGCGTTCGATTCATAGGAAAATCGTGTTTAATTTTAGATTTTTGAGCGATTATTCGGAAAAATAGGTAACTTTACACGAATAGGGAGGATTTTTTTTTCATGTTTGCGTGATCCGTCCGTGATTTTTCATTTTAATATACTTTCATAGAAATGTTTCTATTATGTAAAAAAAAAAACAAAAAAAAAAAAACAAACTATTTTCTTTACGTCACAAGTGTCACGCTCATACATGAATTCCATAGCTAATATAACATACTGACCCAACGAATCACGGGTAGTTTAGTGTGTGTGTGTGTGTGTGTGTGTGTGTGTGTGTATATATATATATATATATATATATATATATATATATATAATGAAGTGAATTTTCCCTCATTGGTCGTTATAAGAATTGTCTAAGCTCTATTGATTATGAGTCCGAGAGCAAAATGTTCACAGCAAAAATTACTAGAAATTTAACCCAATATCAAAAATTCTAAGAATCGTTGGGGAGCATGTTACATCTAAAATGTGTATTGTAGGCGTAGTTGACGATGGTATGTAGCTTTAGTACACATCGCCCTTTGTTCTTCTTTAATGAACACTCCTCCTCACTCTCACACACACCGGTAATAATCAACATACTCATTGAAGCATTGCTTGAAATGTTTGATTTACTATTTCGAAAGGCTAAAGGACTAAATGTCTTTGTGATCAACCGGTCGTTTCCCCGTCCCCTTTTTCCTTTGAACAACTTCTCTTGGTCCCTTCATCGGTCAGGTTTTATAGCAACTGGAGTAAACCTGTACACCCAGCCAACTACCAATTCATTTTAAAACGTTATCAACTTTCAGTTACATTCCCTCCCCTTCCTGCGTACCGCACCTGTCTGACTGAAAATCCAACGTTTACACACACACACACACAGACACACACACACACAGACACAGACACACACACACACACACAGACAGACAGAGAGTAAAAAAGATATTTTCTAATAAAAACATCAAAGAAAGTGTTTCTTTTTCTTTTTGGTGTAGGAACTTTATCTGAGTTTTTTCGTTTTTCTTTTTTTCCTTTTTTAATTAAAATAAATCTATTAATAATAAAGATTTTGAAAAACTTCTCTTGTGTATGCTTATGTAGTTCTCGTGTCTGCGTGACCTGCATTTATTTTTATTTACTGTTAATCGATTTAAATAAATGTGCACTAGCATAAAATAAATTTAAGTGAATTCAATACTTTTTAATTGCAATTTCAAAAACGGAGATGTGTTCGGATAATGTCGGTAAATAATTATATAGGGTTGTTTTTACCAGTAACATTAAAATTAAACGAATACATTACTGCACATGTACATATATATATCTCGCATTCTTCTGATGAGAAGCATTAAGCTCTGAAATATTCTGGTATAAGGATCATATAACCCCACCTCCATTATAGCTTTTCCTTGTTACATCGAGAAATAAATCTATGTATGTCAATATATGGCTTTGTCTTGTCTATAATGCTGCTATTATTAGTCCTCGCGCGAAAGAGCAGGACAGAAAATGTTTTAAATAATAATAATAATAATAATAATAATAATAATAATAATAATAGAATAACGATAACAAAGACTTTCGTTGGCGAGGACTACTATTGACTGTAACCAGTTATACAGTCCTTTGGAAATTTTCATCTCTATTTTTCTCGTTATGTACTGAATATTTGTTAATGAAACCTATATGAAATATGTTCCTTATTAAATTTTAAAGATTTTCTATTCTGAAAGAAGTTTTTAAAAATTTAATCGACAAAAAGTTATTCTAAAATTTTTGTTAAAAAAATTCAGATTTTCTCATTATTCAGACCTGTATTACAAAGAGGGGTTTGCAAAAAATGGGTTGTGGTGTGAGGAGAAATACAAATTGAAACAGAATATTCAGACCTGTAATAATACAAAGAGGGGGTTGCAAAAATGAGTTGTGGTGTGAGGAGAAATACAAACTGAAATAGAGAGAAGCTGAGTTTTAAAATATAATCTTAAAAAGATAATATACAAGTTAGAAAAGCATTTCATCCAAGGCATGAAAATTGAATCTTGTACCTTTATTTTTAAAGCCTTTAGTAAAAACATTTTGTTTAACAATCTTCATGCCTTGGATGAAATGCTTTTCTAACTTGTATATTTTAGAAAGTAAGTGACCCGTTGGGTTAGTATTAATATATTTGACTTTGAAATCAGAAAAAATGAGTTGGCAAAGACAGTGAAAAATAAAACAGAACACAAAATTACCTTCTGCTCACTTTTTTACTCTCTACAGCTATGCTAAATGATATTGCCATCGTTAGTGATGTACGTTTGTTTGTGTTTTTTTCTTCTTTTAATTCCTTCTGCCCTTTATTACCTTTGTTAATAAAGCGTTTGAGAGTGATGGAAGCGAGAGTGATACATACCATATAAAATTAAAGTAGATGTGGGTACTCAAACAGCATACAGTGACAGTTATTAATAAATATTTATTTTTTAAAAATGTGCTGAATTAATTACAAATGGTTACTAATTAGAACAATTAAAATGGATGTTTTCTTCAAACGTAATACAATCCCAAAACCGAGAAATATATTTTAATTATGCGATTAAAATTGAGGGAACCAAACGTCAAGTAACTCTGCTTTAATATAATGTTACATACACAGGAATTGAATAAAATGACAGAAATACTTTAATATTTCGAAAAGCAAAATTTATTTTAATATTGAGTAGAACCGACTTTTATAATAAGTACTGCTTGAATTCTACAAAGAAATTTTCGTTTATTCGTTGACTAAAAGTTTCCAGTTCTTGTCGTGATAATGGCGTAAGATATCAACCCGATACTGGTTTTCCTAAAATGCATCAAAGAAGTTCAATATTAATTGATCTGGTTCCCATATCAGATGTTATTCAACTTGAAAGTTGTTACAAAATGTTAAAACGAACATTAACCGAGTTGTCTTATCTTCCTGTGTGTTTCCCTCAAAAACAGTTCTGTAACCATTTTTATCAATTAGTCGATTATTGATTCTGCCATAAAAGGAAACCATTAAGCCACCATATTCCAATCGTCTGCTATGTCTAAATTCTTTTGGCTGTCTCTTCACATATATACTCAACTTAGTCAGAAATAAGGGAATTGATGTCTCCTCCAAGAAAAGAACATTCTTTTACTGTTCTAGAGATTCTGTAGATTTTTACTCTACACTAAACGGTTTTCAGCATGTTTTTTTTAAAGTAGTGATATTTTTTTTTTTTTTTTTTAGTAGTAGTAGTGGAGGTGCAGTAGCATCATGCATGATGAACTTTGTTAGCGGGGGGGGGATGAATGCTATCTTTCTATAAAGATATCGGGTACTTACGAGAGAGCCCAAGTGGAGGTGGCCAGTCTCCAAGTGATTCTTTAGAATGAGCTAGATTTGAACTTGGCACACAAAGGTTGTTTTTTTTTTTTTTTTATACATGGAAGTCATTTTTATACATCGAGGCCACTCGAGGATAAGGGTTATTGCGTATACAGTAATCAATGGGACAATATCGTAGTAATCGTTAGTAATGGAGATCTGATAAAGTGTCCTACTTAAGGGGGCGGTGCATCAGGAATTTGTTTATGTTGGACTTGAAGACATCCAAGTTGTAGTCAGGTGGGAAATAGGCAAACGGAAGAGAGTTCCGCAGGCATGCAGTTCTAAGAAAGAAGCTTTGTTCATGGAATCTACATTTTCATTTAGGCACAGATAAAGAATGGGGAAAATTACTGACAGTGGTTTCAGCTAGACTGGTGTTTTTCGTGAAAGATTGGCGAGTGGGGGACCAGAGATTGGAGCTCAGACAAGCACTTCCCATGGAAATAACAATAAAACAACAACAGGCTCACAACGTCCCTTCTGTAGGAGAGAGGTTGCAGGGAAGAGTAAAGGACATCCCCCACTAGGCTACAAAGTCTGTTTTGTACTCTGTCAAGGCAGGATAGCAGGTTTTTAGCAGCTCCTGCCCAGATATGGCAGCAGTACTCCATCCTTGGACGTACTTGGCTTTCCTATCAGTTCATATCGGTAACCACTTAGTCACCGTCATCTCCCTGCACCCTTTCTATAAAATATAGCTTTGGGCAGCTCTTGGTGAACAAGTTTTAAAGAAACTGGATTCTTGAGATGGTTATTAAGCAATAATTTGGAAAGCTGTACTTTTCTAGTTCTTTCTAACAATGTGTGTAAGAGTTCAATGGTACCTATCTGAAAGTTGATACTTCAGCAAAGAGTTTTTATTTTCTCAAAATCATCACTAATGTATCAAAGGTGCACTCGCTTTAGATGGTTTGAACCGGCTTTCTCCAAAGGAAGAAAGTTTCATAGGAGTATGGAATTCACAAGTGTTTCCCAGTCACATGTATATCCCCGTCAGGATAAATGATAACGTTAGACTTTTGCACCTCTTATAGGGAGGCGTTTATGTCCTCCTACCTACATACAGCGCCTGGTGTTCCCAAATGGTCACCCATCTGGTATTGACTAGACTCAATGTTGTTTAACTTTGGTCCACATGATTATGCCATATATAAAGTTGTCATGATACTTTTTTGTACATCAAACATCCCAGCTGTTTTCAATACACCAGCACCTGCTAGAGGTATAATAAATGAAACTCTTAGCATCTGTGATTTTAATATTTTTTATTACCATAACCGGATGATATCTGAAAAGAAACTGCAATTTTAGTAAAACATATGAAGCAAACATTAATAATAAATATAAAAACAAAAAAATGAATTTATGAAGGTTTTCTGGATATTTGAACGTCATGACATTTTAATCTTCCCATTATTTTGTCTAACACCTGCATTAAATTGGCTTTGAAACAATTGCAAAAGAACTTTTGTTATGCATTTCTTTTAAGATTAGCTAAGGAATTCTATTGAGATGCTTTAATAAATTAACACAATTGCTTTTAAATTCATAAACAAACACGAATTGATGTGAATTTGCAATCAAACGGCAAATCGTTTGAATCCATAAAATAACTTAATATATTCGCTATCTCCAGTTAAACCAGATTGTGCACGGACATGAGTATTCTCATGACAGTTTTGAACTTTACTACTTCCGTATTGGCACATGACAAATTGAAGGCAGGTGTTTTTTGTGAAACCATCACACTAGAAGATTGACCCTTTTTTGCCCCCCCTCCCCGTTTTCTAAATGTATCGCCTTCACCATGTCTAAGGAACTCCATCTACCCTGCCCCCTTACATTGGTAACTCTCTAGAATATCAGATAAAGATTAACAGGTACTACACCTTGCCCAAGAATGACCTGAAAATGTGCAAGGTAGCAATATTCATTTCCCTTTGGGCCTGGCTATGACCTTAAACTATATCCGATGGTGAGGCCCCAACTTGCGGGCTTTGGGGAGTGTGGAGCCACCCTTTAATTACCATTGCTCCCAAATCCACTCTGGCCTGGAGTGGTAGTACCTGTTAGGGTCCCAACTATGGGTTAAATAGAAACCGACTTGAAAAAAAACAAAAACAAATATATTCTATTAAAAAAATGTTCTTCAAAATAACTGGATTTGGCATTAAATAACCTAAAAAGGGTTGATATGCTGTAAAACAAAAAAAAAAAAAACAACCATCATTTCCCTTTATACATATCTGCTTATGTAAGTATATATAAATAATTCTAGTACTGGCTATGCTCAATTTCCTTCGCTTAACTGTGGTGATCTAACGAGGAGGACCGGTATGTCAACATGATTATACCATATATATTTTAAATATATGTATTTTTAAATGTCTAAGAGACATTAACATAACGAAGAATTAATGCTTTGAAAGTACCTGAGTTGTGATTCTTAGTTGAGAAGGTTTAAGAATAATTAATGGCTATTTAATCATATTGATCATCAAAGTTGCATTTATTAGTCAGCTGTAAGGGCATGACTAAATTGATCAAAAGACTTGAGCGTGAATATTGACTCAAAATGAACACTGGATCAAACTGCCATTCAGTGAATGAATAGCTGCTGATGAGCACTGAATTCTATTGCATCTAAAATGGTCAGCTGGTCAACATTTGGCAGGTCTCCTAATTCCTCTTACCCACTTGGCCTTCTGCCACTTTTACTGATTTATCTGTCCCTTCTTTTGTTGGCAGTTTATCAAATCTACGACGTATTATCTACATCAGGTAGCTGAGTGCTTAGTTAGGTGATGGTTTGACTTACAATGCTTGTAAGTAAATTTTATCTATTGAAATCTAAGTTTATATTTAGTTCAGACATTAGCAAACTTCAATGATTTTTTTTGTTTTTAAATTTCATTTCTTTTTCTCCATAAATGTGAACCGAGTGAATGAGTTAATCGAATCCAGCTGTACTGTTTTTTATTTATTTTAAACATATGGGATGAATGTCGGTTTTTAAAAATAACCATATAAAATTTGATTATTTACGGTGGAGAGGTGGGGGGATACTTAACACACTTCATGATAATTATTGACTTTTAGTTCACAATATTAACGGCTTGGCAGTATAAAAGACTTTTTTGTTATTTTAAAGAATCAAATTATTCATAGCTTGTATACAATTTTACTTTCAATGAAATGAAATTGTATCTTTAGTCTATATATTAATACAGTAGCGTGTGTGTTATTTTCGGTGTCACGTTTACATGCGGGTGGTTTAATTGTTATGTACTTCCATTTCTTGTCATAAATAATTTTACCAAAAATTCTTCAAATGTTTTGGTTTTGGTTTTGATTATGACTGAAGGAACTCAAGTTTTTATATATATATATTTTTTTTTTTTATCATAAGTTTTTATTTTGGTTTCGATTCAAGCTAATGCACCCAAGTCATATGGATATATTTTTTTTTTTGAAATCGCAAAATAAATTAAAATATCGTATATAAGTGTACTTTACAACCAGGCTTTGCCGGGCGTTCGTGCTAGCTTAGATAAATACTTTTGCAGTTTTAACAAAAAAGCTACAATAATATCAGAGCGGCTTGATTTACACTGAACATCTACAAAATGGCAACATCAATATATTACATATGAATGAGTCTCCTGTGGAATTTCCACAGGTCCTGCTAGTTTTATATTCCTGATCGAACCAGATAGTTGACAAATTATGTAGAGTATTTATAATACATGTGTACATCTTGTCAAAAATGATAATCACTAAATTATGTCCTGTTAATACTAATCTATCTTGTATAGAAAAGGCACTTTGCTTGTGTATACGTGAGAGTTCCCTATGGACTTCAAAACGATCTGACCAATTTTTATGAAATTTCACACAAATGTATTTTATGTGTCTGGAAGTGTTCTTAGATAAGTCTTGTGTCGTCTGTTTTTTTCTAACTATTAAGTCTTAATTTATTATCGAATGTTTCAACCAGTGAATTTTTATATTCAAGTGTATTTCAATGCCCGGCGGCCTGCTAGTATCAATATAAAATAACGCATCAACTGAAGTTATAAAAAAAAACAAACAAACAAACAAAAACAAGTCTGAATGTATAGCAGCACGTGACTTCACAATATCATTTGTTTGAATTGAAAAAAAAATCTTGTTGCTGGTTGTATCTAATCAGAAAGAATACTGAGAAACTGATTTCAAATTACAAGGGTCGTTCCAAAGGTAAAACCTCCTATTTTTTTTTATAACTCGAAAAGTTAAAGAGCTAATAGACGAACGACCTTTTGTGCTCCAGAATTTATTCTTCCAAATTCTCAATGCACTTTTGCCAGAAATTCAATTCTGCATTTCTGCTTCTGACTTACGTCTATGACTGGGTTTGCTTTCTTAGTCTCATTGATTTCTAATTGTGAATGGTTGTAGGATTCAATATCTTCAACAGAGAGATGAAACTTTCAGGTCATAAATACATAAGTTCAGTCATCATAACAATGCATTCTGGCGGAATAAAAATATAGGCATTATTTTTTGAACGTCCCTCGTATACCAGCCATTGGTATTTTCTGCAATTTTCTGATAAGAGGAAGAGACGATGTGTACTGATTTTTAAGGCTAAAAAAATCGCACAGTTACTTCTTGTGTTCATCAAGGCAAACTTTGTTGGGGCCTTTGCAACCAGTAACCATGATAAGCTTCAACAACTTCTTTCCAACTGCCTGTCACCATGACTAATTCTTGAAGAAAGGAGCATTGACATGTACAGATACCCCAACCCCTCCCTTTCAAAAGCTATAACCATGTTGGAAGAAGATTTTGCTTATTTCTGTCCATTTTTACAATTCTGCCACACTCATGGTTATCCCATCTACCCAATCCTACAACCCTTCTCAATTAGAAACGCATCATCCAGAGGGTAGGCTGGGTAGGTTTTGGTAATTTGTTGTGTTAAAATCTAATCTATGTAACTGAGAGGGAGAGGGGGTGGGGTTTAGAATGCGCTTGGTGGTGGTGGGGGGGATTACACTAAACATGCACGATCATTAGACTTGACCCCATTCACCTGTGCTGAAATACAATTATGTCTCGACTTTATCTAACTTAGGTTCAGTGGAAAAGCAGGGAAACTGGAGCAGTAGAGTTGGTGAATGAGATAGGGGAAAAGGAAAAGAGGCTAAGGAAGGTACAGAAATATTATACATACACCCACCTCTTTCACTCTCTCTTCCCCTCCCTCTCTTTCACTCTCTCTCCCCCTCCCTCTCTTTCACTCTCTCTCCCCCTCCCTCTCTTTCACTCTCCCTCTCCCGCCCTCTCTCTCCCTATCCCTCCCTCTCTTTCTCTCTCTCAACTTCCCTCTCTTTCTCTCTCTCACCCGCACTCTCTCTCTCTCTCTCACCCGCACTCTCTCTCTCACCCGCACTCTCTTTCTCACCCGCACTCTCTCTCTTTCTCACCCGCACTCTCTCTCTCTCTCTCACCCGCACTCTCTCTCTCTCTCACCCGCACTCTCTCTCTCTCACCCGCACTCTCTCTCTCTCTCTCACCCGCACTCTCTCTCTCTCACCCGCACTCTCTCTCTCTCACCCGCACTCTCTCTCTCTCTCACCCGCACTCTCTCTCTCTCTCACCCGCACTCTCTCTCTCTCTCACCCGCACTCTCTCTCTCTCTCTCTCACCCGCACTCTCTCTCTCTCTCTCTCACCCGCACTCTTTCTCTCTCTCTCTCACCCGCACTCTCTTTCTCTCTCTCTCTCACCCGCACTCTCTTTCTCTCTCTCTCTCACCCGCACTCTCTCTCTCTCTCTCTCTCACCCGCACTCTCTCTCTCACCCGCACTCTCTCTCTTTCTCACCCGCACTCTCTCTCTCTCTCACCCGCACTCTCTCTCTCTCTCACCCGCACTCTCTCTCTCTCTCACCCGCACTCTCTCTCTCTCTCACCCGCACTCTCTCTCTCTCTCTCACCCGCACTCTCTCTCTCTCTCTCACCCGCACTCTCTCTCTCTCTCTCACCCGCACTCTCTCTCTCTCTCTCTCACCCGCACTCTCTCTCTCTCTCTCTCACCCGCACTCTTTCTCTCTCTCTCTCACCCGCACTCTCTTTCTCTCTCTCTCTCACCCGCACTCTCTCTCTCTCACCCGCACTCTCTCTCTCACCCGCACTCTCTCTCTCTCTCTCTCTCTCTCTCTCTCTCACCCGCACTCTCTCTCTCTCTCTCTCTCTCTCTCTCTCTCACCCGCACTCTCTCTTTCTCTCTCTCTCACCCTCCCTCTCTTTCTCTCTCTCACCCTCCCTCTCTTTCTCTCTCTCTCACCCTCCCTCTCTTTCTCTCTCTCTCTCTCTCACCCTCCCTCTCTCTCACCCGCACTCTCTTTCTCTCTCTCTCTCTCTCTCTCTCTCACCCGCACTCTCTTTCTCTCTCTCTCTCACCCGCACTCTCTTTCTCTCTCTCTCTCACCCGCACTCTCTTTCTCTCTCTCACCCGCACTCTCTTTCTCTCTCTCTCTCACCCGCACTCTCTTTCTCTCTCTCTCTCACCCGCACTCTCTTTCTCTCTCTCTCTCTCTCACCCGCACTCTTTCTCTCTCTCTCTCTCACCCGCACTCTCTCTTTCTCTCTCTCTCTCACCCGCACTCTCTCTTTCTCTCTCTCTCTCTCACCCGCACTCTCTCTTTCTCTCTCTCTCACCCTCCCTCTCTTTCTCTCTCTCTCACCCTCCCTCTCTTTCTCTCTCTCACCCTCCCTCTCTTTCTCTCTCTCTCACCCTCCCTCTCTTTCTCTCTCTCCCCCTCCCCCTCCCTCTCTCTTTCTCTCTCTATCACCCTCCCTCTCTCTTTCTCTCTCTCACCCTCCCTCTCCCCTGCCCTCCCTCTCTCACCCCCTCCCTCTCTTTCCTCCCTCTCTTTCTCTTTTCTCTTTCCCTCTTCTCTTTCCCTCTGTCTCACCTGGTATCAGCCCTCTTCTTTCTTCTCACCTGATATCATTTCTGCTAGAGAGGGGCCAAGAAGAAATAAGAGTGAAAATAGGCTAAATTGTGAATAAGGGTGGAATGAGACAAATTAGATGAAACTGCTACTTAACTCTTATGCCTTAAGGGGACTAAAGTCTTTTGTCACCCCTCTTATCCCCCCCTCCCCTGGCAAGGGATATTCTGTTACAGTTTACTGCTTTCTCTTCTACAAGTTTTTTTTTTATCTGACACAATAATTTAATCATGAACCAAAGATTGTTCCAATTTGAATTGTTTGTTATAGTTTTCTTCCTTAATTTTAATGTATTGTAACCCCCACTTTTTTAACGTTTGTTATAGTTTTTATTTTTTATTTTTTTATTGTTTCTTTTGCTTTATTTAAACAAAGCCATTATTTCTACTGTTGAGGTTATTAACAACAACATCGTTATGTCTTCATCAAATATGATGCTGGTTTGTTAGTATGCTGATAGGCTGTGATTAGCTCAGGTTGAGAGCTAGGTATCCTTTTCCTTTGAAATTTTCAAGTCATTATTATCCAGAGCTACTTACAAGATTGTCTTCTTGCAATTCTGAATTTTTTAGATGAGGGCTGATTGTTTGTATTACTTGTTTTGATCGGACTATTGTTCTCATCTTGAGTGTGAGTGGTAGTTGTGCAACGTTTTGGTTGGTGTAGCCTTTGACCATCGTCAGGCATGTTGGTCGCCATCTAAAGGTAAGGCTAGAAAAACACTGTAAAGCTGTGACATGGAAGGAGGTCGAAAAGTCTGAATTAGCTGATCACATATGGAAAGAAAAACGAACGCACTTTCCTTTATGGAACGAGGTCAAAATAATTGACAGGAAACAAGTAGGAGTCAGACGACTTAGAGAAGCAGCACATATGCTAAAAAAGAAAAATTATTAAACAGACCGGGCATAGAGATCAACAGTATATAGGAACTTGTAATTATTAAAAAATACAAAAATTGTACAACCCGCCCTTAAAATTTTAATGGTAAAAGAGGAGAAAATCCTGTCAAACTTTATTAGAGTTACCTCCTTTTATTAACCAAATATTTTTTTCACATACGAAACCACGGCGAAAAAAACAAAAAACAAAACAAAAACAATTCCAAGAATACGAATGTCTTGTTTTAAATTTTTTTGTATTTTAATTTTAACATTTTTAATTCCACAGTGGCGTTTATTCTACATTATGTACTGCCAAAAAAAAAAAAAAAAAAAAAAAGAAAAATTTTTTTTTATTCATTTCAATATGAAGATCTGAATCTTACCCCGATGGATATTTAGATGAGACTCACAAAAGTAGATCAAGAACGTGTTCACACACTGCACATAACTTGTGGGGCTATTTATTTTTTTTTTCTTTTTCTAAACTCCTTTTTCCATTAGTGGCGGGAATCTTGTACAAAAGTCGAAACTTTGTCACATGTGATCCATTTCTTCCGTTTGCACTTTTCAGTTTTACCAGTGTGACTTGGATATTGCATGGTTTGGCTTTTCAACCAGAAATAACTATACGTCACAAGGGTGACTAGTTTATCACCCACAAAATAAGTTTTGTTACTTATTCACATCGTTGAACATTTGCATAAAGATTGTTTCCCTTATATTTCTGCATCCATATAAATAGCTGTCCATCATTCCGCAATGCGTTCTACAGTGACGTTTATTATGCCTGGGTGTTTGGAGATGTGTGTTGAAAAAAAAAAAAAGAAGTTGTAGTAGGCAGGCAAGCTTGAACGCATGACGTGAAGGCGGAAAAGAAAGTGGAGGTGTGTGTAAGGGTGGTGGTTAAGCAAAAAAAAAAAATAAATAAATAAATAAAAATAGGAGTAGTAAGCAGGCTCAAACCCATAACGCGCCAGAGGAAAAAGAGATGGAAAAAAGAAAACTGTCTGACTGATGTGCCTACCGTGGTTGTGACGTCACAGGCGGTCGAAATAAAGCCAGGGTTGAATGACTTGCAAAAAATATCAGCGAAAAAAAAAAAAAACGACCATCCATGTAGAAAACTGCCCAGTTGACGGTTGAAGAAATGAATGTTTTTGCCCAATTTTTCTATATTTGTCGTCTGAAGGGTCTAGCTTCAAAATGATGCCGATCTCATGAAAATCCGTTGCCTCTGTCGAAAATTTTAAGCAGAGATACAAACATACATACATACATTTAAACAGACGGATGAGATTTATATTATAGATTACCTAACTTTAATCCAACGCATGTCTTAGCAGGATTCACGAAATAGGTCAAGTGTATGTGCGCACCACTGACAGGGTTATTTTTAACGTTTAAAGAATTTATTTTATTTATTATTTTTATTTTTTGCGATACTCTTTTTTTAATTAATGGCGGTGCTGTTCTACAAAAGACTTAAGTAATTTTTATTTCAAAATGTTTAAATGTTTCGGTCATGTTTTATGTTATGTCTCTTGCTTCATTAAATTATTTCGCCTAATTCTATTTATGCAGTGTTTTTCCATCCTGCATGATTGTGTAGCATTTAGGATAAAAAGATTCTAGCAAATGCACTTGTTTATAAATATATATATATATATATATATATATATATATAAACACTATACTAGCATGGGTACCCGGCGTTGCCCGAGTGTTTGGAGGTGTGTGTTGAGCAAAAAAAAAAAAAAAAGTGGTAGTAGGAAGGCAGACTCGAACTCATACCGCGAAGGAGGAAAAGAATGGGAAAAAAACGTGCCGTCTTTGCTGTTACGACTATCGCCAAATCGGAAGTGACGTAGGTTTAAATTAAGGCTAGACAATCAAAAAGAGGGGATGACTTCCGAAAATATCGGCGAAAAAAAGCGACCCCTCCCTGTAGAAAAATACCCAGTTGAGGCTGAAGAAATGACTATTTTTAGCCAATTTTTCGTTATTTGTCGTCTGAAGGGTTGAGCTTCAAAGCAATACTGATTTTGTGAAAATCCGTTGCGTCTGTCAAAAGTTTTAGGCAGACATGCAAACATACATACATAGATTTATATATTTATAGCTCAAATTTTCGACCCAAACCGATTAAAAAGCTTGCCCTATCTCTGAATACCCTTTACGTAAAATTTCAAATGTTTAGACCAAAAATTATCTGAGTAATTTAGTAAAGAACACAGAGGTCAAAATTTTTTTTAACTTTGGCCCCTATAACTTAATTTGAGCCCAAAACAAATGTTACGGGGTGTAACATTTGTTTTGGGCTCAAATTAAGTTATTAAGTTAGATCCATGTCCAAAGAACCTATATCTAAAATTCCAAGTGTTTAGACCCAAAATTGGCGGAGGAGTTTGGTAGAGTTCTCAAAGGTCAAATTGTTGAACTTTAATGACCCCTTAACAGCCAGATTTCTGGCCGAAAACTGGTTACAAAAATTTTCCCAAATCTTACTACTCTGTGTATAAAATTTTGAGTCTATAGACTGAAAATTAAGTTATTGTGTGGGGAAATGTACAGACACAGACAGACAAACACTTTCACTTATATATATATATATAACCTTGCTCGTGTCTGTGCAGCTAACGTATAAAGTCCGGAGCTCTGTGTTTTGGTTTTGATTCTAGCTGATGGCACTCAAGTGATTTTTTTTTTTTTTTTTTTTTTTTTACTTTTGAAATGACGACTATATATTCGATACAGTATAATAATCGATAGAGAATAGGCTCTGTAATAATAACTATGAAATCTGCATGAATTGAAAGATATTTAAGCATATTTTATGACCGGGCAATGCCGAGCGGCCAGCTAGTAAATTCTATAGACACTTAATAATAGGGAGTTGATTTTAAATTGCCGTGTATGACTCTTACAATGCCTAATTTTTCTCATTTCTATTTAATTTTTTTAATTTTGCTACTTTTGGGGATTGAACGTTTAAAAAGGGCAAATCTACCGCCCACCACTATCGCCACTATATATCTACACACAGATCTTTTAGAACTCGGCATTAATTATTCTTGCGACGCCATTATCACAAATTCTATATCTCTTTTTGAAATAATTCAATAATTGTAGGTGTAAGTGTCAACAGCAAATTCTCTTTGAATACATCATTTATGATTATCTTTGGAATCGTCTGCCTGAAAGGAATTCTTAATGTGCTCAGCTTAGATGAACAAAATCACAATAAAACTAAAAGCCAGAATTCTGAATATTTAATTTCATAACTGTTGGAAATTCATTCAAAAGTGCTGTTTCAACAAAGCCAGTTTTAAAAGGGAAACGCTCTTTGTAGAAACATCAAGAGACGCCTCATAATTAATCATTCAACTAATTAATAATACATTAAAGAAGGATGTCAAAGAGCTTTCATTTTATTGAATTTGCACATTGTGCATCCAAATCAAACGATGCTCATCTCAAAATATCTTTTTGTTATATTCATATTTGTAGTGTTAGATTTATCTCTGGAGGATCTAGTTTGTCATTCGAGTAATAAAGTAATTGACTATCACGTTTATGTAATGAGCGCTTGACATTTATGTAAATTCATTTCTGTTAATCTTTGAAAGTTTCTGCATGAATGATGGGCCGCGATCATGAGGTTTGTGACATTTAGATTAAATAGATCAGTTTTCTATTTGATAAGGCATGCTGGGAAATTTTAATTGTGGTTTGATCATTTTAGAAATTAAGTATCAAAGGAATTCATTAACTTTTGTCATGTGTAAATGTAAACATAAGAGAATTGACTTTATTATAATAGTTTTTAATGAAATATTCATTTATTGGAGTAACTACTCCACTTACTTGGCTCCTCACGGGGGCAACATTATACGCAAAGTCGATTTTGTGGGAAAGAGGTGGGGTGGGGGGTAGCTGATTCCTTCAAAAGAGGGGCAATATAAAAAATTACCCGAAAAGGATTTCTTCTTCTTCCTCTTCTTCCTCTTCTTCTTCCTCTTCTTCTTCTAAAAAAAAAAAAAACCCCAGCAAATACTACACTTTAATCCTGGCCTATTTATTGAAGTCAAATCCTGTTTTATATATGCGAAATATTTTAATTAAACAAACTAAAAAGATATTTTAAATATTATGTGCTACTTTCTTCGTTTCGTATGAATTAACATGTTAGGTTTTGTTTTGACCTGCTTGGTTTTGTTGTTGGCATCGGTTTTCATCGAGTTCTACAAGCGATAATAACTAGCATGATTAACAATTCTACACAATCATGTCTGACGGAACAAGAATAATCTACCACTGTTTACAAAGACTCTTAAGTTTGAAAAAGATGCATGTGACAGACAAAATTAAAAAAAAAAAAAAATCCGAATGATTCATATAATACACCTCATCAGTTTTTTTGTCTTTTTGATCTATTTTATAGGAAAATAGATTTTTGAAGGAAAAAATGAATTAAATTTTATTTTTTTAAAATTTCAATTGAATATACTTTCTTTATTTATCTTGATTTATAAACCTATCCAAATGTAATAAAAACAAAACACTTTATAAATTTGTAACATAAATAATAAAGTTCGATTAAATTATTACACTAAGCCAAATATAACTCTATTATCAAAAAAAAAAAAAATCTAAAATCAATCAAGTTTGAATAATAAAATATTTTTTTCTTAGATTCAATGATTTTTTTTTTGCTGAATTTAATTTTATTAAAAAAAAAAATCCAAAAGAATATGAAACGACCACTTTTTTTTTTTTTTTTTTTTTTAAATCAATTTCACATTTTTAATAATTCTGAAAACATTCACATATTGATACTTTTGAATGGTATATAAATTGCTAATGAAACAGACACGAATCTTATTTTTGAAAAGGAAACGAGTTTGTGTGAAAGAAATAGATTTCTGTGTTTCATTAATAATTTTGTAGAATTTTTTTCTCATATAACCATGAAAGCAAACCTTGGCCTTCGGGGCAAGATCAAAGTGTAGTATCTGTTCTTCAGATCTACACTTTAATTTCTTGTTCTGTGTCAGTGGAGGAGAAATCCTTCACGACTGAGACAATTTTAATTTTTGTTCCTTTTCTCCACATTAAAAAACGACCCTGGTGTCTAACTCTGTCTCGTGGGGAGGCATTGTAAATAGGAACCATGAAAGCAAACCTTTTTTATTTTTTTTACTAAATTTAATTTTATCCGGCGTGATCATTGTGATAATTATTTATCTTTGCTCAGGAGAATATTGAGCCATTTTTTGTTTTTTAATAATTGTACTTTTCGTTTGACATTTAAAATATTAAAATTAATGTCGCTTTTGCTTGCATAAAAGGCATGACTGCTGCTTTAAAGAAAAACAAAAAACAAAAACCACCAAAACTTGTGTTTTTGTTGTTAGGCATCAAGTTTTCAACATGTGTACACATAAGTCTCCAGTTGTTTGATGTCTATCTTCTACCAACGTAAACATGGATCGTGTGGTTGTCAGCAGAAGGACTAGAAATGAAAGGAACATACGTGGTGTTAGGGTGTTTACGTTTTATCCTTAGATCAACTGATGCCGGCACTTGTTTCGTGTGGTCTTAATAGATGTACACTGGCAGATAAGACCATTTAAGAATATCTTTTAATCTCTTCTGTGGTGTTAACATATACAAAATCCTTAAAATTACAAAGTGGTCGTTTCATATTTCGTCGTATAACTCACTTATAAAGACCCCCCCCCTATTTTGCAAATGTGCATTATTCAGGAATTATATTTTTCATTGCCTTTTGAATAAATATGAAATGAAATAAGTTAGGGGACTTTTAAAGAATTTTTTTTTTTACATGGAAGTCACCACTTATCACGGACCGGAAGCTACTCAGGGGTAAGGGTTAAAGGAAATTTCTCCAAATTAATTTTAAAAAAATAGTGGGGAAAATTTGAACTTTATCTGAATAGTTTTTCGTTTGAATTTTTTTTTTTATTTCAAAATAATTTGGCCGTAAATGATCAAGTTCTCTTTGATTCTCTCTCCTCTGATCTTGATCACTTGGTGCAATGGGGAAAGCGGTGGCTGGTTAATTTTAATGCATCTTAAACCAAGCTTCTTTCTTTACATCATCAACGCTCTGATCCCCGTCTGGCATTAATTGAAATGAATGGCTCTTATCTTGAGGAGGCTCCATGTTTTGACAAGCTTCTAGGTCTGACCTTTACTCCCGATCTGAAATGGAACACTTACATCAAATCCGTTGCCAAAGCTGCTGGAAAAATGGTGGGATCGTTCTACCGCTTCAGTAGATATCTCACCGCTGATGCAATTCTCTACCTGTATAAGAAAGAGTCAGGTACGTCCAAAGCAGGAGCCGCTAGAAGCAACTTATCCTGCCTTGTCAGAGTTCAAAATAGACTTCATAGCCTAGTGGGAGATGCCCTGTTCTCTTCCCTGCAACATCTTTCTCACAGAAGAGACGTTGCAAGCCTGTCTCTGCTTTATCGTTATTTTCATGGCAAGTGCCCGTTTGAGCTCCAATCTATGGTCCTCTCTTGCCTGACTTTCATGAAAAACACTCATCTATCTGAAACCACTATCAATAATTTCCACCATTCTTTATCTGTGCCTTTTTTTTTTTTTTTTTTTACAAAGGCATCACCACATTATCAAGGCCCAGAGGCCACTCAAGGATAAGGGTTAAAGAGTGTACAGTAGAAGTTGGTCAATATAGTAATCATTAGTAATGAAAATTTGGTAAATTTAATAACTTATATGGAACGGCTCATCAAGAACTTATTTACCTTAGACTTGAACACAACCATATTGTAGTCAGCCGGAAAGCAGGAAAACGGAAGACAATTCCACAGGCGTGCAGTTCTAAGAAAGAAGCTTTGTTCATGGAATCTATGTTTAGGTTTAGGCACAGATAAAGAGTGGGGGAAATTATTGATAGTGTTTACAGCTAGACGAGTGTTTCTTGTGAAAGTTTGGCGAGGGGGGACCATAGATTGAAGCTCAGTTGAACACTTTCCATGAAAATAACGATACATCAGAGACAAACTCGCAACATCTCTTCTGTGAGATAGAGGTTGTAAGGAGGAGAAAAGGACATCTCCTACGAGGCTACGAAGTCTATTTTGAACTCTATCAAGGCAGGACAAGTCCTTTCTAGCAGCTCCTGCCCAGATGTGGCAACAGTATTCCATCCTTAGACGTACCTGGCTCTTATATAGATAGAGAATAGCATCAGCAGTGAGATATCTACTGGATCGATAGAAAGATCCCACCATTTTTCCAGCGGCCTTGGCAACAGATTTGATATACGTGTTCCATTTAAGATCAGGAGTAATGGTCAAGCCCAGAAGCTTGTCAAAACTTGAGGCCTCCTGAAGACGAGAGCCATTCATTTCAATTGATGACAAATGTGGATTAAAATGTTGATGATGTAAAGAGAGAAGCTTGGTTTTAGATGCATTAAAAGTAACCAGCCACTCCTTTCCCCATTGTACTACATGCTCAAGATCAGAGGAGAGAGAATTGGAGAGTACTTGCTCGTTTACTGTCTTAGATGTGGTACCATAAATGGTAGTGTCGTCAGCATAAATGTCTACAAATGATGTAAGGATATGATTTGGAAGATCATTAATGTAGATCAGGAAAAGAGTTGGGCCCAGGATGGATCCCTGAGGGACACCGGCATTAATACTGTGAGCTTCTGATTTTTGCCCCTCAACTACTACTCTTATGAACCTATCAGAAAGAAATGATTTAATAATTGAGAAGACTTTTCCAGCTATACCATAGCTAGCGATCTTATGAAGTAAACCTTTATGCCATACCCTATCAAAGGCTTTAGATATGTCAAGAGCAATTGCCCTAGAAAGATTGCCACCGTCGAGAGATTTGCTAATCCTATGCGATATAACTGTAAGGACATCTGCTGTAGATCTAGCAGAACGGAAACCATATTGAGTGTCACTAAGAAGGTTATTTTTGTTGAGATGTTTGATTACTTCTGTATTTAACACAGATTCTAGCAACTTACTCATGACGCACAGGAGACTTATTGGCCTGTACTGAGAGGGGGATGAGCGATCACCTGAATTCTTAAATACAGGGCATACTGATGAGATTTTCCAGGGAGATGGGAAACTATTCTCCTTAAGACAACGTTTAAACAGTTTTGTAAGTATGGGCGCTAGTTCAGGTTGAAGTTTTTTGAGTACTATAATTGGAATACCATCAGGGCCAGTTGCTTTACTGGAATCAAGGTTTTTGATTAGCTTGGCAACATCACGTACAGATATACGTATATCACATAGCGTGTTTTCTGATACAGGAGGAAATATTGGGGGTTGGCGGTCTTGGTCGCAAAGGGTAGAATTAGCTGCAAAGTTCTTGACAAAGAGTTTGGCTTTGTCTGATGCTGACGAGATTACCTCAGGTCCATTGATAATAGTTGGGATGGAGCACACGCTTCTGTTCAGGATTCTGTTTGCTATTTGCCAAAACTGGTGGGAACCAAGCCGCTGCTCAGCTACTTTGGACTTAACAGATTGAGCATACAACTCTCTTGCGTTCCTTATTACTTTCTTACAATGGTTGCTGGCAGTCCTGAAAACGGCTTTAGTTTCCATACATCTATTACGTTTGAAGCAGTGGAAAAAGTGATTTCTGTGCGCAATGGCAGCAGCACATTCTGGAGAGAACCATGGCTGGCTGTTAGGTTTTTGCTGAAACTTTTTAGAGGGTATGAAATGGTCAATACCTACAATTAACCATTCAGTTAGGTCTAATACTATAGAGGACACATCCTTTTTAAACATGGAATGCAGAGGTAGATCAGATATAAATGTACGGAAGCTATCCCAGTCAGCCTTAGTGTATCGATATACTGTACGATGAAGTGGTACGTCTGGGGACTTATTACATTTCATTTTTATCTTAATTGATACAACAGAGTGGTCGGAAGATCCAAGAGGCGACAGAACAGAAACTGAACATAGTTCAGGGCAAGTTGTGAGAAAAAGGTCTAGTAGGCTCGCATACTGGCCGTCATTATCGGGCACACGGGTAGGTTCCTGAACAATCTGAGTGAGGTCATAGGCAATGGAGAAATCATGACAGAACCTCCCCTCATCATCGGTCTTGTTTGAGTGGGTCAACCATTCGACGTTGTGAACATTGAAGTCTCCACATACGTGAATGTTAGCTGAAGGATAAGTAGAAAGGACTTGGTCAATTTTCTCAGATATGCTTTTAAAGATAGTAACTCCGCTGTTGTGGGGGCGATAGAGAGTAAATATAAATGCAGTAGTGTGAGCTAAAGCAACCCGGAAGCACATATAGGGTAAGTTAGGATCTTCCCTGGAGATGTCCCTCACACATGGAAAGCTATCTTTAATATAGGCACATATTCCATGCCCATGGCGATCTTGGGGGTCAGATTTAGAAGTTAAGTTAGAGTATCCTGTAATTGCAAACTCATCTAGGGAAATAGCCTGTCCAATGCCAGTTTCACTTAAAAATAAAAGGTCTGGTTTAGTCTCCTGTAATTGGGTTTCAACCTCTGGAAGGTTAGAACGTAGACCCCTGATGTTGGAGAAGGAGACATGGTAGTAGGGGTCTACGTTGGAAGTTGGAGAACCGGGTTTAATCGTGTATTTTTTCTTGAAACTTCTCATGATGAAATTTTGGAATTTGTGGACTAGGTCGACAGATTTACTTAGAGCAGGACAGAGAGGGGAAACTAAGAGAGAAAAAGAAACGAAGAATTTTTTTTTTTTTTTTTGTACCACATGATAAGGTAAAGCCGTAACAATTACCCACTAGTATGGCATCGAGAGGCCCCACCAGAAGCTACTGCATGGTCCAGATTCCATTCACCAAATGGCAATACAGCAGCCCCAGTACTTTGCACCTGCTGATAGGACAGCCTCCTTAGTGGTTAATCCAAGGTTCGGGTCCCTGACTATCAGGCGGATAACGTCAGCCCAGACAAAACATTTACCTCCAGCACCCTTACTAGTGACATGGCTACAAGGATAGACATAGAAACAGAAAATTTCCACCAACTCTGCCAACTGTTCGCGCAAAAATACTGCCAACCTAGAAAACAGCTTTTTCTTCTCCCTTTGTCAGAAAAATCACTCATTTAAAAAATGAGGACTGAGGGACAAATAAGAAGAAGCGAGAGTAACCGGAGCTGCCGATAACGCATCCACAATGCGTTTTCTACTCTCCATTAAAAAAAAAAAAATAAAATAAATAAATACATAAATAAAAAATAAAAAATAACTATTAAGTATTGTACTTAATAAAAGTCCAACGGACCTGTTTAAGGGAAAGTATGGTGATAGATTCCCCTCCCACGAACTAAAAATGAGTACAATTAGGTAATCTATTTTTGCAATCAACTCGGTAGATAAATAAACATTTATGGACGAGAGAAAAAAAAAAAAAAAAAAAAAAAAAGAAGCTAGCATTTAATACAACAGAAATACATAAATTAAATACTGAAATAAAATGTAGTTATTAATATTTGAATCTTAAAATAAAAAGTGCGAATTAGTAGAGAAAAAAATCACTTATCACAACAACGCATTCCGTCTCCAAACTAGTGAAGAATTTAACTTTTAATAGCGTTCAGAAGATTTTTTTTTTTTTTTAAATTAACCGTTAAGAGAAAGCGTGATTTTATTCTGAACTTTAACTAATCACGTTTTAAGCAACTTATGATATAAAACAAAATCGGATGGGGGGGGGGGTTCTTCCGAAGTTAGTTGGTGACGTTATAAGTAATTGCGAGATAAGATGGGAGCCAGAAATTAGGGGTGGGGGACTGAAAATGATAATATAATGGATTGATTATACAATATTTAAGATCAACTTGGTAGATAAACATTTATGGACGAGAGAAAAAAAAAAAAAAAAAAAAGAAGCTAGCATTTAATACAACAGAAATACATAAATTAAATACTGAAATAAAATGTAGTTATTAATATTTGAATCTTAAAATAAAAAGTGCGACTTAGTAGAGAAAAAAATCACTTATCACAACAACGCATTCCGTCTCCAAACTAGTGAAGAATTTAACTTTTAATAGCGTTCAGAAGATTTTTTTTTTTTTTTTTAAATTAACCGTTAAGAGAAAGCGTGATTTTATTCTGAACTTTAACTAATCACGTTTTAAGCAACTTATGATATAAAACAAAATCGGATGGGGGGGGGGTTCTTCCGAAGTTAGTTGGTGACGTTATAAGTAATTGCGAGATAAGATGGGAGCCAGAAATTAGGGGTGGGGGACTGAAAATGATAATATAATGGATTGATTATACAATATTTAAGATCAACTTGGTAGATAAACATTTATGGACGAGAAAAAAAAAAAAAAAAAAAAAAGAAGCTAGCATTTAATACAACAGAAATACATAAATTAAATACTGAAATAAAATGTAGTTATTAATATTTGAATCTTAAAATAAAAAGTGCGAATTAGTAGAGAAAAAAATCACTTATCACAACAACGCATTCCGTCTCCAAACTAGTGAAGAATTTAACTTTTAATAGCGTTCAGAAGATTTTTTTTTTTTTTTTAAATTAACCGTTAAGAGAAAGCGTGATTTTATTCTGAACTTTATTCCATAAACAAAGCTTCTTTCTTAGAACTGCATGCCTGTGGAACTCTTCCGTTTTTCTGCTTTCCAACTGACTACAATATGGTTGTCTTCAAGTCCAATGTAAACAAGTTCTTGATGAGCCGTTCCCTTAAGTAATCCAATTTACCAAATTTTCACTACTAACGATTACTGCGATATTGCCCCATTGACTACTGCACACTCATTAGCCTATCCTCGAGTGGCCTCTAGGCTTTTAATAAGTGGGGAATCCCTTGTAAATAAAAAAAAATGTTTCAAATGGCTCTTTCGGATTTCGACAATTAGCTTTAAATTTCTACATTCTTTAAATTATAAACTTAAAATTTTACAAAACTGATTGGGAAGGAATTATGGGAATTCGAACCCACTATTATAAATATCGATAAGTAATATTGTGTATGTGTGTGTGCGAACGCGCGTTTCATTCGTTAAATCAACTAAAAAATAAGGGCAAAAAACTTTTTTTTTTAAATTGGCAAAATTGATTTCTTTTATTTGTAAAATAATTATTAGATACTAATTGATAAAAAATAGAGTTTTATAATCAATTTTTTATTGACTAAAAACCGATAAGAAATTGATTTTTTAATCAATTTCACATTTTTAATAATTCTGAAAACATTCATATATTGATACTTTTGAATGGTATATAAATTGCTAATGAGACGAGTTTGTGTGAAAGAAATAGATTTCCGTGTTTCATTAATAATTTTGTAGAATTTTTTCTCATATAACCATGAAAGCAAACCTTCTTTTTGATCGTCTTTAAGGACATTGTGGAAATGCACGTTTTGCCTTTTGCTGCAGTCTAAATCTATACTTGTCTACTGCAAATGCTTGATGAAGCCATAATTACACAATAATAGACCAGGTGGTGTTTAAAGTAGTGATGGTACGATTCCAATACAATTACTGATGCCAATTCTGATTCTTTATAAATGTCTAAATATTTAACCATAAAGTTATATTTTCCCGAATACCGTAAAAACACGTTAAATGTGCAGATATTTTCTCAAACATAAAAATATGTGAGAAAGGGAATCTATAAATTTTAGTTTTGCAGGTACTTTAAAATCAATAAATATTTTATTATTACTAAAAGCAGTGGAAGATTTTGTTTTAAACAAAATCAAATATAAAATAAAAATAATAATCAAAAGAATTGTTTTTGACATTAAAAAAAAAAATATGCACACAGTTTTTTTATACTCTCAAAATTCCGATTTTTTTTTTTTTCGATCTTTGCGTGAAATGAGTGACTGTTTAGTTTAATTTGAATTATCGAAGGTGTTTTGTCATCTTCATTGATTTGTTCACACTTTTCTTTTTCTTTCACATTATAGACAAGGCATATTGCCAGGGAGGGAATTCCAAAGTCCAGTAGTTTGAGGGAAGAAAGTATTAAAGTAGGTTTTCTGGTATCTAGGGATTTCGACAGGGAAAGGGTGGGATTTTGCTGCTTGTTTGATTAGTTGGGAACATGCATGCCTAGGCGTCGCAAGTTGTATCAGTTCATCAGAGTATGGCTTCAAAATAGTTGGAAAATAGACACAGGGATGCAACATTGCAGTGATGGGACAGAGATCGGAGCTTAGCTGATAGTGCAGGACCTATAAGATTTGAGACTCTTTTTTGGACCCTGTCTAAGATTGAAAAACTTGTGGTATATGCACCAGCTCAGGTGTGGCAACAATACATTCATGGATGAATTGTGGCTTTGTAAAGATATAGGATCCTCTCTGTTAGCAATACCGCTGTGCTTGATCAACCTTCTTTCAGACGCAGTGAATGGCATCACTAATTCAAGAATTTTCTACTTAAGGAAGCTTGTAAAATGCAGCAACCAAAACGACCTGATAGAACTAATAATGCAAATAATAAAGATCTTATGAAATGCATGTGTAAATAGTTCACAATCAAAATCTGTAAACCAATTTTAAACTTATTCTTTTGTATTATTTAACGAGTTTGGCCTGTTGCTACTAGATAAGGTTGTCTGAAGATATCGGTTTCCTGACTTAAATGCACCAAACATTGATTTTATTATTTTTCCTTTCCCTTCGCAAAATTCAATCATTTTCCGTAAAGCCAAAGCCAAAAACTATTTTCGATCACAAAACAACCAAACTAAACACCATGAATAAATACTTGAAGATATAAACTACTTGTGTAATATATTTTCTTTCCAAATTACTGGATTCGGTATTATGCCGTAAAACACAACAGCTGAACTAAATTCTTAGGAAATATTATAGATGTTATAATTTTTAAACATTTTCTTGGATTTTATTAGAAATAGCAAAATCTACCTCTAAAAATGAATTAAAAAAAAAAAAAAATAAAGAGGAAAAAAAAAAGGATAACCTGAAAACATTTACTATAAAATTTATAAACCAGTTTTGTTTCTTTTAAAAGAAAAAAATAGTATCAATCGAAGTTCAAAAAATATGAATTTGTTAAAATGTGTTGAAGCTTGTCTTATATTGATGAACTTTTTAAAATTCCAAGTTTTAAAAATGTCGCTTTGGAAATATGAATAGGCAAATCATCGGCGATTATAAAAACAGGCTTTTAGGGTTAGTTAAAATTCGTTTATTAATTTGACACATTTAATAATAAATGTAAAAAAACTAATGAAAATTACAAGAATCTGTTAAAGTGTGCTCTTCTCTCTTACCACTCTCCACTCCCTCCCTCCTTCCACTCCTTATTCTCTCCCTCCTTCCTCTCCTTACTCTCTCCCTCCTTACTCTCTCCCTCCTTCCTCTCCTTACTCTCTCCCCCCTTCCTCTCCTTATTCTCTTCCTCCTTCCTCTCCTTATTCTCTTCCTCCTTCCTCTCCTTATTCCCTCCCCCCTTCCTCTCCTTATTCCCTCCCCCCTTCCTCTCCTTATTCTCTCCCCCCTTCCTCTCCTTATTCTCTCCCCCCTTCCTCTCCTTATTCTCTCCCCCCTTCCTCTCCTTATTCTCTCCCCCCTTCCTCTCCTTATTCTCTCCCCCCTTCCTCTCCTTATTCTCTCCCCCTTCCTCTCCTTATTCTCTCCCCCTTCCTCTCCTTATTCCCCCCCCCCTTCCTCTCCTTATTCCCCCCCTTCCTCTCCTTATTCTCTCCCCCCCTTCCTCTCCTTATTCTCCCCCCTTCCTCTCCTTATTCTCTCCCCCCCCTTCCTCTCCTTATTCTCCCCCCCCTTCCTCTCCTTATTCTCTCCCCCCTTCCTCTCCTTATTCTCTCCCCCCTTCCTCTCCTTATTATCTCCCCCCCTTCCTCTCCTTATTATCTCCCCCCTCCACTCCTTATTCTCTCCCTCCTTCCACTCCTTATTCTCTCCCTCCTTCCACTCCTTATTCTCTCCCTCCTTCCACTCCTTATTCTCTTTCCCCTTCTCCCTCTCTCCTCTCTTCCCCCTTGTCTCTCTCCCTCTCTCCTCTCTTCCCCCTTGTCTCTCTCACTCCCTTTTGTCTTCCCCCTTATCTCTCCCTCCCTTTTGTCTTCCCCCCTTATCTCTCCCTCCCTTTTGTCTTCCCCCCTTATCTCTCTCTCCCTTTTGTCTTCCCCCCTTATCTCTCTCTCCCTTTTGTCTTCCCCCCTTATCTCTCTCTCCCTTTTGTCTCCCTCCCTTTTCTCTCCCTCCCTTTTCTTCCCCCCTTATCTCTCCCTCCCTTTTCTTCCCCCCTTATCTCTCCCTCCCTTTTGTCTTCCCCCCTTATCTCTCCCTCCCTTTTGTCTTCCCCCCTTATCTCTCCCTCCCTTTTGTCTTCCCCCCTTATCTCTCCCTCCCTTTTGTCTTCCCCCTTATCTCTCCCTCCCTTTTCTCTTCCCCCCTTTTCTCTCCCTCCATATGTTCTGCCCCTTTCTCTCTCATATCTATCTATATCTCTTTCTTTCTCTCATAAAATGAATTCATTGAATACTTAAAAATGTTAATTTTGCATGAAAAACAACAATCTTTTAGTCTTGCAACAAGTATTCAAGTAATAAACTGCCTCTTTGGCAAATTATTACATGAATTATTTACAAGTTAAAGGAAAGAACTGGAATGCCTACTGGAAACTATCCTCGAATGTCTCTGTACATGGGTTTGTTAGGACAACCTGGCATGAGTATACTTTTCCCTACAATAAACCCTGACCAAATATTCAAAAACACATATTATTCACGGGCCAAATAAGATCTCGGTATGGTTAATCCACCCTGGCTTTTACAAGGAATGGTGCACCTTCTTCAAGTGATGTTGCCACAAGTAACAACCCAGAACTGGGTACTCCACCAGACTAGATGAATTCTTGTTCTGGAATCCATTAAAACCATAGACCACAAGAAAGATATACTATAACATATTTAAATGGTCAAGTGGGAAGAGGAAGTTATGGTCCCAACTTGTTTACTAACACATACACATACACATACGCACACACAAACACACAAGCAAACACACACACACACAAGCAAATACATACACACACAAATGCACGCACACACACACACACAAATGCATGCACACACACACACAAATGCACACACACACAAATGCACTCACACACAAATGCACTCACACACACACACAAATGCACACACACACATGCACTTTGGTTAAATATTCTTCAGTTTTTGCCTTCTGATTGATCCGTTCAAGTTTCCTGATGAGTTTTTGTCTAATAAATCTACTTTTAAGGCTGAACATCCTCACAGAGTTGTGTGCGTTTCAAAGATCATCATATCGAATGAATTCGAAGATTCTATAGTTGGCATTGGTTCCCCCGATATTTTTTCTAATCAGAATTCTTTCTAGAAAGACATTGGGTACTTACAGGAGGGACCACAAGAAGGTTGCCAACATCCTAAATAAAAGTATTTTTTGTGGAACAACTTGGATTCGAACTTGAAACATTCAAGTCATCAGTTTGCATCACTTTCCAAAGATAAACAGTTATGCTCTAAATTTCACAAAATATATACAGTAGTTTTTGAATCCATTGGTACACTTTTCAGGAAGTGAGAGGGTGATACACCAAACGATTTCAGTTTTGCTGATGTTTCCGACGTACGAATACAACTGGAAAACCAGGGTTCTTTTCCCCAGTTTTATTCAATTTCAACAGTCATCCAAAGAATCCAAATAATGTGAATTTTTTTTTATATAATGATAAAAAATAATGTGAACTTTTTTTTTATATAATGATAAAAAAATAATGTGAACTTTTTTTTTATATAATGATAAAAAAATAATGTGAACTTTTTTATATAATGATAAAAAAATGTGAACTTTTTTTTATATAATGATAAAAAAATGTGAACTTTTTTTTATATAATGATAAAAAAATGTGAACTTTTTTTTATATAATGATAAAAAAATAATGTGAACTTTTTTATATAATGATAAAAAAATGTGAACTTTTTTTTATATAATGATAAAAAAATAATGTGAACTTTTTTTTATATAATGATAAAAAAATAATGTGAACTTTTTTTTTTTATATAATGATAAAAAAGTGTTGCTTACACCCTCTTTTTTGTCTAGATGCATTTACCAGACTAAAAAAATAAAATAATTTTTTTTAGTGTTCCTACTAATTGCTTCTTCAGAATCTAACTCAGCTCCTTTCTTTCTCTATCGGCAACAATTTTTTTTTTTTTTTTTATTACACTGGTCAGCATCATCATCACTTTCTTCTTTGTGTTTCCATAATTGAGTTGAAGCAGTTGGCTTTTGCTTTTTTGCTTTTTTAACTTGTACTGTATGACACATTCCTTTGATTTCTATTCAGACAGCTGTTTCGGTGTCTACGACTCATCAGTGTCGCTATTATATATATATATATATATATATATATATATATATATATTAGTGGCCTGGCAAGGCCACAGGGGAGAGACAACCGAAGCAGCGAAACTGAAGCGGGCCTGCAGGACACTATGTATACAAATGTCGGCAAATTTGGACATATTTTATTGGTTTGAAAATGTAGGTTCGTTTTTACTAATTGTCATAAAATTTTAACCATAGAATAATAGTATTATAATCTTTAAAAAGCATGCAAATTTTCATGTAGTTTCGTCTCATAGAACCAAAGATATGAGCATTTCAATATTCAATTTGGTTACCAGTGTGTGTGTGTGTGTGTATAATATATATATATATATATATATATATATATAAGTTCCAAATCTCAATAATTATTGATCAGAATTTAACAAACGGAGGCTCGTTGAAAAGATAATGACCTGGGTTGTGTAGTGAACTTTGTGACATTTGCTTTTAAGGTCGCACATTAAGGGGATCATCCATCATCCAGAGCCTATTTTGGCACATTTTTGCATGTTTAAATCAGTCGTTTGTTTTCATAGTTTTGCATATGAATTACAAAATATTGGATATTTCTCCAAAACCTCTGGCCTTGATGGAGGGGAGACTAAAAGTTGCAGCTATGGTTTCAAATGATCTGAAATAATAGCAAGGGGAGACTTGATTCCAAATATTTCTCATGTTATATCCCCCGCTTTTGGAAATAGGATACGATTATGAATATCTCCAGTATCAAATAATCGTTATACACTGAAATTTACCTTATGTATGAAAACAAAGAGGAGGAGATATAACATATCAAAAATATTTGGAATCAAGTCTCCCCTTGCTATTATTTCAGATCATTTGAAACCATAGTAGCAAGTTTTAGTTTTCTCTCCATCAAAGCCAGCGGTTTGCGGGGGGGGGGAATATAGATAGATATACCAATTTTGTTTGCCAATTTCATAAGTTCCACATCTCAGCGACTATTAATCAGAATTTGACAAATGAAGGGTCGTTGAAAAGGTAATGACCTGAATTGTGTAGTGTGCTATGTGACATTTGCCTTTAAGATCGCACATTAATGGGATCATCCAGAGCCTGTTTTTTGGCACTTTTTTAAAGCCATAAAATGTTTCATACTCACTTCTGTTTCTTTCATTTTAAATCATATTTTTTCCATCTCCTGATCATTTTTTATTTCGTTCATGTTATCTCTCTTACGTAAATCTTATCTTTTTTTTTTTTCCTCTGGCTTTACCCCCCCCCCCCAAAAAAAAAAGCAAACAACAGCGTTTTCGTGTATCATATTCCGTTTAACCCATTAGCGGCCAAATTAAAGGAAATTTTTAGATGTAAATGTAGATATTTTTGAGCGTCCCATTAATTGGACGGTAATAGCGGGTAATAGGTGAATCTTATTTTGTTTTTGCTTTTTATTAGTAACAATGTATGTTTTCACTGAGATGTAAGGAACTACTATGATTAAAGAAGGCATCCTAAGATGTTTATTCACATTACATTGAAATTTCTACAAGTTTGTACAGTCGGAAACGGGACGGAAGGAAAGGAAATTCCAAAGACATGTGGAATGAAGCTACTAGAGCAGACAGTTTTCACTGTAGACGCCTGAAAACCCTGCTCTAATAGTTCCTCTCCTCGGAACGCTTGTCTTTGGAATCCCCTCCCTGTTTCTGGGGATCTCCAGAAGCATAGGGATGTAACATTGCAGCGATGGGACAGGGTCTGACGTCTGATAGACAGTACGGGATGTATTAGGTTATTGCATTGACAAGGAAAACACCGGGTTGCTTTTTATTGAATGTTTCTGGAAACATAACTGAAAAGAAAATTCGCTTTTTTTTCAGTTTAAGGAGGATTTTAATGGCAACAAATTTATTTTGAAAGAAGAGAACATTTGACAAAATGTTGTCAAAGTTGTCTTGAATAATGAATGAAATGAATCGATTTGAAAATGTTAGAATTAAATGACTGTAAATTGATTATTTCGAACATTTTCTTTTTATAAACAACAGAATGAAAAGTGATCAAGAAACAAATATATAACTAATAAATGTTACCAAAGGCAAGATTCGTTGCTCTTCTATCTATCTGGATAAGTTTTGTGTGTGTTAACTTATTTTAAAGTTTGAAACGCAAGTAGTGCTGAGCGCTTAAGTCAAACTGACAATAATATGGTGAGATGACGCTATCACCTGTAGAGTGTTGATAATCGTTCAAAACTCAAAAATAAAATATTTATAGAAATCTACGTTTATTGGATGCATTTCTATCAGTATTTTGTTTATTTTCGAGTTTTGAACGATTATCGAGACTATGAAGGTGATAGCCTCATGTCGCCATATTGTTATCGCTTTACACTACTTGTGTTTACAATTTAATAAACGCTTTAAAATAAGTTAAAGCATCAAAACCTTATCCGGGTATGTCGAAAAGTAACTTATCTTACGTTTGGTAACATGTTATATACTTGTTTCTTGACCCCTTTTCGGTTTGTTGTCTACAGTAAAAAAAATACCCATTATTTCTATTTAACCATGCATTTGATTCAAATATCATTATCGTTAACATGCGCTATTCGATTAATCAAAAATTGTTTTTTCTATTTTTCAAACTTTTCTTTCATATTGTTTCCCTCAAAATTTATTTTCGTTCTTTTTTTTTTTTTTTTTTTTTTTTTTTTTTTTACAAAATTTAATTAAAAAGAAATCTAATTTATTTCTTTTTAAAATAAAATGAAGCCGACTAATTATTTTTTTATCATTAGTTGAATTAAAAAGGCACAAAGTTAAATCTTTTACGTAACAACATACATCCGTTACTTGCATTATATTGCTTGACTAAAACTTATTCACAATCAGTCTGTTCAAAAACTCGAGGGGAAGTGCATTTTACAGGAAAAATCTGGCTAAAAAAAAAACATTGGTCTCCTGACCACCGAAGTTGATTTAAAAAAAAAAAAATCTACTGCTGACCCAAATTACTGATCCCTGACTCAGACGTCCCACTATCTTTCGATGCAAAAATGAATTTTCTCTATCCTTTTTGAGGAACTTTCTTGTTCAAATTAATGCTTTATTTGGATGAAACACTTTTTACTATTTTCGGTTTTTCGCCTATTCTTGATCAAATTAAAAAAAATAAATAAAAGTTCTCCTTTGTCTATAGTAAATTATGAATGTTAAGTCTGCAACTGTTTCACGGCAGACTACAGTGTGGTCGTCTTCAAATCCAATGTCAATAAATACTTGCCGTAAACCGTCGCTATAAGAATTCAAATTTTGTCTATTCCCTTCATCATTTTCAATCTTCTTATAATATTCTTCATTATCCAACTGATAATACATCCTAAGTGGTGACTCATTAGTTTTAAAAAAAAAATGTCTATCAATCATGGCATCTTAGAAATGTTCCTACTCTCAAAATATGCTTGTTTTCTCCAAGAATTACTCAACCTTTATTTCTGGAGAATGAAGATTTCAAAAGTGCAAGAAAGGAAATAAGATTACTTATAAATACGGCATAATCACATTGACAGACCAGTTCCCGTTAGATCACTAAAGTTAAGCAATGTCGAGCCTGATCAATACTAAAATGAGTGACCATTTGAATGCTGTATGTGCTCTCCGCTTATGTCAACATTGTTTCTAGTCGTGCTGAATTTCTTCTTGTCGCTGGAATCAAGCAGTGCTGACTCAGAAGAGGTGTGGTTGGGGGATTGCACAATTACATACGCAGCTACCCTTACAAGGAGTATCCATTGTCTCTCAAGACTGAGCAGGAGGCCATTAATTATAAGACTTCTATATTTACTTAAAAATGTTCTTCACTTTTTGTGTTATTGATTACTGCATCACTTTTTCAAATTCAATAACAAGTGATTTATTTGCTAGCAAAAATATATACGTGTTTTGTTCTGTTAAGTTCTCATCTCTACTTAATATATAAAAGGCACTCTGTGTGTTTGTCCGTTCCCGATGGACTCTAAAATGGCTGGGCCGATTTTTTATGAAATTTTACATAATATACTTTAAGTATTTGGGGAAGTTTTTTAGATATTGGAATGCCTTGAATAAATACAGAAAATCGTTAATCGCAAAAATCTAAATAGAAAGAAAAGACCGATTTTGTCCAAAGTTAACACCTTATACAGCCTAACATCATAAGACCATTTGAGAAGTCTTATCAGTGCACAAGCAGAAGGGCCTCACATATAAAATCAACAGTAGGTTCTTAGATAGGACAGGGCCGCATTCTAAATGTTTCTATTTAGGGCACGATTGAACCATGGTACTTGACTTTTGCATTTTAAACTCTAATTCAAACCATTTTATAAAAATATTTTTATAAAATCAACAATAGGTTTCCTACAGTGCAATGTAGACTACAATGTATTATGGACTGTCACTGCAGGAAGGCATGTGAAGTTTCCTTCTGGTGCACTGTGGTTGGTCCCCAACTAGAGCAGGCAATCAATCGATTTTATTGAAAAATGTGTAATTTCATTGATTTCGATAACAATAAAAATATGATGGTGTGGAACATTCGTTGCTCTTTATTCAATCCCGGGCAACGTCAGGTCTTGCTGCTAGTGTAAATAATTTTGAGCGTTTCCATCTGAAATAGGATTTTTAATCTGTCCAGATCTTTTTTTGGTGAACCTGAAGAATCTTCCCTCTACTCTCTCTATTTTTTTTTTCCATCTTTTTTTCAGAGAATTATTATCGAATGGACATTAGCCTACTAGATTATCAAAAATTTTGAAAAAAAAAAAAAAAAAAAAGTCAATATTTAAATATTTGTAGTGGGTGCTCAGTTCTATGCAACGTTCTAGTAAATAGATCATTAATTTTAGAACAGCTCATCGTTTTTAGGCTAAATTTCCACAAATTTAGCTTTTTTAAGCAGTTTAGGCTTTTTAGATTATTTAAAAAAAACAAAAAAACAAGAACGCCATAACTACTTAAAAAAAAAAAAAAGGCTAAATTTGTGAAATATGACCTAAAAACACACCGTGGTTCTAAAATGAGTGATTGATTTACTCAAACATTGCATTAGAAACTGAGCATCTCCTACAAACTTTTTTTCCTCATTTCTTTTTTATAATTTGATAGACTATTGCACATCGATAATCAACTGAAAAAATTGGGGGGAAAAAAAAAGAAAAAAAAACACGAAAATAAAAACAAAATAGAGAGAGGGATGGGGACAAGATTCTTCAGCATCCCCTTCTTTTTAATTGCAAGTCTAATGAAATGACATCTTCTGTTTATAATTTATACTCAATGATTTGCATATATTTTTAGTTCTTTGACTTCTTCATCCAATACATGAGTGCATCTTCACAGATGAACTTTTGTTGACATCCTTTAACTATTCAATATTCTTATTGTGAAACTCTTTGCTTGAAGCCATTTGACAATGCCTCAAGATGAGCTACAAGCCATCAAGTCTGCTAATTGTACGAACTATAACAGATTGAAAATTGAGCCGCCATGCTAAAAATTGAACATAAATTATTATATTGTCGCATTCAAACCATTATACTCATCTTTGTTGATATTTTTACAACGTTTCATCGGGTATAACTTCCGACCTTCTTACGATGTTTCTTTTTGAAGTTGAAAATCTTTCTGTTGAAATTAAAAAAAGAAAAAAAAAACTATACTGAATTTAGAAGTGAACCCTTTATTTAATCTGTGGGGGTATATTGATCTAATATACGGCATAATCATGTTGACACACTGATGCTCATTAGATTATCGAAGTTAAGCAATGATGAGCTTGGTCAGTACAAGATGGGTGACCATTTGTGAATACCAGGCACTGAATGTAGGAGGACATTGACACCTTCCTGTAAGAACTGCAAAAACCTAACGTTGTCATTTCCTTTAACTGGGATATACATGCGATTGGGGATTGTTTGTGAATTTAATATTTCCATGAAACTTCCTCCTTTGGGAGAAGCTGGTTATACTTGCCTAGGGCTAGCACAGCTTTGAAATTGTTCTCATTCTGCCTTTTATGACTAGATAGTAGTGTTAGTTGAGAGAAAAATCTACTCCAGTTTTTTTTTTTTTCTTGAAAAATTATATATATATATCTCGCTCCAGACAAGGCATGAAGCCACTTGATGTAAGGAGATAAAAAGTATTATTATTTCAAGGTCAAAAACTTGCTAATGATAAGTGCCAGTTGGAATAGATTCTGACCCAGAAAACAGCAATTCTTCCTCCTTTGTTAGAAATATCGCTGATGGAATATGAGGACTAAAGGACAAAATAAGGAAAACGAGAGTTCCATTTAAGGTTACATCGACTGAAATGTTTTGAAAATAAGAATTAAGATGAGAATAGTAGTCCAAATAATCCAAATTGTAAATCCTCATCTCAATAGTCCTGAAACGTAAATATTTATATCGTTTAATTACTAATAAGACTTTATTTATTTTTAATCGAACTGAATTGTGACCTTGGTCAGAAACCGTGAGGGCTGTGACTGAATTCAATTATTTTTAATGTCGATGGGATGGGGTGGGTGGGGGTTTTATAAAAATTTTTTTTTTTTAAATTGAAATTAAGTTGTATGTAAGAGTTTATCTAAGTTTGACATAATGATGTTGATGATGCCTCCAGTTAGTCTCGAAAGACGAAGGATATCCCCTGTAGGGGCAGCTGCGTGTGTAATTGTGAAGCAAGGGTTGCACAATCACTAACTACACCTTTCCTAAATCAGCATTGTTTGAGTCCAGTGGCAAAGAAAAGTTCAAGACAACTGGAAACAATGCCGAGATAAGCGGAGAGCACATACAAGCACCTGGAAGTCTCAAATGGTCATCCATTTAGGACTAACCAGGTTCAACGTTGCTTAACTTCGGTGATCCGGTGTGTCAACGTGATTATGCCGTATATGACATAATGAAAGCAACTAAATATACTGTCCGTTATTTCAGTGATGATGGATTATCCCCCCCCCCCCGATAAAAGTTGTCTTTTATTGTTTCAATGCTTTATTCGCTATTTTATTTTTGTAATCTAATATATAAATATTTGAACATATTAATATTGATAAAATAAATCACATCATTTTTTAAATTTTGTTTAAGTTGGGGATGGGGCATCCAATCGAGTGCCAAGCATTCATCAGCTATCTTATACAAATATCTATATATGCAAAATTATGTCTTGGGATGAATTCAGCTCTTTTACTATCTTGTAAAATATACTTAATCGAATTATTCAAATCAAACATACATGATAAAATTAGTTTTTTTTTTTTTTTTTTTTTTACTTTCATTTTGTTTTTTATTCACATTACTAAAATATCTTTTTTTTTTTTTATTAAAATCACTTTTTAGAAAACTTATAGCTCAGGATTTCCCATGAGCGAGGATGAGGGGCACCGGAAGCCTTTTCTTAAAGAGGACCAAATGCTTTCTATGGACACATTAAATGGCTGCAGACATTTAATCATTGATCTTCCTTTTTTTTTTTTTTACTGAAAATAGATATGATAGATAATTACAGGTGTAAAGAGTTTCAGTGTGGTTCATGAAAAAGTAAATTAAAAAAAATAAATTAACAAAAAATGCAACAATTTTTTATTAATCAAGAACAAAAACAAAAACCAAAAAAAAAAATGGTTGTACACATAATTAGTTAGTGTTAAAATTTGAAATAAATGTTTTTCATATTTATTTTAGAAATTATCTGCTTAGTGCCCTACGAAAAACCTTTGCCCTGCTCAGGGATTCCAAGTTGTCCTGAACTTTGGGAAACGCTGTTATAGATTATAGTCATTTGATTATTTTGCGAATTCTTGTCGCACATTTAAATTGCATTGGTGTTAAAATAAAGTAGATGAAGTCAATTTTATAAAAAACAAAAAAACACTTAAGAATTTTGATGTAGTTTCGGTTACAGAAGCCAAGTATCCATTATTATAAAATTGTTGTACTAAATAAATTTTGGGGTATTTAAATGTCTTTCCCTGTTAATTTAGAGAGCACAAGTAAAACTCTTTCTACTAAACATGTATGTTATTTTTTTTTATTATTTAGTATACATTTAAATATGGAATATAAATTAAATGACTGGTACTATATCTATATACAATAAGATTCTATTTAAAAATCCAAATGAAAATACAGAAACATTATTTCCCCTTCCATCTACTGAATAAATTACTTTTATTTTTATTTATTTATTTATTTTTTTTTAGAAAAAGTTTTTCATTAAAAAAAAATGAAAAGGATTTTTTTTAATTATAAAGAAGGAATTTTTTTTTCTCTCTCTAAAATTTGCCGACCTCCATTATGAATTTGGTCTGATTTACCAATATTCATCCCTTGCAGTCATGTAATACAACCAACATGGAAAGTACAAACACACTAGCCTCAAATAAAGTTTGTGTGCGTGCCTGCCTGACTGCCCCGTTTCAGTCTGAACAGAAAATTGATACCTGCTATAAAAATTCAGAGAATGTATAGTGAAGCAAAGATTGCACAATCCCGACTCAACTTCTCCTGAACTACCATTGGTCAAATCCAGTGACAAAAATTTCAGGACAGCTAAAAACAGATTAAGTAGAGAAAGGCTGTTTGTTTTTCCCTCCCGAGTTTTTCAAAGCTTGGGAGTTTAGTTTACCCTACTATGTAAACCATAGTTAGAGGGACGATGAATTCATACCTGGGTTTGTATTACTATGCACATAGATTCGAAAAAGTTGTCAAAAAACAAATATATAACAAATGAATGTTATCAAAAGCAAGATAAGTTACTTTTCTACCTAAGTGGATAATCTTTTAGTGTTTTTATTTAATGCAGCATATTTATTCAATTCGAAAAACATAGTGTTTACCGATGTATTTGAAAATTACAAATGGCGCCGGACTCTGTTGAACACTGTAAGTTTGGGAAAATGAGTTAAAGATAAAAAACTACAAAATATTGTTAGAAACTCGCTCAATATATGGAACTGTGACATAGGCTGGGTTTTTAACAGTATTTTGTATATATATATATTTACTCATTTTCTTAAACTTAACGTGTTTAACAGAGAGTCCGGCGCCATTTGTGATTTTCAAATAAATCGGTAAACACTATATTTTTTGATCTGAATAAATCTGCTGCATTAAATAAAAACACTAAAAAAAATATCCAGTTAGGTAGAAAAGTAACTTATCTTGTCTTTGCTAACATCTATATATGTTATATATTTGTTTGTTTGAGAACTTTTTCGAATCTATGTGTTATAGTAACACAAACCCTCATACCTCTATCAAGATTATGAGTGAAAGTGATGTAGTATCCCTAGACAGTACTCGAACGATAATATACAAGGGGCGTGTGCAAGCGTGCCTGTCATACAATCCGGCTAGCCAGCTAGGCAGACGGGACAGTGGGTGATATAAATAACGCATAAGACACTGGAATAATTCCTTTTCTGTTTCCTCAGAAAACGGTGCTACAACAATTCGGATAGATCACTTTTCCAGACATTATAATAATCTTGCCATCTTTTTGTCTTCGCAGGTTTACTTATATATATATATATTCTCAAGTGTATCTTACTCGTCCCCTGGCTGGCTGCTTTTGTCTGACCACCCTGATCTGAGTATCAATATCTTCTTTGCCTCCAATGTTCTCTTACAGATATTCATCTGTGGTAAAAATATTGATCTGAAAAGACGCCGCCGCTGTCGCCGCTCTAGCTTTGCCTGGTCCGAGATCTTTAAACCCTCCCCCATCTCCACTCCATCTCCTAAAACTGGAAAGCACTGGCCAACAGTAGCAGTAGTTGTCGTTTTGGGAGATTTGGGACTGGTTGGCAGATATCTTAGCTTAATGCAGATTTTACAAGTATTTGAAAAGCTGTGGAGGAAAATATCAAATGTATTTAGTTTCGTTTGTTATACTTGTTTCTAAAATCCCATTTCAACTCTTTATATGATAGCATATTATATATATATATATATATATATAAATTTTGTATGGATTTTTGCTATGACAAGGTGCAGCAAATTAAGTATTATGGTATCCATTTGATGCACAGCGGGGGATTAATAGAGATTAATATTTAATGCACAAATGAGCACAAATTTAACCATATTCTAACATCAATTTGGCATAAAGCATTCATTCTAAGTCAATGGGCTATCACTTTTGCTCCTGAAAAGCAGGCAAAATGTCTAGTGTGTGTGTATAATATATATATAATTAGTAAATTACAGGGAATCAGCAGGCTATAGTGCATGAAATTTGTGACCTTGTGTTTTTATGTATACATGTGGTGCTTAATTTCGCTGATTCATTCTTATTCCTTACCACGGTTTTATGTATTCATCAGCCAATCGCTGGGCTTCACTCAAAGTTCAGCTAGTTGTATTTCCAATTCTGTGCAGGTGACATGCCTTTTTTTTTTTTTTTTTTGATCCTATTTTAACAAGTGTGTGATTGGAATACAAATTTTAAAGTTTATTTTAGTGAATTTTATTTTTTATGTATTGTTATCCTAAAGTAAAGTTTATTCTGTGTAAATTTTTTTGCTTTTACAGTTTTATAGGTTGCTTTCTTAAGAACTAGAGCATGGCCCTCTTCAGATCTAATGTCAATAAACATTTAAACATAAACCATTAACTCTTATCCTTAAGACTATGTTGTTGTCCGCCTTTTAACGGCCAGAAATGATTTACTTGAGGATCCTTTTCTTGCAGTTAATCTGGTATATTTAGGAAGAATGGCACTCTCGATTTTAACTTAAAATATACTTTATTTACTTATCTAGTCGATGCCCATTTCCTAAACTAAGAGTTGCTTCTGAACTATCTTCACTTGAAGAGTATGTGTGCGAGGGATGTAATTGTCCCCATCTACCATGGCTTTACATGAAGTCAACCTTCACTGTGACTCTAGCAGCAATATCATTGTCATGATGAATTAAGCAATCGGCAACATCATTGGCATGATGAATTAAGCAATCGGCAGTATCTTGTTCAATGCTTTAGCCACAAAAATAATTCCAAGAAACAAATTAGGACTATCTTATTGTGTATTATTTCGGTGGACCAATTCTTTGACTCTAGCTAATTATCTGGATGACAGCTCATCATGTAAACACCTGGAGTGTTGTGTAGATAACATATAGCAGTAGCAGGCATTGCAATAATGTTGATTTAAAAAAAAAATTGTTTTTAGTCATCCTGAATTTTTTCTTTTCCTTATAAATACCAACGTCTGTAAAATTTATTAAAAATGACAGTGCTCAATCATTTGGAGGTTTAGCAATTCTTTACAGTATGTGTACATAATACTCCCATGTGCAACCCCCCCCCCAATAAGGGGTGAGTGTTGTCACTGATTTAGAAACAAAGGAAAGATTTTATTAGCTTATCCATTACATGCGACTAGGGATTTCCTCCGCCTGATGCAACATTTAGAAAATGTAACTTTAATTTTAATTCCTAACTTCAATGTAATTTTCTGTTTTCCTACTTAATTTAAGTTTTGATTTTGTGTGGAAAATGTATTTAATGCATCATTCTCCCTGCCTCTCCCTTTCCCTTTTTTGACTTGTAGTTTGAGGGATGAATTCATAGATTTTGCAAAATTATTACCTTGAAAAGAGCTTAAACTTAATTCTACAATTTGCAAGGTCAGTCACTTCATCACTTCATCACGTGTGAGTGTGTGTAAAGTAAACCCATTGAAGAAACCCAAAATATCTCATGGCTTCAGCGAGTTAAAAAAAAAAAAAAAGTATATTTATGTGTATTCCCTTTCTTAATCAGTAAGCATTGGGATGGATCAAGTGTGCAGCTTGTTTTGATTAATTTTCCAAATGTGCCTTGCCAGGGATATGTACAGTGGATGATACTGAGGAGAATTCAAGGTGATGGTTTATTGCCGCAATAACAAATCGGTTGAACGGGTTCTGCATGCATATGCTACAGTTATACCTCTTCCCCCCCCCCTCTCTCTGTATTCTTATTTTGGTTTTCCCATTTGACACACTTGTACATTTCTACGATTCTCTGGGCACGGCCACCTACGAGCGTAAAATGGACTGATCAATCATTCTTGTAAAACACAACTTCCAATTTTTGTGTATCTATGCTATGCATTTGAATGTATGTATACTTATTTAGGCAGGTGCGCGCGCATATATATATATATATATATATATATATATATATATATATATATATATATATATATATATAAACACATTGACATACCAGTTCTCATTAGATCACTGGAGTTAAGCAACGTTAAAACTGATCAGTACTAAATGGGTGGCGATTTGAGAATACCAGGTGCTGTATGTGATCTCTGCTTATCTCGGCATTATTTTCAGTTGTTCTTGATGTTTTATTGTCACTGAACTCAAGGAGAGGTGTTGCAGAACTCTTACTTCACAATTACATGTGCACCAACCCGTATAATGGTTATTTTATTTATTTATTTTTTTTTTTTTTTACTCATGTTCACCCCTTACAAGGCATATCGTCACTTGGACGTAAGGGGCTACTATTTGGGGTCATGTCTAGGAAAGATTAACAAGATATTTGTTTGTTACATTTAAACTTCTGCATATCAGTACGACCAGGGAAGCAGGCAGCAGAAAGGAAATTCCAAAGTCTAGCTGTTTGAGGAAAGAAACTATTAGAATAGGAAGCTTTCTGGTATTTAGGGACAACAACAGTGAAGGGGTGAGATCTTATTGCTAAGCGGGTTTGTTGGGGATATGTACGTCGAGGGGATACAAGTGAAACAAGTTCATCAGAATACATTCTATTAAAATATTTGTAAAACAGGCACAGTGATGCAAAATTGCAGCGATGAGACAGGGGCTGGAGCTTAGTTGATAAAGTGGCACCGATTAGATTGACAACTTTTTTTTGGACCTCTATCCAAAAAGGAGAGGCTAGTGGTAGATACACCAGCCCAGATGTGGCAACAATATTCAATGCATGGGCGAATGGTGGCCTTGTAGAGGTACAGGATACTCTCAGGTGTAAGTAGTCTTCTAGCTCGATAAATGGAACCCACCTTTTTTGCAGCAGCCTTTATTGTCTCTCAAAACAGAACAAAGAACATAATAAATATATATATATATATATATATATATATATATATATATATATATAGTGTCTGTAGGTATTAGAAAATTATTATTGTAATAATTTTGTTTGGCCCCTTTAAGAAACTCTGTTCTTATTGTTGGGCATTTTAAAATTATAATAGAAAGTCGGTCACCTAAGCTTGCGTGCGTCGGTCATGATGTTGTAATCATTAGATCACCATGGCTGGATGTTACGACATTTACAAAAGTAAATATTAAAATTTCAATGATATTTGAGATTGGCTGTGGGGGTTATTCTTTGTTAATGGAGTCAGAGATGGCTTCGTGGTCTGGTGCGAATCTACCGACCGGTAGTAATCATGTCACTCTGCACTGATGATTCCCAAAAGGATGAAACACTAGTGTCTGTAGGCATTAAAAAAAATATTATTGCAATAATTATAGAATTGATAGATAATTTGCTTGAAGCATTGTGTGGGATAGGTATGTAGTAGAGAATTAGAAGGCTATGACAATGCGAGGAGTACAAAATATTTTTTATAAAGAAAAGGGAACAAAAAAAAAAATGTTAAACCCCCTACCTACATTTGCTCCGAGGCTCCACACAGCCATCCAATTTCCGCTCCATCATATAGCATGCTTTGAATTGATCTGTCACGTCTACCATTTGAAAAGAGAATTTTTTCCGAAATTAATAATGAATATTGTTGCAGACATAACAAGTAAAACATTTGTATTTAGTCCAACTGAATAAATATATGTATATATAGACATATATGTATGTACTTATTGATTTGTAAATCGCTACTTGTCTTCGTCTTCTTCCAACAACGACGACTATATCTCATTCCTCGCATGTAATAATTATGTATATACAGGGTGTTCCAAAAGTCTTGGGCACATTCCAAGTCCGCATATCTGCTTAATTGTGAATGGTAGTAAGATGAAAGCGGTGCCATTTTAAAGCTAAATGCATTTAGTTTTTTGTAAGGCTATACCAAAATATACCAGATATACCAGATGTGTTTTTTAGTTCTAGAGATATTCAATGTCAAAATGTGCCCAAGAATTTTGGAACACCCTGTAATATCTGAAAGTCGAGTCTATTTCTCCAAATTACAGTAAAATTATCTCTCCCCCCATTTATAGAAATTCAACTTTTTACTTTTGTAAAGTTGAATTATTATGAATGGGGGAGGGGGGGGATAACATGCACCATCTTTATTTATTTATATATATAATATAAATAAAGATGGTGCATGTTATCTCCCCTCCCCCATTTATAGTAATAAAAATTATATATATATATATATATATATATATATATTTGCATATATTCGTTCGCGTCCAGAGAATGTGGATCAACTAGAATGTAAGGGAGACAACTTCCTAAAAAACTCCCAGGGGATGTAATTCATATAGAAATGCAATTATCACCAGGAAAAAAACCTTGACATATATTTATATAAATGATATATATATATTTGAATTAAATATGGTTAAAGGTGTAATGTATATGACTTTTCTGATATGTTGAGAATTTCTTTACATGAATAACATGAGAACAAGAAATGTTTGTGGATATATTTATGTGTACATCTATTATGTTCTTGTGTGTGAACCATACCTCCATACATACACACACACACACACACACACACACACACATCGCATGCCAGATACCAGATGCACACAAAGAATTCAGTAGCATTTTTTTTTTTTTTTTAAGTCATGAAATTGGAACACACTTTTCTGTCTCTTTTGTTTATTTGGTTGTCCATTAATGTTTTTCAGAATAATTCTAATCCAGTAATCATAAAAATGACCAGGTTTCTTATCCATAAGAAAATTTATTTAGAATTAAAATTTGCAGTTACAATATTTATTCTTTATCTGTTTTAACTATCATTAGTAATCATTTCAATGGATTTTTCAAGAAATTCAAGCAATTGTTGATTTGAAAAAGGTTTTATGTCTCCATTTGTGTGAATTTGGAGTTTACTGCAGAAGATTTTGAGGATGCCACCCCCATGAATTTTAATTTCCATTTTTGTATTGTTTTCCTTATGAATAAATCTGATTAAATGGACAGTTTTCTAAAAGCATTGTTCTCTTTATTTACTTTTAGGCAATTTATGACTCCCTGCCTTATACAACAACAATGAGAAATGATGAGAAAAAGCTAGATGTGGTAAGTAATAACTATACTATTTTCTTTCTTAAAAGCATTTTTAATTTTTTTTTTTCTTTCTTTCTTCAAATTATGTTCCAATGTATTTTTATTATGTAATTAAATAATCTTTAATTTCGAATTATTTTTAGTTTAATGATAGGACAATTCCAAAAATTTTCCCAATTCCGATAGAATTACCGATTATGTTCTAAATTTCTGATTCCAATTCTTTGAAAATTTTAAAACATTTAATTAGAGATTTGATGACTTTGAAAATTAAAAACTTTGTCCAGAGTATTTAAAATTTTTTGATAATCAAGTGTGAACTCCAAGAGGAGGCATGTCGAGGTTTAACGAAATAGGTGCCTAAAGAATTACTGAGGGAATAAGTAAGTTAACTCTTGATTGTTTACTTGATTGTAGTAATGAAAAAGAGGTAAATTAGACTCTGAGAGTCTATGAAATCTGGGAATGGTATTTATAACCCTTGTTAGTCTTATGTTGTAAATAAACAACTTCTGATAAATAAATTTGTGTTGGACTGATTCTGATACCCCAGAAAGTTCTGATTTTTCAGATTCGATTTTTCCCATTCCTATTAAGTGTCTCAACATTTTTTTTTTTTTTATGGTATATCAACCCTTTTTCGGCTGGTTAATGCTGAATCCAGTAATTTTGGAAAAAAGGTTTTATGCATTAAGTTCTTTTTATCTTTAAATATTTATTCAGAGTTGATTGTTTTGTAAAAGGAAATTGTTTTTGATTTTGCATAAGATAATTGGGGTTTATAAAGAGGAAAAAAAAACAATAATGTTAATGTTTGGTTAATGTGTGGTGCATTTTTGGTCAGGAAGTCAGTATCTTCAGACAGCCTGATCTAGTAGAACTTTATGTTCTAACTCCGGGTCAAAGTGAACCTGGGAGCAATCGAACCTCAGGGGCAACTCCATATTCCCCGCAGCCCCCACTGGATGTTTTTTTTTTTTTTGCTATAATTAAAATACCTGTATATGTCTAGAAAAGTGAGAATGCTTATGTATGTGGGCAACTCTCAACCTATATACTCAACGAATTTCTGATCTACAGACTTGAAATTTGGTATATATTTAGTATACAGGGTATTCAGACATGTGGAAAATTTAATCGGTTTTCGTCCAGAAAAAAAGGGCTGCTAAGGGGGTCAAAATTGAAAAATTGCTACTTGAGGGTCATTGGATATTTATGTTTGTCAACTATTTTACGACTACGCATGCGTGACTCGTTCACATGACAGCTTCCTTATGTTAAGTATAAGTAGGTTTGAAAACACTTTATAAAGATAGTTCAAGCTGGTTTAATAGTTATTATACTTGACTTGACTCCCTGTCTTTAGATTTTGATCTAAGCTCGAGTATTTTTTTTTTTTTTTTACTAACAAGAAGTGAACTTTTTAGGAAAACATAATACTCACATGCACATGTCTGTTTCTTTCCATTTTTTTTTAAATTTTATTTTTTTAAAGGAATTTAACGTTACTTTTAATACCGGCCAACTCCAGATATATCTGCTATTATGATATAAAGTAACGTTTATTAAATTTGATTGCAGACAGTTCTGATTTTCATACAACAGGCATAACATAAAGTACAAATTAAACAAATATATTCATTAGTTGCTATGTATTTGTTTTTTGTTGAAAGTTCACTCTTTCGAAACACATGCACTCACATGCATCACATATATATTACAGGTGTTTGGTCAGACTGTCACACAGCTGTTATAATATGGAAAAAAAAATGATCTTCTCTCAACCACATCTATATCATGAAATAATATATCTATATTATAAGAGTCTGTTCGCATTTTTTGGGTGTAGCATCTTCAGCAGAATCTACAGAAACATGAGATCCGATTTTAGAAATGTTTTTTCTTTGATAATAAATTTTATTTTTCTTGTGTGTGTATCGTTCTTTTTAATCACATAAATAGGTTAGCCGATATTTTTGTAAATAAACAAAGCAAATTCCAGATACGAAACTATCATAGACTCGCAACAATATAACTTAGTTGATTAGTCCGGATTAGGAAAAATAATTTAAATTAAATAAAGAAATTTAATTTAAGAAATCAATGAATAGTATTAGTAAAACATATTAAGTGGACATAGATAATTAGTGGTAACGTTGTATGATAATTTGTTTGAAATTTTTTAAAATGGAGATACGAAAATAAGTAAATATATAAATCTTTAAAAATATACTTTGCGAGGATGAGATGTAGGTAAAATATTTTCGCTTGTTTTCTTTTCCTTATAAGGGAAATGGTTTCCATAATGTTTCATTGTTAAAGTGTTTTTTTATTCAATAAGTTTGACGAAAGACTGTTCTTGTGAAAATTTTCAAACTACTTAATGTTTGAATTTATCCGAATAGTCTTGAAACACTTGTAACTAATGATGAAATACACTATTTGTTGCTATCAATCCATTCCTTGATGTTTTTTTTTTAAAACAATATATATATAATATATATATATATATATATATATATATATATATACATATAACTATTTAATTTACTCACATAAAATTAATATACAAAAGTATAGATTTATGCGTAAACTTTAAGTATTTACTTCAAAAGTGCTCAATACGTAGGTAGAGCTAGTTAGTAATTTATAAAATATATATGGCGATTAAGCTACACTGAATATTCCGCGTTTCATCCACTCTCGGACTCTTCAGGCTGAAACATGCATGCATACATATACTTAATGTTTGTATAAATAAAAAAAACATAATACAGCTCTACCTGTTATTGAGCACAATCTTTTTCACTGGATTAACATCTAGGAAACAACAACTATACAAGTTTATATAATTGTTAGTAAACTATTTCAATACCACAAACATATTTTTATAACATTATTTTATTGGTTGTACAGTACGTTTTACGTATTCCTATCTTTGTTTGTTCACAATTTGGTTAATATGTACAAAAATTAGACTGTTTCACAAATTAATTTTCATACTAGAAACGGACATTTATATATTTACATTCCAGTATGATTTCTATATACACTATGTATTCAAAGAAAATCTACATTCAAAGAATAACGTCATTTGCATATTACATTCAAAAAGCAAATTATTTTAATAAATAGCTCCATGTTATTATTTGTGGTAATAAAATTGTTTTCATTGTTTTATTTATAAATATTATTTAAAATTGATTTATTTAATTTATTTTATTATTTAAGTTATTTTATGCCTCCATAAATCCAACATGCGATCCACTTTCAGGAAAATTGTAACAATTCAGTGTTTTGTATGTAAAAGAAAACCCTCTGCCCAACAATGTTTTAACCTTGTTACTCCAGGTATATACAGCTAGCATATATATATATATATAATTATTCCAGTTCCCTTAGGAAGGCAATCTGGAGAAAAATACTTTTTGAAGGATTATCATGGTTAACATCCACATGCTCTGTATTAAATGAAAGGACAATAATTATGTATTGGCTGGAACATAGAATTATCCATAATGAAACAGATGATGCAAACCAGTGTCTGTTGTGATCACTATAAAAACAAATATAATTCGTCAAATTAAAGTTTATAATTATTTATAACAACTTTTCTATTTGTTGATGTGGAACGACAGCCTTCATGAAACGAATATAATGATTTAAAAAAAAAAAAAAAAAAAAAAAGAAAGCAATCTTTTTAATGATTTTTTTTATTTTATTTATTTATTTATTTTTTTTCTCAGATTGCCGACAGATTAAGAGAACGGTTTGATAATTATATAAAAGTTCTTGGGACCAACAAGATCACTGTGGAGCACCTTTACAAATTTCACGTGAAGCAACCTGTTACTCGAAGATTAAACTGCTGCAATTTGCCCTTTAATGAATTAATGTAAGTTAAAAAAAAAAAAAAAAAATGCAATTTCTTTCATTCAACTTAACTGATTCGGAAAATATTTTTGAATTGTTTCATATGCAGTTTTAATTTAAGTTTTAATTTAATTTTTTTTTCCAGATGTTTTGGCAAAAATTGTTTGAAATATAAAAGTAAACAAAGGGGGGGGGGAATATAATTGGTTAATCTTTACATTTCAGTATTTTTGTGATGAAAATCGATTATTCAGATTATTCAAAGTACTGTTCTTATCATGAGTGCTCAAAGCTTCAGGTGTATCATGTTGAACTCAAATATTTTGGTTGAACTAGGGAATCTGCACGAAATTTCAAACGGGATTCTTTATTTAATCCACGGAGTTAATATGCTCTTTTTCCGTCAGCCATAACTTGGTAGAAGTCTTAAGTAATTCGCAATTATATTTTGAGTGTTGCTCCTACTGAGGATTGAACCTTCAACCTCCAGTTCCAACTCATATTCCCTGTGAACGTTAAGCCGAGAAGTTTGAAAGAAGTAGTTTCAGATAATGTATCTTCAGCCATAACTATTGATGGTTGAGAAGGTTTCTTGTAATTATTGAAGGAAACAAGCTTGATATAAATTTATATATATATTACGAAATCTGCATTTATCAAAATATCATTTAAATATACTTTATGACCAGGTAACGACAGACGGCCTGCTAGTGTGTGTGTGTGTGTGTGTGTGTGTGTGTATATATATATATATATATATATATATATATATATATATATATATATATATATATATATATATATAAACAAAACTTAACTTTGAATTTTATTTCTGACTGCCCTCTTTCCATTTCCCAAAAAATGTTCTGGTAAAATGAAATGGAATTCAAATAATATTCAATAAAATTTGAGATTAATGGTAAAAACCAAAAATTCTTTTGGAAAAAAATGAATCAGACAAATCTTTTTTTTTTTAAATGTCTTTCTAATTTTTTTTTTTTTTTTTTTTTTTATTATATATATATAAAGACATTTATTAAACCATCTTGCGTTATCTAATGGCTTTCCTTCTTCCAGCAATCTCTTCTCCACGCCACCACCTCACAGATTATTGATTTGGCATAACATCTTTCCTTTGATGTATGCCGCTGCCTTCTGTGTGCATTTAACTTGCTGCAAAGTAAAATCTAAAAAAATAAAATAAACCAAACAAAAAAATTGGGGGAGGGGGGGATCTTATCTGACTCCCCTCACCTACTCGTCATTTTGATTTTCTCTTTTGCCTTAAGAAATCAATTTTTATCAGATGAGCCAGCGACTTCTCCCCGTCTCGAAACAAACGTCATTGATTAATTTAACTTAAAATTATCACCCATGCTTTTATTTATTGGAATTTTCATGATATGATAATAGCGAAGACAATTCCATGTTCGTACATATATTAATACTCTCCACACTTTCTGAAAAGATGGGATCGTTCAATCGCGATAAAAAAATGTATTTGATGCTTGTTTACATTGCTGATCTTTTAAACTAACACATTTCAGGTGAAAACATTATTACGTACTTACGTGTTATGGCGAAATTAGTATGAATTCCAAAAATTATGAAAAATCGTCTAGATGTATTTTTAACAAAATCAGCCACAATTACATTCTGAAACGCATTGGTTAAAAAAAATGGCAGACCCTTAAGTTGTCCGTTTTAATCGAGGGTTATCTCCCTTTTTTTTCACAAAGAATTAGTTCAACATTAAAACATGCAATAAAATTCGATAAATTTTATTTTTACTTGTAATTATTTTTCTTCTGCGTAATTTTTGTAATTTCTATATCTATAAGACACATGAGAATGCGTGTGGACACTTCATATACTAAATGAATTTTTGACCTACTAACTTCAAATTTGGTATATAGGGTATTCAGACACGGAGAATTTTTAAATTTTCATCTGGAAAAAAGGGCTGCTAAGAGGTAAAAATTGAAAAATTGGTACGTGGGGGTGATCGGATTTTTATCTGTTTTCAGCTGTTTCACGACTGTGCAAGCACGGTCGTGAAATGTGACATATTCCTTATGTTAAGTATAAGTTGGTTTGAAAACACTTTTTAAAGATGTCATGCTGGCCTAATGGTCATCGTACTTGACTGATTGTCTTTAGGTTTTGATTTTGATCTCAGCTCGAGTATTTTTTTTTATTTGCTTACAAGAAGTGAACTGTTTAGAAAAAATACAATACTCACATGTCTTGGTTTCTTTCCGTTTTTTTTTTTTTTTTTTTTTTTTTATAAAACGATTTAAAGTTACGTTTAATACCTTACGGTATTCCTGTTTATAATAAATAAGAATTCTGCATTAAAATATATTTATGCAACCATGCAATGTCAAGCAGCCTCGTAGTTATTATTATATAAAGGAGTATTATTCTTTATTATTACGTAGAAGCATTATTCTTTACAAGATGCAAGCAAGCAAGGACATCCGGATGATTCAGTTTTATAATCATTAAAATTATATCTTCTGTCAAACTCATTAATCTCTATAAATGTTTCCAATAAAAAAGGTTAGAGAATCTACATAAAAAGCTGAAAGTGTATTTATATTTAAAATTTTCTGGAGAAGATAATGGAAGACATTTGGAATCCTTGTTAACCTATGTGTCGACCCCACTCTAAAAAAACCCCCAAAGAATGATAGAGGCAAAATATTTTAAAATAGAGGCAAAATATTTTAAATATGCCAAATATGTACATTTTAATGAAATTTTAAACTTAAAAGACACCAAATCACAAAGTTTTCCAAAATTTCAGCGTTTTTTTTTGTTTTTTTTTCAGCTATATTAAATGGGAAGAGGAGTTAATTTAAAAAAAAAAAAAGAAAGTGATATGATGTTAGAATAGTGAGAAAGGACATATTAATGTTTCTCATTAAATCTCAAGCAACTTCCGGTCTTTTTGTTATATAAGTGTATATATAACTATATGTGTGTAAAACAAATATTTTTCTCTTTTATTAAAAGTTGAAATCTAATTTATAAAACTCACTGTCTGTCTCCATATTTTCAAACTCTATCTCTTCCACAAAATAAAAGTCGCAGAGCGGCGGGCGCTAGGGGCCTCAAATGATTGGATTTTTATGAACCGTTCTTTTATGGGTCTTTAGTCAGTTAAAATAGTTTTTTTAGGAGTCAAAATTGAAAAAAAAATCGTTATACATTTTGTACATTCATCTTAATTTATTTTTAATGAGTTCATAAGTGTGTCTCAATGATACAGTGGTAACTTCACCAGCTTTGAATGTTACAGTTTTGCTTTCAGGTTTCGATTCTAGCTGATGGCACCCAAATACTTTCTTTTTACTTTTGAAATCACGACTCTATAGTAATGTACAAAATCTCGACAAATTAAAATATGTTTAAGTGTATTTTATGACCGGGCAAAACCGGGCACATCCCTGCTAGTATTATTTTAAAAAAAGGGGGGGGGGCTGTGTCGAGAAGGGCATGAATAAATGTTTGACTAAATGAAACAGTTGAACTTTCTATCCAATCTATATATCTATAAAAGTGAAATTGTCTGTGTGTACATTTCCTTACCAAACTACTCTGTCAGTTTTCAGTCTACAGACTCAAGATTTGACATATGAGGTATTGAGATTTGGGAAAATCTTTTTAATCGGTTTTCAGCCAGAAATTTCGCTGTCAAAGTTCAACAATTTAACCTTTGAAAACTCAACCAAACCCCCCTGCCAATTTTGAGTTTAAACACTTGAAATTTTAGATGTAGGTTTCCTGGACATGCCAAACTTTTTAATATATATATATATATATATATATATATATATATATATATATATACACACACACATATGCACATAAAGTTATGAACAGTACATAGGGCCCGAGCAAAGCTGGGCTGAACTGCTAGTTGAGTATGAAAATATAACATGAAAAAGAATGATGCCAATAAGTCTTTTAAGCCTTTCTTCAAATGTCCATAATATTAACAAAAGGCTTTTCTCTGTTATAAAATAGCATCACCTTTTCTTTTCTTTTTTTTTTTTACAAAGGAGTCATCACTTACCAAGGCCCAGAGGCAACTTGAGGATAAGGGTTAATCATTGTACAGTAAAATGTCATAATATTTGTTAGTAGTGAAAATTTGGTAAGTTAGATTATATAAGGGGATGGCTCAAGAACTTGTTCATGTTGAACTTGAAAACGACCATATTGCAGTCAGCTGGAAAGCAGGCAAATGGAACAGAGTTCCATATACATGCAGTTCTAAGAAAGAAGCTTTGTTCATGGCATCAACGTTTAGGTTTAGGCACAGATAAAGAGTGTGGAAAATTATTGATCGTGGTTTCAATTGGATGAGTGTTTTTTGTGAAAGTCAGGCTGGCGGGGGGCATAAATTGAAGCTCAGACAAGCACTTACCATGAAAATAATGATAAAGCAGAGACAGGCTCGCAACATCTCTTCTGTAGGAAAGAGGTTTCAGGGAAGAGAAAAGGACAGCTTCCGCTAGGCTACAAAGTCTACTTTGAACTCTGTCAAGGCAGGATAAAGTCTTCCGAGCAGCTCTTGCCCACATGTGGCAACAATACTCCATCCTTGGGCATACTTGGCTCTTAGGTAGGGAATTGCATCAACAGTGAGATATCTACTAGAGTGGTAGAACAATCCTATTTTTCCAGCAGCCTTGGCAACAGATTTGATGTACATGTTCCATCTCAGATCAGAAGTAAAGGTCAGACTCAGAAGCTTATCAAAACATACAGCCTTACCAAAACAAGAGCCATTTATTTCAGTTGATTCCAGACGGGGATCAGAGCGTTGATGATGGAAAGATAGAAGTTTGGTTTTAGATGCATTGTAATTAACCAGCCACCTTTTTCCTCATTGCATCATGTGCTCAAAATCAGAGGAGAGAGAATCAAAGAGAACTTGGTCATTTATGGCCTTTGAATGATCTTATGATATTATTTGGGAGATCTTTGATGTAGATCAGGAAGAGAGTTGGGCTTAGGATGGACCCCTGATTAATACTGTGACCTTCTGATTTCTGCCCATCATACCACTACTCTTATGAACCTATTAAAGAGAAATTGAAAAATCATTTCTAGCTATACTGCAGCTGGAGATCTTGTGGAGTAGACTTTTATATGATACTCCATCAAAGGCTTTTGATCTGTCGAGCAATTGCCCTAGAAATGGAAGCTTTTGTCGAGATGCGCTAATCCTATGAGATATAACTGTTAGTATATCTGCTGTAGATCTAGCAGAACGGAAACCATATTGCATGTCACTGAGGAAGTTTTTTTTGCTGAGGTTGTTGACTACTTCTCTATTTAATACAGAATCTAGCAACTTACTCATGATGCACAGGAGACTGATTGATTGAAAGGGAGATGACAGATTACCTGAATTTTTAATGAGACATACTGATGAGGTTTTCCAGGGTGTTGGGAAGCATTTCTTAAGACAATGCTTAAACAGCTTTGTAAGTATGGGAGCTAGTTCTGGTTGGAGTTTTTTTGAGTATTATAATGGGAATGCTGTTAGGGCCAATTGGTTTACTGAAATTGAGGTTTTTAATTAGCTTGGTAACATCATACACAGATATTTGTATGTTGTATAGCATATTTTATTGAAGGAAATATGGAGCATTGGTGGCCCTGATCGCATAGGGTAGAATTAACTGCAAAGTTTTTGTCCGATGCTAACGAGATTACCTCAGGTCCATTGATGATGGTTGGGATAGAGCATACACTTCTATTCAGGGCCCTTTTTGTTATTTGCTGAAATTAGTGGGAACCAAGCTGCTATTCAGCTACTTTGGACTTGATGGACAAAGCATATAACTCTCTTGCGTTCTTTGTTACTCTTTTACAGTGGTTGCTGGCAGTCCTGAAGACGGCTTTAGTCTCAGTACATCTATTACAATGGAAGCAATGGAAATAGTGAGTTCTGTGCTCAATGGCTGCAGCACATTCTGGTGAGAACCACGGCTGGCAGTTAGGTTTTTGCTGGAATTTTTTTGAGGGTATGAAGTGGTCTATACCTAGAATTAACCAATCCGTCAGGTCTGATACTATGGAGAACACATTCTTTTTAAACGTGAAACACAGAGGTAGATCTGATATAAATGTACAAAAGTTATTTTGTTTTTATCTTAACTGAGACAACCAAGTGGTCAGAAGATCCCAGTGGTCAGAAGAACTGAAGATGAACATAACTCCAGGCAAGTTGTGAGAAAAAAGGTCTAGGAGGCTGACCATGGGTGGGTGCTTGGACAATCTGAGTTAGGTCATAAGCAATAGAGAAATTGTGACAGAACCTCCCCTCATCATCTATGTTGTTTGAATGGGCTAACTATTCCACATTGTGAACATTGAAGTCTCCACAGACGTGAATATTAGCTGAAGGATAAGCAGACAGGATGTGGTCAATTTTCTCAGATATACTCTTAAAGATAGTAACTCCGCTGTTGTGGGGGCGATAAAGGGCAAATATAAACACAGTAGTGTGAGCAAGTGCAATCTGAAAGCACATACAGAGTAATTTAGGGTCTTCTCTGGAGATGCCCCTACCACATGGAAAGTCATTTCTAATGTAAGCACATATTCCATGCCCATCTTGGGGGTCAAATTTGGATGTTAAATTAGAATATCCTTTAATTATGAATTCATCTAGGGAAATAGTCGGTCCAATGCCAGTTTTGCTTAGGAAGTATAGGTTTGGTTTGGTTTGGTCAGAGATTAATTTTAATCTCTGAATCTAAAAATCGTTTTATAATTACTTGCATATGTCGTTGACAAACAGTGCAAATGACAGTTATTCATGGCATTTGCTTTTGTATTTTTTACAGACCTCAGTCACAATATCGTTGCAAGATCTCCATCCGAAATAGCTGTGATCTATTGCCTCCTAACCTTCCACATGGAGCTTTTAATCCTGGAAGGAACCTCACTGATGGTAAGTTTATATATTGTATCTTTATATCTATATAATTATAAAACTCTTGGTTTGCTTGGATGCTATCTATCCAGAACATAGTAATATATATATATATATATATATATATATATATATATATATATATATATATATATATAATTACCTTTTTATATATTTCTATATATCTTAGTATTTCTTATCTGCTCTTTCCTCTATTCCCCTTTTTATTTATTTTTTACCTTTTTCTTTTTTCTGTCCTTCCCCTTTTCTCTTTTCTTTCCTTTTTTAATGGTCCTTATCAATTTTGCTTTTGGTTTCAATTTTAGCTGATGGCACTCAAATGATATTTGTTTTTATTTTTTGAAATCATAACTATATATTGGATACAATATAATATGCATTAACTCTATAATAAATACAATATCTGCATACATTAAAATATAATAAAGCTTATTTAATGACCAGGCAACACTGCTAATGGGCATATATATATATATATATATATATATATATATATAAAATAAAAAGCTATAGCAAACATCTAAATGACTACTTTAAATACAGTTCCTGATTTCAAAAAAAGAAAAACCAAAAGATTCATCTGCCTTACTTTTAATGCTAGGTTTATTTTTGGTGTCTTTTCAATTCAATAGAAATCCTCCTAAATTTGCTGATGAGGAGACCGTGCTTACCAAAAAAACTATGTATAATTATTCTACGTGACTTCATGTATACCACAAATAAAAAGCACGGATTTCCGAAACGATCGTACAGATAATTGACTTTGTTGTTGTTCCTTCTTATGAAACTGATTTTTAATTTAATTAAATTTTGATTTTTAAATTTTAAAAATTTTAAAACTTTTAAATTATAAATCACATTACTTAATATATATATATATATATATATATATATATATATATATATATAGTAATTTATAAAATATATATGGCGATTAAGCTACACTGAATATTCGGTGTTTCATCCACTGTAGGATTCCTCAGGCTTATGCGCGAATTCTGTGGTTGTTTATCGTTTTTATATGGTCCTCTTCTATTGAGGATTTAGTTAGCCAATCAGCTTTCTAGTGTCCACCGCACCCCTTCCTATCAGCCAATGGGCATGCATTTTATCGAACAAAGGATCTGTTTTAAAACTAGGTTAGTGGGTTTTTTTTATTATATTTTTTTTGTTAGTTTATATATAAATATATATATGTGTGTACGTACATATATACACATACATATGTGTGATCGTTTATGTATATTCATGTTCATTTAATTTATTTATTTGTTTATTTTCTATTGTTTTTGTTAGTTTTAAAACTATTTTGTATTGCTATCCTAGAGTAAATTTTATTTTGTGAACACGGTTATTTGCTATTTCTCTTCTACAATTTAATAGATGTTGGGGTTCTTTAAAGTACAGGATAGCAAATTTTTCATGAAGGCATAATCTACATGGGTCGTCTAGATGCCTACACGTGATAAATAAATACTGGGAACTCAAAGAAAGCGGACATTCGCCGGTAGTCGAATGGAAAATAATAAGAGAAGCTACACGTGGTAGCTTGTCTTATTATTTTCCATTCGACTACCGGCGAATGTCCGCTTTCTTTGAGTTCCCAGTATTTATTCGCTAGTGTTGTTTTTATACGGTGTTTTTTATTGTTGAATGTACTTTTGTGGTCATAGTATCGGGTTTTGAAATCTAAGGAAGTCTGCCTATGTAATATTTCTTGTTGTTCGGGTTTTCTTTCGATATATATATATATATATATAAGAACCCCCAGGATACGGTGGCCCTAGGATACGTTTTTTTTTTTTTTTCCGGGTACAATGTGGAATAAAAATTTTTTCCGGCCCCTGGTTATGGTATTTATCCTGTCTTACGGTGTTATTTATAATAGTATTTGATTATATATATGTGTATTATATACTGTACTGTATTTTGTTACTACACGATATTGCTGTAATCATTAGTAGTGGAAATTTGGTAAATTGGATTACTTAAGGGAATGGCTCATCAAGAACTTGTTCACATTGGACTTGAAAACGGCCATTTTGTAGTTAGCTGGAGTTATGTGTGCTTTAAAGGTTTTAAAAGGATAAACGTGTTCAATAGCTGACCCTAATTGGGTTGGTATGCTCTGTTAAATATTTGAAGCCAAATATTTTAGAAAAAATGCCAAATTGATGACTATAGCCAAATTTTCACAAACAAAAAAGGCAAATGGTAAAAGCAAAGAGTGTGTGCAAAAATATATAAACATTGATGTATTGTACATGTCATTATTGTTATTTTTTTGTGCTTGTAAAGATTGGTGAGGTTAGAAACTGATGCATTTCATATATATTGAAGAGTATAGCTTCCAAATGCGTCTTATTTATTACGATTGGTTGTGAAAGAAAAAGAAATTACAACATTCATTTAAAAGAAATGTTGCAGGGAAAGAGTTGTTTGCAAAAAATAAGTTTGTTGTATTTCATTCAATAAACTTCCGGTTTTTGGGTTTTTTTTTTTGCATAACAATAAAAAAAAAGAATATATTTGGGATCTAACCTCTTCAACTTAGTCCAGAGTTAACAGCTTCAATATAGGCGTAATCTTTATATAGCATTAATAAAGGTAATGTTGGAGGTTTAAACAATGTTAAATTGGTTGTTTCTCATTCGCCTTAATGTGAACACCTTTTCTAATCTGTAAATAGTCAAATAGTCCTGCGATAAGGCAAACAACGCGCATGCGTTGTTTGCCTTATCGTTGGAAAGCATAACATTCTTATATAAAAAGAAATTATCGTTGACAATTTTACATGTGATAATAAGTATAATAATACCAGAAAATCTATAAATCTTGTCACGTTGCATGCGAAAGATAAGATAATTTACAAAGAAACTTCCGCAGTTTTTTTTTTTTTAGAAATCTTAATATAAAAGACGCAAATATTTGGGAGGTGAAGTCTTCAATATATGTAAAGCGTCAGTTTGACACCTCAATTTACACATAGTGTGTGTAATGGTATATGAACACTATAGCAAGGTGGGGGGCATTTTTTGTTTGTTTTGTTTTGAAAAAGACTTTGTAATATGTCTCTTAGTGACACCGTATTTTAAGTATCCACTATCTTTACAAAGTCACAATTTGTCCATTCATGGAATATTGTTGCCACATGTGGGCTGGTGCATCTATAGGTGTATCAGAATTTTTGGGCAAGTCGCCATTGCAAACATATGATTAAATAGACTATCCATGTCTACAAGCTTATAACAAGATGAAAATGTAATTTCAAACCCTAATTTTTATTTCAATAAAATGAGCAAAGACCAAATTTTAAAATCATAAAAGGTTTGATTGAAAAATATACAATATTTTTTTTTCATTGGTTTTCTTTCAAAAAGATTTTATGAAATCAACAAATTTTAATTGAAACCACATCTAAAAAATGTATATAAATGCCAAAAGATCACTTGCCTATAAAAAAAAAAAGCTAAGCAATGGATGCTTCCAATCTTCATTTATAAGAATTGTCCATATTTATATTTTGTATTCCATGTATTTTTTAAATAAAAGGATTTTTTAAAGCGAGGGTCCCAGAAAATGGCATTTTCACAACTCGTTTCCGCCATTAGCTTAAAGCCGTGTGGCTTCTAATTTTCAATTTATCAAATACGGATGTCTCAAAGGGACATAACTATTTCCAAAACGTAAAAACAACATGCATCCTTATCTCCTTTTTGTATTTTGACATATTTCATTTCAACTACAAAGTGCTCTGTCTGGATTCATGGATTTTGGCGGATTACAAAAAATTTGCTTTACCAAATTAAATTTTTTTTTTTTTTTCTCGAAGAAATACATGAATTTTTGATTTAATATATTTTAATTCTTCTTTATCAAGTGAATTTTTTTAAATATCTAAAAAAAAAAAGAAGAAAACATTGAATGAAATAGAAAAAATTGTCATAAGCGTCCTATATTTACTTGACAATATTTACTTAACATAAGCTTCCACTTAAAATAACAAAAAAAAAAAATCAACGTGGTTTTAAAAAAAAAAAAAGGTTTTACACTTTAGACTTTACAGGTACATTTCCCAAAAAAACACTTTTTTTTTATTTTAAATTAGAATATTTTATTCATCTTTTTATCTTCAAAAAAAAAAAAAATATATATATATGTATATATATATATATATATATATATTAATATATAAAATTAATATATATATTAAATTAATTATTTAAATTTTAATAGACATTTCAAAATGGGGAGGGTGAATTTAAAAAAAAAAACGTTTGTCTAAAATATTATATTTGCTTTATCGGAAAGAGCATAAAATTTCACACTGACCCTGAAAATATCGTAAAAATTGAACCAATAGGAAGATTTTGATAGATTTTTAAAGTTTAAAAATGAAAAAATATTTAACTGGTAAAATTCAATTGATTTCATTACGTAAAAAAATGGCTGCATGAAGGCGCGCCGGCACTTTGTAAACACTGTTTTTTAAAAAATATAAAATAATATTTTTATTATTTTTCAAACAACTTTAATAGTTTATTTTGGAAGTATATTCCATAAAGAAAATAAACAACCCACTTTAAAAAGAGAAATTACGAGTTTTTTTATATTGTATTCGTAGTCTTGTGTTAGGGGTGTCAAAAATTCCCTCAAAATTCTGATACACCTTGTGCATCTTCCATTTAGACAGAGTCCAAAAACTGAATCTCAAATCTTTCACTATCAGCACTATCGGATCGGGCATTGCTGCAATGTTGTATCCATATGCCTGTTTTACAAATATTTTAATGAAATTCATTCTGATGAACTCACAGCATTTGCCCCCCCCTCCCCCTTGAAAATCTCACCCCTCCAATATTGTGATCTCTAGATGCTGGGAAGCCTTCTACTCTAATAGTTTCTTCTCTCAGACTGCTAGACTTTGGAATTCCCTTCCTGTTTCCTGCTTCTCTGACTTTACTAATCTGCAGAAGTTTAAATATGTGAATAGGCATCTCGCTGCTCAACTCCCCACAGTAGCCCCTTACATCCAAGTGGAATCTTGAGAATTCCTAAAATTCGAAAAAAAAAAGAAAAAAAAAAGACTAGTTGTAATCCATCAAATAAATATGACCATGACATTTATTGGGGTGATTTCTATCAGTATTTTGTTTTATTTTCGAGTTTGGAGCTATTCTCGAGACTCCAAGGTGAAAATCTCATGTCCGCTATTTTTGTTGTGGTTTTAACTTTAAACGCTAGGCAGTACTTGCGTTTCAAACTTAAATGCTTTAAAATAAGTTAAAATACCAGAAACTTATTTAGCTAGGTAGAAGATTAACTTTGGTAACATTTGGTCCAACATCGAAGAAGCAGAGGTAGGTTCTGAAAATACATGTCACTCACACACGATTCCCTTTATGATAATCAAACACACAACCCTTTATTATAGAAACAACGTTAACAGTTGTAGTTAAAGTAAACATTTACCAAACAAACAAAACACCGAAAGCAACGAAGATAATGTTTATTTTAATACATCTGCTCAATTACTAATTTATTTAAAAGTATAACTTCTTTCGAATTAAAGACTTTTTTTGTTTTAAGTTGCGGAATCTTTATGAATTGGGATAGAAAAGAACATTTGCCTCAGTCTAGAAGGATTTCTCCTTCACTGACTGAGTGCAGAAAAGACAGTATAGTATCAAAACAGATACTATACTTTGCTCCTAGTCAAAAGGTTAAAAATATTCAGTTTTTTTTTTTCTTTCATTTATATTTTTCCACCAATCAAACCTTTTTTATTGCCAGTTGAAGATTTTGTACAAACGTTCTTTATTAGTTTAAAGCATTTTTAAACACTAGGAACTAAAAACTTGTAAATCACTTCAAATGACTTTGAAGTATGTTAGCACTTAAACTAAGGATAGTATCGTAATGGATGATGAGGTGGGGTGGGGGGGGGACTAAAAACATTACAATTATGTTTGACCAAATACTGGCCGGTCGCCGTCGTCGTCCTGCCGGCAACGGCTACTTTGTTGATGTTTTTTTCTGGACTTTAAAGTTAAGGTTTACGGCTTCCCCTCCCCCCGCCCCAGAAGTCACCCATAACTCATCTTCAACTGCAAAGACCTTAGTAGGTCTTGTAATAAAAACTTCCCATTCAGTGATAAGGAAGTTTGATAGGCTTTTTCTTTTAATGGGGGCTAGCTAGAGGTCACATTCACAGCTAATGGACAAACTCAATGGGCTGTGTAGCTAACTGTGCCAGTGCTACCTTTAACTGCTCTCTGTTTCAAAACAGCGACATCCTGTTTCTTCCCTGATCCATTACTATCCGTTCCCTGTACTAAAGAGAGAGAGAGAGGGGGGAGCTGAATTGATACTGTTTATTTTTGATACAGCGGTCTCTTTTAACTAGCCTCCCTCCCTCTCGTTCTCTCTCTCTCTCTAACACACACACACACACACACACACACACACACACACACACACACACACACACACACACACACACACAAACTACTTCCTCCATTTCAATCTCTTTTTTTTTTACTGCTTATTTTTTATACTTTTTTCTTTGCCCAACTTTTATTCGTTTCTTCTTTTTTTGTTTTATATATTTTTATTTGATCTTTCATCCCTTGCCGCTATTTGCCTTTGATACTTACTAGACCCCCCCCTCACAACACACCAAAGATTTTGCCTTCTTCAATTAACCTCCTACCCATCCTCTTTCCTTGTAGTTAGCAAACTGATATTTTCAAATCAACATCTTACATTAATTTCATCCTTTAAACTCTTTCTCTCTCTCACTCACTCACTCACACACGCATACTTTATAATATATAAATTTATTTTTTATGCTTATTTATTCAGTCATATCTTCAAAGAAAAGTCATTTCCTCTTTTCAAGCTATTCCTAACTTTAAAGCAAACTTTTTTTTACCCACATAAGTTAGAAATGAGGATCAAGCCTAAGGAGAAATCGTTTGTGCTATATCGTTTCCAAATTTCTTCTTTTTCTAAACTTATATTTCGTTTTAATTTTATCAAAACAAAGAAGAAAAAAAGTATTTTTTCTTTATTTCGTCTTGACACGTACACACACCACAGATTGTTTTTAGTTTATATTTTTGGGCGTTTGAGATTTTTAATTTCTTCAACTTTACTCTCATCAACATGTTGGGGGGGGGGGATATCCATGGGCAGTGAGTGATTCATTTAGTTTACTGCTTGAAAGCGATAACATTTTGAGCAATTAATTTAAGTTTATTTATTCGGCCCTTTGATGTTGCAAAACCGAATTAATTGGGAATTTGAAAAAAACAAAAACAAAAAAAAAAACAAGTTGTTTTCTTGTCTAGTACACAATTTATATGATTTGAAGTCCTATCTAAAAAGAAACAAACATATCTTCTAAAGTTAAATTTATATATTTTTATGGAAATCAATCCAGACAAGGCATAAAGCCACTTGATTTAACGAGTTGAAGTATTACTTTACATTTACATATTTACATATTAATTTACATTATTCCCTTTTTAAGTCCTTGAATTTTGACTTTTGCCTTGAAAAATCCTTGAAAACTAACAAAGGATAAATTCTGTTCTCCCCTCTCCCAAAAGCAGCAATTCTTCCTCCTTTGCCTGAAACATCGCTTAGAAAATATGAGGACTAAAAAATAAAGGAAGTGAGTTATGATGCTACCGAAAGTAAACCTACAGTCCACTTTCCATTCTCCTTTTTTCCAAAATTTAAAAATTGATTCCATTCTTTGGTTAAAGCCTATCAACTCCCCCACCTTGCCTCATCCCACCAATTTTATAAAGTTCACCATTTTTTTTTTTTTTTTTTTTTTAAATCTCTCCACAAAAAGAAGTTATTAATTATCGGTTGCTTAAGTTTTATATATTTACTAGCAAGACCCATGTACCGCCGTTGCCTGTTGAAAATATGACCCCAATCCAGAACAGCTATGGTGATACTCCCCCCCCCCCAAATCTTTGATTAGCTAATGTATTATCGCATGTGTAGCAGTGTCAGAAATTTCGTGAAAATAGTGAATAATTCCACCCCATCTTTCCAAGCTTATAACTCCTCGAAAAATGTAATTCAAGCCCTAATTTTTTTTTTCAATTAAAGGAGTAAGGACCAAGGTTTTATTTAAAAAAAAAACAAAACAAAACAATGTGTTTTTTTTTTTTTAAAAAGGTTTTAAACTTCGGACTTTACAGGTAAATTTCTAAAAAACTGATTTTTTTTTTTGTTTTAAATTTGAATATATTATTTATTGACCTTTTCTCTTCAATTTGTGATATATAAACCTATTAAACATAAATTAATTATTTACTTTTTAATAGACATTTCAAAATGAGAGGCGTAAATTATTCGACCTCCTATCTTTCTAAGCTTATAACTCCTCGAAAAATGTAATTCAAGCCCTAATTTTTTTTTCAATTAAAGGAGCAAGGACCAAGGTTTCATTAAAAAAAAAAAAAAAAGACAAAAAGAAAAAATGTGTTCTTATAAAATAAGGTTTTAAACTTCGGACTTTACAGGTAAATTTCTAAAAAACTGATTTTTTTTTTTTGTTTTAAATTTGAATATATTATTTATTGACCTTTTCTCTTCAATTTGTGATATATAAAACTATTAAACATAAATTAATTATTTACTTTTTAATAGACATTTCAAAATGGGGGGGGGGGCGTGAATTTAAAAAAAACGTTTGTCTAAAATATTATATTCGGTTTATTGGAAAGAACATAAAATTTCACATTGACCCTGAAAATATCGTAAAAATAGAATCAATAGAAAAATTTTGATAGATTTTTAAAATTTAAAAATTTAAAAATATTGAGTTTAAAAATTTAAAAATATTGAGTTCGGAAAATTCATTACTGTTTTAAAAAAAAAATAAAAATATTTTTATTACTTTTAAAACAACTGTAATAGTTTATTTTGGAAGTATAATCCATAAAGAAAATAAATAACCCACTTTTAACAGAGAAATTACGAGATTTTTATATTGTATTCGCAGTTTCGTGTTAGGGGTGTCAAAAATTCCTACAAAAATTCTGATACTGCTATCGCATGTGAGTCATGTAAATTGCTGACTATGCACAAACAGCTAAAAAAATATTAACACAGATAGATGGTGGCAGTTGCTAGTGATAGTCATTCTCAACTCAAGAAATGCGGCCAAAATGAAAGCATCTGGAGTCCACTGTCTTGTATTGTCTGGCAGTGACACTTAGCAGAATCCACTGACTGTCATTGTTGGCGCTAGTGGTTACTGGCGATTAATATTGTTTTAGGGCGGTTCATGATGGTTTATATTTATCACTGTCATTCAGTGGCGGTTATGACTGTTACTTGCAGTAACTGGGGGATAGTGCTTTTTAGGTGTTTACTGTCAGTTGATGATACTGGTGGACACTGTCATTTATTGTTGTATTGAGGCAGTTGTTTGTTGACAGTGGCTGCCTCAACAACTCTTTGTCACAGTCAAGTGTTGGTGAATTTGCAGCCATGACAGAGGTACTGTTCACTGCGTTGGTGTAGATGTTATATCACGTGTTTTGTAATTATGCAGACTACGGTCCGTGCCATAATTTATATCTGATGTTCAAATCAAATTATACTGTATATGGTAAGTATTGTTTAAATAATTGATAGGTGTGTCTCATGTTAAGACTTTGTCAATAAATAATAATGTTAGTATTTCAGCATGGTCCATTTTCTGCATAATACATTCATGTTTAAAATGGTAAGAACCTGAATACGATCTGGCACAATTTGTAAAAGTATATGGACTCTAAAAAAACTTTTTTTTTTTTTTTTAAATATTTCTTAAAATGCCCAATTATGTTCTGTTAATGAAGGTGAAATCCTGCGCAACATTGTGTCAGTCCGAAAGCCTTGCAAGAAAGTCAAAGAAATGGCAGGAAAAAAAAAAAAAAAAAGAAAAAACAAAGAATGGGAAGCAACGGGTCAGCCTGTCGTTTTTGTTCTAGTAAGAGGTGGTGAAGAATGCCTGAATCTGGGTAATGGAAGAAGATGATCAAGACGAAGAAGAAGAATATTCTAATAATCAGTGTAGCACATAGCTGTGTGATCGATGCCATTTTATTTAGCACTTAACTCTTCAAAAAATACTGTAAACCAATATTCCCTTATTTCGAGAAATGCAAGTGGGCAGCCAATAAGAGATAACCTGGAAAGTCCTTGAATTTTGACTTTTGCCTTGAAAAATCCTTGAAAATATTTATGGCCAGTAAAAATCTGTGAAATATTAAATCAAAATAAATACTATTAAATTATTTAAGTATTAATAAAAATACCATTAAAATATTTAAAAAAAAATTAAATTTTAATGTTGGAAATTCACCATTGGAAAGTCCCGGATTTTTTTTTTTTTTTTAATTATTGAGGGGCAGGATTCAAATCTCCGTCTGTTTTTGCTCTCATTTATAATTTAATTTGGTGTGAGGCACAGGAGAGGAGAGGAGAGGAGTTGCAAGTACCATAAATAAAGATGATACCCCCCCTCTAAAAAAAAAAAAAAAAAAAAAAAAACTTGCAGAAATTTGAATTTTGTCTGGAGAAGGCCTTGAAAATCTTTGAAAAGTCTTGAAAAGACATTGAAAGTAGACGTTGAAAATTTGTAGGAACCCTGGCTATTATTCATATATAAAAAAACAAAAATAAATGACTAGTGCTATGACAACAGCATATTCTTTTCATTGTTTTGACTCTTGAGTATATACCCAACGCAGTTAATCAACTGAGAACCACATTACTCTATATAAAAGCATATAAGATATCAACGGCTACACACTCGAGAGTCAAAACAATGAAAAGAATATGCTGTTGTCCTAGCCCTATGAATGGACCCCCCATTGTTTTTAGTTTAAATATAACACATGATTTGATTTCCAAGTGAAATAATTAAGATCCAGATGATTGTGTTTATCTTATTATATGCATAATTGTTTCTCCTTATTTACCTCCCTTTAAGGCAAAAGTTAAACATTATTTTTAATTTGGGAAGAAATTCAGCTCCCTCAAAAGGACACTGAATTGGAGCAAATATTTTTCACCTCCTTTAACTGAAGAACATTTGAATTATTTATTTGCAAAGAAAATATTTTTTTTTATAAATTAGACACAAGGCCATTAAAAGTGTGGAATAGAAGGGGGGAAGGTCAGAGGCAGTCTATCCTACTCTTAATTAAATGTATTTCATTCATCCAATTCATCATTTGTCCATCTGTCATTTCAGCATACTACACTTTCATCCTAGTCTTTCTGGAGTTTATTAAACTTAATTGAGTGGAACCTTTTTTATAAACTAACCAGAAGTTAGATTTGATGACATGCAGCGAACAATGTAACACCATCTAAAAAAAAATGTCTCTCAATAAAAATGGCAAAAGCTAACACATAGGTAAAAATACGACTTTGACAATGGAAAATTAGAACCGTTCGCTAAGCTGCCATTTCCCTTGTTTAAAACAGAGCTAAGCCCCTTAGCTTTAGTTTAAAAAAAAAAAAAAAAAAAAAAAAAAGTGGGTGGTTTCATTGGTTTCCATGGCAATAAAAATATGGGAGGGTGAAACAGTTGATCATCATCATCATTCAATTCCGGGCAACGCTGGGTCTCCCTGCTAGTTAAAAATATTTCATTTTTGGTGGTGGTGGTGGGTGGGGGGGCTTAGCCCTATTTTAAAATAGAGGAAAGAAAGCTTAACCTACACTTCCGGAACGGTTATTATTTTCCGTTGTCAAAATGCCATTTTTACCTATTTATTCGTTTTTTGCCATTCTTATCGGTGCTATTTTTTATCTAAATTCATCAAAAATGAAAGCTGTGCTAAAAAAGGACCAAAAACATGCCTAACTAGATGTAAGCCCAAGCAAGAATGAGAGAGAATATCCAGTTCTAATTTTGCATATGGATGAAATTAGATATGTTTTGGATTTCCTCCGAGGTCATCTTTTTTGTTGCTAGTATCATTCATGGGGATATAGCTGTAATATGGTACAAGGGATGTATAACTCTGAATATAGCGAGCCAATACTACTAAGCAAAATGCGCCTAGTGTTTTTAATTTCCTAAAAATTTAAAAAATAATCTTTTGGTTAATTGAACAGCAATAAGCTTTTATTCATAAACTCTGCTTGTGCAGAAATGCAATGTATTGAATATTTACAGATTGAGACTTAATCTTTATTTAAAAATTGATTTTTTGTTACTTTTTTGATTTTCTTTGTTTCAAAAGAGAAAATGATGGACAAATTTTGAAGACAGATTCAAGTATTAATCTGTCTTTTATTGTTAAACAAAAGATGAGTCATATCTACATTTTGTTCTAAATTCCTGAAATGAGGAATTATGATTTGAGTATTGTTGTAGTTTGTCATTTAGAATTTAAGGGATTTGGTGACAAATTGAAATGAATTGTTTGCTATTAGCAGAAAATTAAAAGATAAACTGAAAGGAAACTGCATTGTAAAAAAAAGAAAAAAAAAAAAAGCTCACAAGAAAAATAAATGATATACATAAACAAGTTTACAAGTTCACATCACAGGACATGCTAATGTTTCGGACAAATCGTCAGTTAAAATCAGAAGTCCTCGTCAGGCAACTTGAAAAATGGTTGCTTTCCCTAGAAGAAACCAGTCAGCAAATGAAAAGAAATGTCGCCTGATGAGGACTTGAGGTTTTAATTTATAATCTGTTCAACACATTAGCATGCCCAGTGTCCGAACCTTCTAAATTTGTTTATATTAATAAAAATATATTTTCCTCTTTTATTGAGCACTCTTAATAACCTAATTAAATTCATGTTATCACGCGTTAATACCTATAACCTGAAGTGTGTGTGTGTGTGTGTGTGTGTGTATATATATATATATATATATATATATATATATTTATTTATTTCTACAAACATTATTAGCTACATATGTGCATACATGTTTCTGCAGTAGCTCTTTTCAAAGATACCACTTCATCAAGCTAAAAAAATCATTTTCTAAACCAAATTTAAGGCAATCCTTTTCTATAAAAGTTTTTTTTCACTTAAGAGAAGATGGGCTACAATCAAATTTATCACAAAATTACCTGATGTTATCCATGTACTTTATGGTTGTAGCAAAAGTGAAAATCAAAATCAAAATAAATATTAAAATCTTTTTTGAATATTAATCAAAATATTAGTTTTTTGGTTTATTATCTCGTTCTTTATATATCAAATTTTATTTTTAAAACTTGAATTTTGTTTGGAGAAGGCCTTGAAAAAGCCTTTGAAAATAGACATTTAAAATCTGTTTGAACCCTGGAATATGGTGTGACCAAAGCCAGCTTAAGAAGCCTATAAAACTACCTTGGAGAGAAGGCATTATATATATATATATATATATATATATATATATATATATATATATATATATATATAAAGCTAAACGTCCGTGCATGTGTCTGGTCACGAATAGGCTCCTATATGGTTGACTATTATAGAAAACTGATCACATATAATAATAGCAGATGTATCGAGACACAGGAATGGTTATGTTTGATATGACATAATGATGATTGATTAAAATTGTGGGGTCTGTGTACGCGCCTGGTCAACAGAGTATGGAAATAAAAAAATTTAAAAATTAAAAAAAAAAAAAAAAACGTTTACAAGTGTTTTTGATATAGATGTACATAAGAATACTTTGATAAGTATGTTTTAGCTTAAATAGGGATGGTATGATAAAATTGTGGGTTCTGCATTCGCGCCTGGCCTCCATAGAATGGAAATAGGCACAAACTTTAATAAAGACTTTTCATATCTATCTGCTTAGGTATACTTTGATAATTATGGTTCAGTTTGAAGAAATATGGTATAATAAAATTATGGGGTGTTCGTTCGCACCTGACCTCCATAGAATGGAAATATGTCACAAAGTTTAACAAGGTTTTTTAATATAGATCCACAGAATATTGTGATAAGTGTTTCAATGTGAACAGGTATGGTATAATAAATTCTGGGGTTTATCTATTTTATTTTTACTTTCATCATATTTTGCTTTGGTTTTGATACCCCAAAATTCAACCCTTCCTTTTCATAACCTATCATACTTTCATAAATCAGAGTCCATTTTCTGTAGGCTGTTTTTGAACCCAGTCAATGACAGGTACTTTTGCTAGTATATATATATATATATATAAAAATTCAGATATCTGTTTCTAGTAAAAGAGAAAAAGAACAAACTTTCTCCTGTTCCTTGATTGTGTGTACTTAAACCAGCCCTCTAGTTTGCATGTAACCCTTCTTGTCAACCAACCATCAAACCATAAAACTTCTCCAGGTCCAAGGGTTGCTGGTACTTGGAGGGGGTTGGATCATAACCATAAAAACCAACCTAAAAGGACCATAAAACCCCGAGTTTGATAAGAAAGGAGAAGTCTACAGATCAAAGGAGTGAATGCTGTCTTTTTCTTATGCTTTTTCTCAGAGGAGCCCCTGAACAGAAGGGGCCTCCTACCTCTCCCCTCATACCATTTTCTACCATTCTTTGATATCTCCTCTGGTGGATTTTTTATGAGCTGAGCAAAGTTACCCTACTTGTTCTTTTAGAAAAAAAAATAATATACAATTCTTAAGATCTCACATATTTTGGTAATTGATATTTTATTTATGGTGTTCAATGAGTAAAAAGGGAAATAACAAGAGTATGAAATTGTTTTTATTAAGGGGGAGGAAAATAGATGAAATAAAACCTAGAAGAGGTTGGACTTCTTTCCAGTCTAAAAACATTTGGGGCATTATCTTTTCAATTGCTTGCTTCTTGTATATAGGCATTTTATTATACTATAAAATAGATGTTTCCTAGAGCTTTTAGTAAAAAGGAATTTCAAATAAAATGAATCTCCTGTACACTTCCTGTGAAGTGTTGTTTAGTATTGTTAATTTGCTAAATCTGGAGATTTTGGTGGAAATCTAGCTTCTAAAATTTGGATCTAGCAGCATTTTTTTTCTCCTGTAAAATCTGGAGATTTTAATTGTCATCTTAAAATATAATCTGGTTTTCCTGTGGGAGATGTCTCTCCTATTTCTGCTTGTTTTCTTTTGTTTTTTTGCTCACATGCCCCTATTTACGGTCATTAACAATGTTTTTTTTTTTTTTTCTTTTTTTCATGGGGATCACCACTTATCCAGGCCCGGAAGCCACTCGGGGATAAGGGTTATTTTGTGTAAATGGGATAATATCGTATTGGAGATTTGATAAAGTGTCTTACTTAAGGGGGCGATTAATCAGGAATTTGTTTATGTTGGACTTGAAAACGTCCAAGTTGTAGTCAGGTGGGAAACAGGCAAACCGAAGAGAATTCCACAGGCGTGCACTTCTCAGAAAAAGCTATGTTCATGGAATCTACGTTTTGATTTAGGCACAGATATAAAGAGTGGGGGAAATTACTGATAGTGGTTTTAGCTAGACGGGTGTTTATCATGAAGAATTGGCGAGGCGGGACCAGAGATTGGAGCTAAGACAAGCACTTGCCATAGAAATAACGATAAAACAAAGACAGGCACGCAACGTCTCTTCTGTGGGAGAGAGGTTGCAGGGAAGAGAAGAGAGCATCCCCCACTAAGCCACAAAGTCTATTTTGTACTTTGTCAAGGTAGGATAGGCTGTTTTTTGAAGCTCCAGCCCAGATGTGGCAGCAGTACTCCATCTTTGGACGTACTTGGTTTTTATAGAGATAGAGAATTGCATCAGTCGTGAGATATCTTCTGGGGTGGTAGAAGGATCCCACCATTTTCCCAGCGGCTCGGCCAACAGACTTGATATACGTGTTCCATTTCAGATCAGGAGTAAAGGTCAAACCCAGGAGCTTGTCAAAACATGAAGCCTCCCCAAGACAAGAGCCATCCATTTCAATTGATGCTAGATGAGGAACAGAGCATTGATGATGTAAAGTTAGGAGCTTGGTTTTAGACGCATTAGAAGTAACCAGCCATCTCTTCCCCCACTGAACCAAGCGCTCAAGATCAGAGGAGAGGAAATCAGAGAGTGCTTTGTCATTTACAGCTTTAGATGGTCGTGTCATCAGCATAGATGTCAACGAATGATTTAAGTATGTGTTTTGGGAGATCATTGATGTAGATCAGGAAGAGAGTTGGGCCCAGGATGGACCCCTGTGGGACTCCAGCATTAATACTGTGGGCCTCTGATTGCTGCCCATCAACCACTACTCTTATGAGCCTATCAGAGAGAAATGATTTGATTATTGAGAAAACATTTCCAGTTATACCGTAACTGGAAATCTTATGAAGTAGGCCCTTATGCCAAACCTTATCGAAGGCCTTTAATATATCAAGAGCAATTGCCCTAGAAAGGAAGCCTTTGTATAGAGATTCACTAATCCTATGGGATATAACTGTTAGCACATCAGTTGTAGATCTAGCAGAACGGAAACCATATTGCATGTCACTAAGGAGGTTATTTCTGCTGAGGTGTTTGACTACTTCTTTATTTAATATGGATTCCAACAACTTACTCATGACACACAAGAGACTTATTGGTCTGTACTGAGAGGGAGATGACTTATCACCTGAGTTCTTAAATACAGGGCATTCTGACGAGGTTTTCCAGGCTGTTGGAAAGCACTTCTTAAGGCAACGCTTAAATAGTTTTGTAAGTATGGGAGCAAGTTCTGGTCGAAGCTTTTTCAACAGTATAATTGGGATGCCATCAGGGCCAGTTGCTTTACTGGAATCAAGGTTCTTGATTAGTTTGGCGACCTCACGCACAGATATTTGTATGTTGGATAGTGTGTTGTCTGTTGTAGGAGGAAATATGGGGAGTTGATGCCCTTCATCGCAGAGGGTAGAATTAGCCACAAAGTTCTTGGCGAATAGTTTGGCCTTGTCTGATACTGACGAGATGACCTCAGGTCCATTGATGATAGTTAGGATAGAACGCACGCATTTGTTCAGGATCCTGTTTGCTATTTGCCAAAACTGGTGGGAACCAAGCTGCTGCTCAGCTACTTTGGATTTAACGGACTGAACATATAGCTCTCTTGCATGTTTTATTACTCTTTTATAGTGGTTGCTGGCAGTCCTGAAATCAGCTTTAGTCTCAGTACATCTATTACGTTGGTAGCTATGGAAAAAGTGATTTCTGTGCGCAATGCAGGAGCACATTCTGGAGAGAACCATGGCTGGCTGTTAAGTTTTTGTTGGAATTTTTTGGATAGTATGAATCTGTCCATACCTACAATTAACCATTCGGTCAGGTCTGATACTATAGAGGATACATACTTTTTAAACATGGAAAGCAGAGGTAGATCAGATATAAATGTACGGAAGCTATCCCAGTCAGCCATAGAGTATCGATATACAGTACAGTGGAGAGGTACATCTGGAGACTTATTGTATTTCATTTTTATCTTAACTGATATAACTGTGTGATCGGAGGATCCCAGGGGAGATAGAACAGAACATGAACATAACTTAGGGGAAGTTGTGAGAAAAAGTCTAGAAGGCTTGCATACTGACCAGTAGTATGGGGCACACGGGTGGGTTTGTGAACAATCTGAGTGAGGTCATAGGCAATGGCAAAATCATGACAGAACCTTCCCTCATCATTTGTCTTATTTGAGTGGGTCAACCATTCCACATTATGTACATTGAAGTCACCGCAAATTTGAATGGTAGCTAAAGGATGAGCAGACAGGATGAGGTCAATTTTCTCAGATATACCTTAAGGACAGTAACCCCGCTGTTGTGGGGGCGATAGAGGGCAAATATAAATGGGGTGGTGTAAGCAAGTGCAACCCGGAAGCACATATAAGATAAATTAGGGTCTTCTCTGGAGATATCTCTACTACACGGGAAACCATCTTTAATGTAGCTGTATGTTCCATGTCCATGGCGATCTTGGGGGCCAGATTTAGATGTTAAGTTAGAGTATCCTTCTATTATGAACTTATCTAGGGAAGTGATCGGCCCTATGCCAGTTTTGCTTAGAAAGAGTAAGTCTGGTTTCATCTCCTGTAATTGAGTCTCAACCTCTGGAAGGTTGGAACGTAGACCCCTTATGTTGGAAAAGGAGACATGGTAGTAGGGGTCTACATTGGAGGATGGGGTTTTAGGTTTATCGATGTTTTTTTTTGGGGGGGGGAGATATTTCAACATATTTCAAACTGTTATAAATTATTGCGCAAAATAATTAAATTAAAACAAAAAATCATTTTTTATTTCAAATCATTTATTCAAGTAAAAATGCATTTTTTTTTTTATTTGATTACTAAATTTTAAAAAATTATTTGTTTCATAGTATTTTAATGTTCAGTTTTTATGGTATTTTTGTTTATTAAATTGTTAGGTAATTTACTAGAATAACTTTTTAAATTTAGTAATTTAAGTAAAAAATGGAATTTTTACTTGAATAAATAATTCAAAATAAGAAAAATTATTGTTTTAATTTAATTTTTTTTTTATTGTGCAATAACTTATATCAGTTTGAAATATGTTAAACAAACAACAAAAAAACATTGTTAATGATCGTTTTGGTAGAAATAAAAGTCCACTAATGTCGGCCCGTTGCTATGAATTTGGAAATAATGTTATTATTTCAGCGCGGTACCAAAATTACATAAGACCGTGTTTTCTTTTCTGTTTCGTAATAACATAAGAATTGTTTAAATTAAATTAATTCTTCTAAATAAAATAAATGCTTTCTTTGATAATACGTAAGTGTTTTCTTTCTTTTATTTTTTGTTTCGTAATAACACAAAAAGTGTTAAAACCAAGGTATTTTTTAAAAGTAAATATATGGTTTCGTTTTTCGTGTCTTGACTCAGTGATCAAGTTTATTTTTTTAAAACAAGAGTTAAAAATAATTTTTTTTAAATATTATGGGATGTGTATTCTCTTTTAAAGACACTATCTTCAAGAACGGTCATAAAATGTGTTTTCAATCAATATTTATTCAATAAGGGACCAGTTTTCCTACCTAGCAAAAAGGGGCGAGTTTTTCGGGTATAAGTTTTCCTAAATTCGTTTTTAAGTGTTGGTGACCACGGCTTTTCAGATTGTAGAACCATGGTAATCTCGACAAGACAAGTAAAGACGGTAGTTTCCCCATTGCTTTCCGTTTTGATTATGGGGTGCATCACCCCAGTGAGTTAAACGCGCCCCCAGATACCAACCTGGAAATTTCTACAACTCAGCGCAGTACATACAGCACTTAGCCTTCCGAAATGGTCACCCATCTGGTACTGGCCAGGCTCATCATTGCTTAACTTCGGTGATCTGGCGAGAACTGGTGTGTCAACATGATTGTGTATGTGACGCAAATTTATAATAATAATATGCTAAGACCATTTCATGGTCATATGCACATTGTCACGATTCACACTTTTTTTTTTTAATGGAATCGTTCAATAAAAAAAAATAATTATAAAACAATTTCATCCAATGTCACTGAGTTGAACGGGAAACTAGAACTAAAATATACTACTTGGCTTTTGGGCTAAGATCAAAGTGTAATATATGTTCTGTACAAAGATGATACCATAATATTGTGTGGTCGGCGTTTCTGCCTGAAGTTCATAGAATGGAAATATATTATAAACCTGTACAAGGGTTTTGGAGCTTCATAAGCTGATATATATTTTTTGGAGCATCCATAGAATTGAAATAGAAATATGTCACAAACTTTTAAGCATAACAGCAATATGCAATAGCTGAACGATACAACTGGAATTTTCACGGATTTTGCAAGTCAACTCTAATAGAAGAATAGAGTAGTTTCACATATAATTGATTTGGACTTTATTGGGTAACAACTGTCTGTGACACATAATACCGTGAATCTGCCTCCCAGCTGACTACAACATGGTCAATTTCAAGTCCCACATAAACAAGTTCTTGTTGAGCCGTCCTCTTAAATAATCAAATCCTACCAAAGTTCCACCATTACTGATCGCTGAGATGTTTAAACCCCCCCCCCCTTATTCTCGAGTAGCTTCTGTCTGGCCCTTGATAAATAGTAAAAAAACATATGTTCTCTTGTTTCGGGTGTGCTGATTGATTAAACTAACTTTAATAAATTTGCAATATGAAATTCTTTTGAAAATCAAAATGGAAATAATTTTATTTTATTCAAATTACTTTTGAAGTCTCTTCAATAGAATCTACAAGTGTCGTTCTAAAAAGTAAAGCCTATTTTTTTTTAACTTAAGCTTTCTTAGTCTTATACTGCCAATATCTGCAGCAGAGATAAAAAAAAGAAAATTCAGGTTATGAATACACAATTTCAGTCACAACAATACGATTTGCAATTCCTTCTGATACATTTAGATAGAATAAAAAAAAATGTGGGAAGCATTACTTTGGAAAGCCCTTCATATTTTCAATAACATCTGTATTTGATCAAATATTCTTAATAAGGGCTGCTGCTATATGCACTTCCGGTGTTCCGGATGCATAAAACGCAGAAATCTTAAGAAACTGATTTTGTCATACACTTAATCAAAATGTGATAATACAAACTAAATTGTTAAAAGAAAACATGAACTGAATATTTTTACATATCCTCGTCAACATTGATCAATTCATCTTCTGTCATGGTTAGCATTCATGTTAAAATCAGTCTCGTGTATTGATTAAAACACGTATACTTCTACAGGGTGTCTCAAAATCATCTGATATATTTGTTGATGAAAAAAAAAAAACAAAGAAAATATTTTATTTTTTAAATGTACATAGAATGCCATTTTATTTCAGTTGTAAATCGGTCAAATGTTTCTCATCGTTGGGGTTTTACTAAATATGTATGATTAAAAATGATATACGATCATTGTATGACTAATTACCACTGCTGCTGATTAAAGCAACTTTGATACAGGCGATCGACTGGGTCCGTCAGCGTAAAATATCGTAAAACAATCTTGTAATCCTGTATATAATATTTTGATTGCAGAAATTACCCTCTGGACCAAATTATCGTAGATTTGCATCAACAGATGCAACATACAAATTTATTATGTCTAAACTATTACCCACCATCCTATGTAACCTTTGCATACCATTACATACACATTCAGTCATGATATTAAAATGCTACATTCTATCTGTGGAGACAACCATTACAATTGCAACATTATATGAGGAAGGAGTCCCTACTTTTCTCTCTATATATTAAGTCCTACCACTGCTACCAGTTGTAACTGGGTACTATTCTGCATTTTTTTTTTTTTTTTTACTACATTGAGATTACACCCTCTGTAACTGGAAGATTACATACATAGACATTACATATTCCTTCCTCTTTACTCATCAAAATGAATAAATTCTCCCCAACAATGTTCCGGCCTATACAATTGGCTGAAACCGGGCATTCTCGTATTCCAGAATGAAACGAATTCCTACATTTATGAACATTTCTAGGAGTTGACAAACATAGCGTCGCCCTCCACATGCACTAACATTAAAACGAACAGCATTTACCATTTATTAATCACTCAGAACGAAACATACATATTGCTAACTTCACATACATGTTTTACAAATGTAAACATGTTCGTGTAAATGCCTATATCATAATAACCTAGCCAAGCCAACACTAATCATCTGTGTCCATCAAACTAAAACATTGATTCAGAAACTCGAAAAAAAAAAAATAAAATGAACTATATTTTTATTATGACAGTTTGCTAAACTTTATAAAGCTGTGACTTTTTATTCGACAGTTTGAAAGCTTTCGAGCAGTCATGATGTAACTATTGACAAACAGTTCAACTTGCTTTGTTTACACAAAATAGATAAAGCCTTTAAACTGTCAATTAAAAATGCACAGCTTTAAAATTCTTAGCAAATTCTCATTAAATACTGGAATACCATGACCAAATCACCGCTAAAAGTAATCGTCTGCGTCCATAAAACTTATACATTGACTCAGAAACTCAAAAACAAAATGAAACGAACTTTATTTTTATCATGACAATTTGCTAATAATTTTAAATCACTGATATTTTATTCGACAGTTTAAAGGCTTTTGAGGAGTCACGAAGTAACTATTAATAAACGATTAAAATTGCTTCGTTTACAATAAATAAACAAAATAGGGAAAACTTTTAAACTGTCGAATAAAAATACACGGCTTTAAAATTCTTAGCAAATTTTCATTTAATTAAAAGATTGAAAGTTTTCAAGACGTCCCGACTAATTAGCTTTGATTAATGTGAGGGAAACCCTTCATATCAGACAATTGCTATTCATTTGGACACTGCCAGAGCTCCCCCTTTTTGGGGAGAATTGGTTTTCCTCAACATTGTAAACAACCTTGTGTCTAATTTGCTTTCATGAGGAAGCAAATAAATACCTTAACAGAAAGCAAAAAGCTTAACTGGACGTTGGCCAGGTTTAAAAGCCACTTTCATTTCTACACAGACTCCTATAATTCTTAACTTAATTACCAACTCAATGAATTCACTGTCCTCTTTGGTGTAATGGTTAGCAAGGATAACTAATCACCCTTAGTTTTCAAGTTCGATCCCTGCTCTCTATCTTTTTTTTAATCTTTTATTTTTTTATTTATTTTTTATTTTTTTATTTTTATTTCGTCTTCGTGCCAATATCCTCCACCCAGGCAAAAGTTAATTACCAACTCTCTTTTTTTTTTTTTTTTTTCACATTCTTTCCTTTCTTTGCGGTAAGGGTTCGAGCCTGCCTGACTACTACCACTTTTTTTTTGATTAACACACACTTCCAAACACCTGGACAATGCCCCTAGTTAAAAATAAAATAAACTGACTGGCACACTGAGTTGAAAAAAAGTCTCAGTCTTTAAGAATTTGCCAGAAATAATCGCGACTGTGACTAAAGTGTTATTGTTTATTTTAATAACATTTTTGGCGCTGACGGACTTAGTAGATCGCTCATGTAAGAGGGAATATTTAATAAAAACCAGGAGGTTTCTTAAGTAAATATCTTTATAGGTACAGACTTAAAAAGATATTTGCCAAAAATAACCTCTTGAAATCTGAGTAAATTTGTTTTATTGTTTACTAGCAGGACCCATTTGGACCCCCCCCCCTCACAAAAAAAGTAAACTACAGTTGTTGATAACCCGCAGGTATTATTTGAATCTAACAAAAGCAAATAAAGGAATACGCAAATCCATAGGCAATAATAAAATTATGAAAAAGGGTCCATAGAAAAGATAAACAGATTTTTTAGAATTTAGGGAATCTCACTGTATATGAACTGTTTAGATTGCTAGAAACTCATGTTAAGAACGGCTTTCGGAATAGACACTACTCTATTCCCCTTGGAATAGACACCCCCCAACATCACCATGTAAAGAACGGATCTCCCAACTTTAACTGAAAATTGTAGGCCGCATACCCACCCACAATTGATATGGTTGGTGACAGAATAGTTACCAAACACTCTCCCCTCCCCACGTTAAGAATGGCTTTTAAATATCATTTCAGCGCTATGGCAAAAGGGCACAAGTATCCATGTTTCTTCTTCATGGCAGGTTTTCATTTGAGGGAGTGGGACTGATACTGGTAAATGTCGATAACGAAATACCCTGGTCAAATCACTGCTAAAAAAATCATCCGTGTCCATCAAACTTAAACATCGAATAGGAATCTTGAAAACAAAATGAAACGAAATTTATTTTTATAATTACCAGAAAAGATGTATTTCACCAGTTATTATTTTAGTAAGAACGAATTATTAATTTATCTTTCTTACTAAAATGAAATAAAATATTTTTTTTTTTTTTTTTTACTAACAAATGTGTTAGATCATTTTGGTACACCCTGTACAATATTTATAGATGCATTAGAGATGTGTTGGCTATATATGTAGGTGTGTATTTGAAATGTGTAAAAACTTTGATCCAACACCTTCACTAATTGTAAAGATGTCATATCATTATCAGTTATTTGAGAAAATAAGTAGTACATTTATACTAAGTTTTCTTTGATTTTTGTTCATATTTCTGGAAGTAGCTGTTTGCTTCACATATCAGTGGTTTGATGTAAGCTAAATAAATCTTGCACTTGTGTATATGTTTGGTTTTTGGTAGAATTCGTTTGAGCCACTATTGCAATCCTTTCGTTTACCTTTAATTGGTCACCGACAAGGAAGGAATTGGACCTAGTAATTCACTAACGTTCGTCTGTTTGCTTGTTTGCACTTTTCTTAATAACGACGCCTTCGATGTTTATTTTTTTAAATCTTGCACAAGCATTAGTCATGGTGAAAGTAAATTTTTGCCAGAACAGATTTTTTGGGATAACTTTGGTTGCCACCTTAGGGGGCATTATAGAGGTAAAATTGCTCCAAAATCGTTCGTCTGTTTGCACTTTTCTCAATAACTACGTTTTGGATTAAAAAAAACAAAACTTGTTTTACATAAACATTAGTTATGGTGAAAGTACATTTTCACACTATTTGTGGGTGACCGTGCATGCTCGGCTTGTTTTTTGTAGTATTTTCTATTCTATTTTTATCAAATTGTTGTGTGTGTGTGTGTGTGTTTTAAGAGATTTACATATTTTCCACAATTCATTAGCTTAAGATGAGAGAATGGCAGATGGTGTTAATCTTTTTGAAGTAGAATTTAGATTTGTTGAGATGCCAATGTCTCCTTTCCTTCTCTATGATTAATCCCTAATGAACTTGTTAAAAAATTTTCTATGCTTCAATCTTTAAGACAGTATTTTTTTTGTTGTTGTTTTAAAATGCTACTGAAGTTGTTTGTTGTTGTCATTATTATTTATGATAACAGGTGGTGTTTCCTAGAATCTGAGTGACGACAAGTCTCCACATCTTTCCAGTACTCTCTCCATTTCTTTTGATAACTATTGTAAATCACTCTATCATTAATTTCTTGCAGCAGTTGGCTTTCTCTGCATTTCAATTCGCAATACGTCTCCTAAGATTCGAGAAACTCTCCATGCCATTTTAATGGATGTCTGAGTCGTGCTCTCTTTTTTTCCCATCCTATTTGACTTTTCATGGCAATTTTCTATTCTACAAACTGATGTTGGTGCCATTGTATTTGAAAAATATTTTTTTTAAATATCTACCCTGATTGTTTCATACATGGCATAATCATGTTGAAACACCAATTCTTGTTAGATCACCAAAGTTAAACAGCATTGAGTACAAGCTGGGTGACCATGTGGGGATACTGTATATGGGAGGACGCTACTTCCCTGCAAAAAAAAAAAAAAAAAAAAAATCCTGAATATGCATTTAGCAAGTAATTCAGTATAATTTACTAATCCACTCGTGTGTTTCAGATTTCTGGAGAGGATATGCAACTCGTTTTTTGTTTGTTTTTGTTTCATTTAATACTCTGTCTATAATTTATTATTTATATAATAATACCCTGTACATGTAGAGTATTCATCCGGAATGGTTTGAGCTGGCCCCAATGGTGTTAACCGCATCTCGCGTCAAAAACATCCACCCGTGTCTGTCGACAGCAGTCGACGGCATGATCTAGCCATTCACAGTTCCAGCAATGTTAAAAATCTGTTTAGCAAAGATGGTGCTTGGTGATTAATTTGGTATCACTAAGGTAAAAAATTTCGACTTTACTCATTTTAAAATGAATTGTTCCGAAATCAGATTGTTATTCTATCAACTAAAACGATACAATTTTAAATAAATATATTTCCAAAAGTGAGATCAATTTTCTTAGAAGAATATTTAACTGACAATTATTTTTAGTTAAGTAGACACAGAATATTTATTTAAAAAAAAAATTAAATTGTTACAGTTTAAAATAAAGACATTCGTTTTATTTAAAGAATATTTAACTGATAATAATTATTTTTATGGAAGAAAAATCGTTTCGTCTTAATACTATTGGCCCTGAAATTCATTAATTTGAAAGGAATATTATTTTTAACAGTAAATTATACAGACTGATGTAAAAAATACTGTGGAATTTTCACAGGTTTCACTCGTCGTTGTTAATAATTAATGGTGGGTCTAACATGGGATAGTGGCACACAAAAAATTTGAAAGGTTCGGGAGGACCGAGGAGGGAGAGCACTAACCAGATTTCCACTGGAAGAGTGCGGAGAAAATGGGAGCCACCTAAACACCAAGGAATACCAATGGCCAATGCCAGCAAGAAATCAATGGTAAGCAGTTGTTGAGATAATGTGAAATCACCCGTGCTGGTTATCAAGAGAGGTGGAGAGCACTGGAAATCTGGCAAGACTTGTTGTCACTCAGACTCCAGAAAACACAAGTGAACAATCACAGGTGATGGCCTGTGTGAGAACTTCTAGTATGTGAATAATAATAATAATAATAATAATAATAATAATAATTAGCTGCTGTGAACTTTTGTTTTATGTCCCTAGTGTCCCTGTTTGATGTCTTCTGCTGAATTCCATGTTTTTTGCACACCTCTGGCCAACTCATTAAAATCTCTCTCACGAAACAAACACATGACCCCCCCCCCCTTCCCGTTGTCATATCTTAACAACTTATGACAGATTCTGCATCATTATTGCATTTGATGTTTCTGCACAGCGTATCCGGTGACTTTTACACAATCTGTCTTTCTTTTGTCAAAGAGAGAGAGAGAGAGAGAATGGAAGGAGAGAAGTAGCGGGAGGAGACAAAAGGGTGGGCGTGATATGCAAGTTAAGAATGTTTCTTCTGTGCTCCTGCTGTTTGTCAATGGTTACTTTTTTTTTATAGCAAAATCTACAGGGTAACATTGTCTCTGTTGTTCAGCCAGTTGATCTGTCCCTGTGAAAACCTGATCCTGTCCCTGTAAAAACATAAACCAACAAGCTACTTTGTTAAGAAAAGTCACCCCTTAACCCCCCCCTTAACCCTAATAAAATCTGAAAAACTCCTTTCTTTTCTTTGCTTTTTTCCCTATATGCTGAAATAAATTTGCAAACAGGACTCCATTTTATGACTAAAAGACCGCGTGCATCCATTTATTAGAGTATTAACCATGCTCCAAAGATTTTTTTTTTTTCAGTTTCCCCAATCCTTTTCATTTTTATTTTTTGTTGTTGAAAACTTTGCAATTCTATATTCCTATAGAAATGATCCTATATCAATGCTGATTATCATGAAATAGTTTTTAGTCCCTTGCACTTAATTTTAAGGAGTTTATGTATGGTTTTATAAAGAAATATGACCTGTTGGGTCACTCACTTAAAGTTAAATTGTTTAAAACAAAAATGAGTCCAACAACAACAAAAAGTCTCAAATTAGTCACCTTCTACTTGCTGTATATCCCCTCCTCTCGGCTTTGTCGGCTAAGGATTAAAATGTCATTACTTTTGATTAAAATGAACTATTTCAATTCTTTTATTTATTTATTTATTTATTTATTACCTTCAACTCTTAATAAACAGCCAGAGAGAATGTTAGGAAAATTATTTTAAATAAGAAGAGCTTAAACTTTAGCACTTACTTTTTTGAACACCTTCATAAAAAAAGGAACTTATAGCCAAGTCAAACTATTGCACATATTTAAAAGCAATTATATATATATATATATAGTTTTTCGAAATAAATTCTTCATTTTCCAAAACATTGGTAATCGCGACGCCTTTTTAAAGTAGTCTTTTCTTTAGAAACGATTTTAACTTTTCTTGTAAGATTATTTTAGATATTGACTTAAAAAAAAAGTCTGCTTAATTAATACAAGCACAAAAGATAGCCTTTAATTTTAACCAATAAAAACGTCTTTTTAATTATTCCTAAAAATTAACATAAGCGACAAATTATTTTATGTTACTTATTTATATTTTATAATTTTATTTTACTTTGCAAATGTATTGAAGTAATATATTTCTAACCAGAGAGAGAGAGAGAGAGAGAGAGAGAGAGAGAGAGAGTGTGTGTAGATGTGAGAGAGAGCATGATAAAACCTGTATAAATTAAGAGCAGGGGAGTGGGGGACAAACAGCATTCGGTGAGAGAGGGTCACATCCTTACATCATTCATAGACATTTATGCTGATGACACTACAATCTATGGTAGTACATCAAAGACTGTAAACGACCAAGTTCTCTCTGATTCTCTCTCCTCTGATCTTGAGCATGTGGTACAATGGGCAAAGAGGTGGCTGGTTACTTTTAATGCATCTAAAACCAAGCTTCTATCTCTACATCATCTACACTGATGTCAATCTGGCATCAGTTGAAATGAATGGCTCTCCTCTTGGGGAGCCTTCATGTCCTGACAAGCTTTTGGGCTTGACCTTTACTCCTGACCTGAAATGGGTCACGTATATCAAATGCATTGCCAAGGTCGCTGGAAAAATTGTGGGATCCTTCTACCGTTCCAGTAGATATCTCACTTCTGATGCAATTCTCTACCTGTATAAAATGCCAGGTACGGCCAACGATGGAGTATTGTTGCCACATCTGGGCAGAAGTTGCTAGAAGCAGCTTATTCTGCCTTGACACAGTTCAAAATAGACTTTGTAGCTTAGTGGGGGATGCCCTTTTCTCTTCCCTGCAATCTCTTTCCCACAGAAGAGACGCTGCAAGCCTGTCTCTGCTTTATCATTATTTTCATGGGAGGTGCTCATCTTAGCTTCAATCTATGGTCCTCTCTCGCCAAACTTTCCTGAAAAACACTCGTCTAGTTGAAACCACTATCAATAATTTCTTACACTCCTTGTCTGTGCCTAGACCTAAATGTAGATTCCACGAACAAAGCTTCTTTCTTAGAACCGCATGCCTGTGGAACTTTCTTCTGATTGCCTGCTTTCCAGCTGACTACAATCTCATTGTCTTCAAGTCCAACATAAACAAGTTCTTGATGAAGTATCCCCCTAAGTAATCCAATTTACAAAATTCCCACTACTTATGTTTACTACGCTGTACTCACAGAGACTAATGTATACCCATTAACCCTTATCCTCGAGTGTTCTCCGGGCCTTGATAAATGGTGATTCCTGTGGGGGAGGGGCCTTAACCCGAGATAAGACTTAAGTTAACTGCAAATTATGGCTACTTAGAATAATTGGTACGTATGCTGTTTATGGACTGTGCTGAAATAATAACATTATTATTTAAAAACTTATTCTTAACATGGGGAGGGGAGAGCGTTTTGTAACTATTCTGTACTTTCACCTAACAATTTAATAAATAAAAATACTATAAAGATTAAATTCAAATTGAAAGTCTCATATAATTTCTGCATAAGTACCGACCAATTAACAATTAAAATAGCTATTTTAAAAACGTAACTCAATCTGAAAAGTAAGGAATATTTTAATATGTATTTTGTGTCATTAATATAGATATGTAAAACCTTTGAGGGGGAAACAAATGTTGGTAACTTCAGTTTTACTTTATTCTGGTAATGTTTTTTTTTTATATATATATTTTGGAAAGTTAATTTTAACTGAATTTCTTTAAAGTGTAACCCGGATATAAAGGTATCTTTTGTATCCTTGGTTTCTCTTACATCCGGGTTTGGTCTATTTTGTTTAGGTAAGTATGAGGACACTTCATATAATGCTTTTTACAGAACACTAGTTTATTTTAAAATAGGCATAAAAAAACACAGACAAAAATACATTTTCAATCCGTTTTCACAAATAATTCAGTCAAAAATTACTTTTTCTTGAAAAAGTCAGTCATTTTTGATTGTACAGAAATTTTTTTGTTAACATCATGAACACTTTCATACAGTCCGTAAAACATTTTCAATGCGCCATCAGGATTACTGCTTTTTGCTTCAAAGTAAGCTGTCAGTTTCAAGCGCATTCAATGCAACCAGAGAATTTGGCACTGGTTTATCACGTTCAGAAACTTCAAATGCTTTCAGCATCATTTTCATCCAAAATCTGACTCAACAGAACAGTGAGTAAAGTTAAAGTGCTGTCCAGCAAAGTGGCAGCGCTACTCTTAGACACATAAAGCAAAATCATAAGTTAGAGGGTGTCTCCTACAAACACGGTCCTGGATATGACCTTAAACTATATCCAGTGGTGAGGCCCCAACTTGTGGGCTTTGGGAAGTGTGGAGCCACCCTTTAATTACCATTGCTCCCAGGTCCATTCTGACCCGGAGTGGTAGTACCTGTTAGGGTCCCAACTATGGGTTGAATAGAAATCGACTTGAAAACAACAAATATATTCTATTAAAAAATTTTTCTTCAAAATCTTTGGATTCTGCATTAAATAACCTGAAAAGGGTTGATATGCCGTAAAACAAAACCAACCAACCTACAGACACAGACTTAACACATCTGTCTCTGGACTGGTCAAGATTAAGTCATTGAACTTCACTCTTTAACTCAACCTCTGTTTGACTGATTTACAACATTACACTGTCACTCAAAACAACTCTCTTCTATTGAGGGGGACTGGACCAGAAAAACTCTCTCTCTTATATCCTGACCTTTCTCTTATATTCGCCCCCCCCCCATGTTGACCTCTATTTTGCTTATTTCGTTGAGGCAAATGATAGAAAAAAATTAAGGTAAAATATGTTTCATGAGTTCAAAAATATAAATAATCAGATAAATTAGCATTTAATGATGTGTTCCAATATTGTCCAGAAAAAAAAAAAAAATGAGGAAACCAAGAAACTTTTGCTCCCACCCCTGAACCCTATATAAATATTTTAATCGAATTTCTTACTATCTATAAGTAATAGAATCAGAAAGTAATGTGAGTTTTGAATCATATATGTATGTAATATATATCGTGTGTGTGTATGTATGTTTAGACGATTAATTGGAATGGGAAATCGGAAAAATTAGAGGAGGTGGGGCTATTTTCAGATGCCAAAAACGATTCTTTTAAAGTTTTCCTTTTTTGACAATTTAATTTTCCATCTATTCAATGTAGCCGCCTTCAGCCTCAATTACTGCCTTGATACGGATCCGGAACTGGGAACTGGGAGCATACCTTTTTCACAAGCGCTGGCAGGAACTCCACGAATACTTGGTGGATGGTGGCGATCAGGCTGGGTTTGTTGTGAGAGGTCATGTTGGCGGATGTATGACCAAATGAAGTAGTCCAACCATTTCAGGTTGGGAGAGAAGGTTGGCCAGTGAAAGGAGGGTACAAAGTCGTAGCATTCCTTCTGAAGCCAAGCCTGGGTCTCTTTGGACTTGTGGGCTGGCACCGAGTTCTGCTGTCACACCCAGGGTCTGCCAGCAGCCATCTGATTGCAACAGGGGATCACCACACTCTTCAGCACATCCAGGTACACTTTGGTGTTGACTTTCAAGTCGACTTTGAAAATGTGAGGTGACATGATTTAGCTTTCACTTGAAATCACACCAAAAACCGTAAACTTTGTTTTCACCACCCTGGGCATGTACCTGTTATTCGTGGCAATCTAGCGATGCATTTTGAGGGTGCTGGCAATGGTCCTGTTGTCATAACTTGGATTGGTAGGAAGCATGAGTTGTACGCTCGATGAACATTGTGTCACTTTCAGACCTGCTAGAAAACTCCTATAATTCTTGGGATTTGTACACAACTGGCCAACTAGTAGATGGTCTGCAACAAAAAAAAAAAACCGATTTTCATATAACGGAAATGGAATCATGTCATATTATCTAGGGTGACAATTTTATCGTTTCACTCTGTAGAAACTCAAAGGTAAAAAGAGTGCCAAATCGTCTTTGTTTTGTGGATATTCTATCTGACTTAAAGCAGTTTCTATTTTTAGATGCGGGTTCAAATCCTGTTTGTGGTGTCCTTTTCAAAAAAAAAAAAAAAAAAAAAAAAAAAGGTTTTCTCTAAACCTATGTACCTATTCCAGTTACAATAGAGATGCCAAGATAATTTAACTGGAAGGAAACATCAAAATAAATAATGGAAATATGTTTTTTTTTAAAAGTACAACTCTTATTGTTTACATATTTTGCTTAAAACTGTTTAGCGCTAAATAGAATTCTCTATTCATCAATGGTTTTGTTTTACTTAACAAGTAAGAAAATGAAAAATCAATCTGAAATTTGGAATACAATAATTTCTGCTCTTCACTTGGAATAGATGGGGGGGGGTAGAAGGGTAAAGGTATTTTCCTGACAATTTTTTTCATTCTTACTCTCTCCTTCCCCTTTCCCTCTGCTATTATTTTCTCTCTTTAATGGGGAACGGGAGATAGGATTCACACTGTATGCTTGGGTGGGTGGAATAGTCTCAAGTTTAGTGAAACATCTGTTTGAATTATTGAGTAAGGATGTTCCATGCAAAGTCATTGGATGCTGACTGACCCTTCCATTTCATCTTTCTTTCAATATAATCTCGCTGCCATTTTCTTTTCTCTTTCATACAGAGAGGAGTAAAGCACTGCTTGTTTTCTTGTTTCTTTTAACCAAACCTAGGCTAGCTACAGTTCAAATGGTTGCTGGAATTTTAATTTGCTATATTTGATTCCAGAAAGAAAAGAAAGGAAAAAAGCAAAAAAAAAAAAAAAGCAAAAAAAAAAAAAAAAAAAAAAAAACAAAAAAAAAAAAAAAAAAACAGCTGAGTGTATAGGGAAGATGGGGGTCAGCAATTTTTATGAGCTACATTTTTTAAAAGAAGCAAATGCCAGAGTTGGGAGTCAGATTTTTCAACCAACTCCTCACCTCAGTTGGTAATCAGCAATTTCTGCGAATATGCAAGTTGTACAGAATTCTACATGTACACTAACAGACAGAACTGCTGTTTGCTATTTGACGTTAACAGACAGAACCACCATATATTTTACTTTCATTTTTGTATGATTTGAGGATCTTGGATATAACCTTCAAAGACATCCAGTAGTGAGGCTGTATTTGATGCCTGTGGAAAAAGGGGAGTTGCCCCTTTGGGACATTGTTCTTAGATCCACTTTGGTCCCGGAGTGATAATACCTGTTAAGGCTTCTGGTGCTACCAGATCAGGCTGTTTAAAGATATTGGATTCCTGACCAAAAATGCTTCAAACATTGATGTTGTTGATTTTTATTTTCTTTTACTGTTCAAAACTCAATCATGTTCTACAAAGTCATAAACAACCATTTTCTTTGACAAAACAATAAAATCTAATAGCATGAATAAATATTGAAGAATAAAATCTTTTTCCAAAATTATTGGATTCATCATTAAATAATATATGGTTGATATTCTGTAAAATAGCCAAACCTCTGCATGGGAATCTCCTTTCATAAACTCTCTCTCTCTCTCTCTCTCTCTCTCTCTCTCTCTCTCTCTCTCTCTCTCTCTCACATATATATATATATATATATATATATATATATATAATCTAAAAAAGCTTTGAGTATTTTACAAATAAGATACTAAAATAAAATACATTTTTTTTTTAAATGCAGTTTTAAAGAAAAACCAATTCAATTGAACATATCACAGGGTTAGCACTTGCATAAGCTGACTTTCTGCTAAAAGAAATTCAGTTACAAAAGAATTCAATTATATAATGGTGGAGGAGAAGAAAAACGTTAAATAGAAAACAGATCATCTCTAGTCCCTTTCTAAGTGATCTCCTCCGGCTGCAATGCACTTATTGTACTGTTCCAACAACTTCTAGAAAGCCCCTTGTGTGAGTGTCTCGATGATCCTCGTTACAGCCTCTTTCATCATCTCGATTGTTTCATAACGACAACCTCAAAGGGAAGCTTAGGAAATAACCAAAAGTTACAGAGAACAAGGTCCGGATTATAGGAAATGTGGAGAAACTGTCTTGATGCCCATCTTGGTCAAATAGTCTGTGACAAGAATTGAGCAGCCTTGGGACAAACCTCACGCAAATCTTCTGCATCTTCAGTTTCTTGCAAATAATTGTATGTACAGTTGCAAGATGGTCAAAAAGCAATCTGAAGCATTCCATACTTTTCTGTGGCATTATTTCCAAGTTTAAAACAATTTTATTGTATATCGTTCTTCTAAAGTGTCTTCACATTCAGATTGCATTTTTGAAATCCACCACCTGTGACAATCAGGCTTTAATAAGGTGTATTCCATTTCCTGTTGTAACTGTTTATTTGAACCTGAAATCATAAAGATTGGTCAGTCACCTCATAAAATGTATAGCAATAACATACTAATTTTCAAGAGTCTATTTTAAATGTCCATACAAAAGAAGTCTGGAAACTTATTGAAGGCACATTGTACACTGCTTCCAATAAACTACATCAACCTTTTCTTTTTTTTTTTTTTTACATTGTAATTTCTGATTGGGAGGGCGAAAGAATATTCTGCCTGTTATTTGGTGCTTTTCCGTATTTCTGCCATTTCGTTTGGACAGAGAAAAAACTCTGTCCAAACGAAATGGCAGAAATACAATGCCTTTTTCGTTGGTTAAATGTTGTACTGCTTGGATTTATTTACATTCTGATATACCTTGCCAATTTTGCTGGGGTGGGGTGGATTTGTATGCCATGTAACCAATCAGTCAACAAAACTAAATTGGATTGCACAAAAGCTACGCATTTTCTTTCAAATACCATTAATATTTATAATCCTAAACATTCTCTTGATTCTAGCTAAGGAAACACATTTTGGCCTTTACCTGAAGATGACATTATTAGCCACACTGAAGATTTCGTAAGTGTTTATTTATGTCTGCATAGACATCTCAGTAAAAAGTACCGCTGGAGATTTAGTTGGATGATATGGGAGGAATTAGTTGTAAGAATATTGTTGAATGATGAAGGCAATGAAATTTTTAACTCTCCAAAGACTTAATAGGCTAAATTTTAGGAGACTTTGAATAAGGAATCAGTTGGAATTTTTGTAATCCTTATACCTTCCATCTATGTTACCCTGGTAAAAAAAATTATAGGAAAATACTTCCAGTAAAATATTCTTTTAAAAATCTCATCTAAAAGCACCCAATAAAATCTCTTTTTAATACTTTGATTTTTCAGACGACTGTTTCTCATCTTGAATTTCAACATTGCAATTGATGTCATCTCGGACCATTTTCAGTTGTGTCACGTCAAACTTTGGAATCTGTATAGAATATTGAATGCAATCAATTATTTAATTCACGAGCTAGATTGCTCTCATACTGTCAGCCATTAAGTAGAAGTCTTTAAGTAATCCATAAATGTATTTTAGCATCACTAATACTGAGACTTACCCCCCCCCCCGCCCCCCACATGAAACTGTCACTAAAAAACGATTATTATTCAGCACTTTTATCCGTTGCAACATGAGCCCTTGCTGTTCCATTAAAAATGCACTTGCAAAAGATCAGAACTTACGATAGAAATGTTTTTGAAAATAATATCCAAGATGAGAATAGTAGTCCAAATAATGAAGATTATCAATCCTCATCTAAAAAACAAATAACAAAATTCAAAATTATTTACACTAGTTGCATTCTTGAAATTTTTTTTTTATGTGAATCAAAACATGTTTACTGAAATAAGAGATCATATTGCCTTTCACTTTTAAAGATTAAAAACTAGAATGACCTATGTCTTGGCATTGCCTAGAAAAATTGAGGAAACCAAAAAAATGAGTGGAAAATCATTTTTTTTTTTTTTACCAAGATACTAAACTCTTATCCATGACATATAAAAAAAGTATTTTGAAATAGTCAAATGAAAACAATCGTTGCATTAGAAAACGATGAAAATAATTAATGAGATGGCTTTTGGCAAAGCAATATGAAAATTAATCTTACAATGTCAATCGCATACACATAATCAGTATCTTAGAAAGCTATTAATCTTGTGTGTATGAATTTGGCATTTTAATTTCTCTTTTAGTGCAATAAATGCATCGACTTTATAAATGTATGCATCAATTTTCCATTTTTATTTCTGTTTAAATAGTTTAACAGATTTAATTATATTTATGAAGCTTAGATTATTATATTTATCTCTACAATTATATAAAAGCCACTTTGTGTGAGTTCCTTCCTCATAGGTCCCGAAACGGCTGAGCCTATCTTTTGCAAATTTCACACAAAGGTAATTTATATGTCGGACAGTGTTCTTAGATATGTTTTGTACAGAAATTCATCTAATAAGTATCAAAAATCTGATCGTATAGATAAAAAAGAATTTCTACAAGAATATTTTACGTTATACCGGCCAGTGTAATGTAAACTATTCTCCTATAAAAATTCTTGTTTTTTCTTTATAAGAGAAGAAATACTATGTTTAAGATCGTCAAGCCTAAATATCAGCTGATGTGATATTGTAAACAAACACAGACAGAATTTGATGAACGACATTATTATTTTTTATTTGTGGATTAGTCCAACAGGTAAATTATTCCTCATAATATATAATAATCAATAGAGGATTGATTCTATAATAATACATACGCAATCTGTATAAATTATGTTTAAGCGTATTGTATGACTGGGCAAAACCGGGTGACCAGCTAGTATATTATATACAGAAATAAAATTGCTTTATGAATCATTATAATCACCAGATCAAAATTGTTTGACTCGCCCTGATTGCTAGTCATAAATTGTGTATCATTTTGACAGAATGACAACACACTATCATCTGGCAAATCTATGGCATTCTTTTTTGGTAAATCTTTCAAGTAAGCTGAATATTTATGATGTTTTAGCTTCAGTTTATGGTCCATTTTTTCACATATGGGTCTGGCTGGACATGGATCCTGCTACGAAAGTGCCCCTGTGGTCTCTAGATGTCAAGAGTCTTCTAGCTTCTCTGGATTGGAGCTCATCCACACAATGATTAAGCAAATATGTTATTCTGCTTTGGTAAATTTTTCTGAATATTTGTGTCATTTTAGCTTTAGTTCATCTCACATCTTTGTTTATGATCGATCAAGTTTCTTATATCAGGCAACATTCATTGCTCAAGAGTCTGAGTTGGATTGATTTGACTGATGCCTTGAAAATTTGAGTTTCGTCTCATTCTTGATAGCAGCTTTCTCGATTATATGAATAGCAAAATACATCAAAATGCTCCATGTCATCTACAAGATATCATAATGAGATCATGTAGCAGATAAAATGTGTGGTTATCTTTCATGCATACCTACAGTTGTTCAGTGTTGTCTGTTGACCCTGGTTTCACATGCATTTTACACTATATGCTTTTGTGGTTCTCAGAGGTCAAGTGACAGGCTGGGAGGCTTCATATTACAATCTAAACTCTTCTAGAGAAGAACACTGAATTTGAGCTTCTGGTTGCAATGTTTGAGCGAGCATCATGGTGCGCAAACTTTGTGAATGTTTCATCAATTGATAAATGACTTGAGACAAGTCATCTCAGATTACACCATGGTTCATCTGGAGATAGTCTTCACTGGAAGCAATGTATTCTTTGTGTATTTAGGCTTGGAGAGAAAGAAAAAATGATTACCATCCTTCATTAGGGCCAACTCATGCTGAAGCATTGACATAGTGTTATGTTCTTGTCTGGATTGGTGTTTTTGGCTTATATTTTATCTTTTTCTCCTAACTTGAGGATTATCTTAATAGCCAACTGACAATGCTGTGTTGTTTAATCTGAACAAAATACACCAGTATATATCTTTCTCCTGAAAGTTTCAGAAAAGACTTAACTATACATTAAGGTTCTGAATTTTTGTGATGAGGATTGAGTATTTGTATTATTGGGAGTCTTCACACTACTGTTCTTATCTTGAGTTTTATTTTCACAACATTTCTGTCAATGTAACCTCTGACCTTCTTCGGGTGTATCTTATCAAACTCTGAAATCTGTCAAACGAGGGAATTTGCACAAAATTTTGAATGGAACATTTTATTTAATCCACAATGATAGCATGCTCTCGTTCCGTCAACCATGAGTGGGTAGAAATTCTAAATAATTAACAATTGGGTTGGATTGAACCTTCAACGTTCAGACGTATAACTTACATTTTACCAAGTATTCTACTGACTGACGATGAAAGTATAATTGCACATTACTTAGGACTTCTACGTAATTATGGCTGATTGAACGAGAACATGCTACCCCTGTATATTAAATATAAGGTTCCCTTTGAAATTTTGTGGAGATTCCCGAGTTCAACAAAATCCACCTCAAGAAGATCGGTGGTTACATCGACCGAAACGTGGTAAAAAATAACTTTCAAGTCTGAATAATTCAAATGATACATAAGTGTATTCACATTCAATGGTAATTAGCTCAGTTCCCTCCTCTTTCTCTCTCCCCCTCTCCCTCTTTATGGGGCAATTTTGTTACAGAGTCTCTGGGTGTATCTCTTTCTTTGTATAGTTAGTTCTGTTCTCAGTGCCCTTCCCTTTCTACCTACTATCATCACTTCTTCATCTCAATATTCCTCCTCAATTACACTTGTTGATATCCATTTCATTCTTTCAGCTTGACTTGATCAAACAGGCTTCCTTTATTTTTCTGGTGCTTTGTCTCCCCCCCCCCCTTCCTATTCCTCCACCACCTCCGTTTCCATTCCTACCCTTCCCCTTCTCTCTTTTCTCCACCCACCAGCTATACCCCCCTCTCTCTCCTGTCACTCCTGCAAATGTTGATAAAACTTTCTTCTCAGAATTTTCAGCCATTGTATAGTCTCTTTCTGTTAATGTAAATCTTGGCCACATAGATTTTAATTTCTCAAGTGATTTTCTAGGATACTCTATTTTTTTGTTTGTGTAGTAGATCGCTTGGTATTTTAGAACTAAAGTGCTTGCTATAAAAGTTGGTACTATATCTATAATAAAGTTAGCGTTTTGTATATTTTAGTCATCGATAGGTATTTGATATCTTTTGTCCTACAAGATGAATGTTTGATTCTGATTTGCAATTCTTTTTATTTAACGTTGATCCATGTTCTTAGCAAGAAAGTGACGTGATTCGATTTAGTTAACTTGAGAAATTATTTCATTAAACCAAAGTAATTTTCAAAATAACACCATCTCAAGAAAAGGACAGAGTAACCTTGTATTCATAAATATGTTACTTCCCTTTTCCCTTGTTCAAGTAACTTGCTTATCTTAAAAACGAAAAAAACAGGGGAGTAATTTTGTATTGACGAATACATAGTTACTCGCATTTGTTTGGTCAATTTTTCACTTTCATATTTCAGTCATGCAAATTCTTAATGAAAATAAAAATAATTGCAGGCAACGGCGTATTTCCTTTGCATTTGGTTGATCATTCAGTTTTAAACTTCGAGTTGGTCATACTTGTTATTAACAATTTGTAAAAACATTAAACGGAATATGAATTTTTTCTTTTCAAAGAATTCATGCAGTTGTGACGTGAGTCTGTTTAAAATTTAAAATGCACTTTGTTTCTTCTGTTCTCTTCAGAATGGTTTCTTCCGTGCATTCCGTCCGAATTCTTTGAAAGAAGCTGCCATTCTGACATTCTGTTTAACCCCAAATATTTATTGATGCCTGCAAACATCCGATTAGCCAACACATTACTTAGTTTGACGATCACAGAGGAATTCTCTTTCATTTCATTGTTTCTTTGTTTTGGTGCTTTTCTTAGTCGGTTGTTATTTTCGATGGCATTTCCCTTGCAAAATTGAAATCACCCGTGAATAATTGCTACTGCTGCTACGGCCATTTGATTGTTTCGAATGAGTGCATCTCTCCTTGTACTTCTTACATTTTTTGTTTAGTCTCACTCACTTAATCTCTCTCTCTCTCTCTCTCTCTCTCTCTCTCTCTCTCTCTCTCTGTCGCTCTTTCTCTCTCTCTCTGTCGCTCTTTCTCTCTCTCTCTCAGTCGCTCTTTCTCTCTCTCTCTGTCGCTCTTTCTCTCTCTCTCTGTCGCTCTTTCTCTCTCTCTCTGTCGCTCTTTCTCTCTCTCTCTGTCGCTCTTTCTCTCTCTCTCTGTTGCTCTTTCTCTCTCTCTCTGTTGCTCTTTCTCTCTCTCTCTGTCGCTCTTTCTCTCTCTCTCTGTCGCTCTTTCTCTCTCTCTCTCTCTCTGTCGCTCTTTCTCTCTCTCTCTCTCTGTCGCTCTTTCTCTCTCTCTCTCTCTCTCTGTCGCTCTTTCTCTCTCTCTCTCTCTCTGTCGCTCTTTCTCTCTTTCTCTCTCTGTCGCTCTTTCTCTCTCTCTCTCTCTGTCGCTCTTTCTCTCTCTCTCTCTCTGTCGCTCTTTCTCTCTCTCTCTCTCTGTCGCTCTTTCTCTCTCTCTCTCTCTCTGTCTCTCTGTCGCTCTTTCTCTCTCTCTCTCTCTCTCTGTCGCTCTTTCTCTCTCTCTCTCTCTGTCGCTCTTTCTCTCTCTCTCTCTCTCTCTGTCGCTCTTTCTCTCTCTCTCTCTCTCTGTCGCTCTTTCTCTCTCTCTCTCTCTCTCTCTGTCGCTCTTTCTCTCTCTCTCTCTCTCTCTGTCGCTCTCTCTCTCTCTCTCTCTGTCGCTCTCTCTCTCTCTCTCTCTCTCTGTCGCTCTTTCTCTCTCTCTCTCTCTGTCGCTCTTTCTCTCTCTCTCTCTGTCGCTCTTTCTCTCTCTCTCTCTCTCTCTGTCGCTCTTTCTCTTTCTCTCTCTCTCTCTCTCTGTCGCTCTCTCTCTCTCTGTCGCTCTCTCTCTCTCTGTCGCTCTTTCTCTTTCTCTCTCTCTCTCTTTCTCTGTCGCTCTTTCTCTCTCTCTCTCTGTCGCTCTTTCTCTGTCGCTCTTTCTCTCTCTCTCTCTGTCGCTCTTTCTCTTTTTCTCTCTCTCTCTCTCTGTCGCTCTTTCTCTTTTTCTCTCTCTCTCTCTCTCTGTCGCTCTTTTTCTCTCTCTCTCTCGTTTTCTCTTTCTCTCTCTCTCGTTTTCTCTTTCTCTCTCTCTCGTTTTCTGTTTCTCTCTCTCTCTTTTTCTGTTTCTCTCTCTCTCTTTTTCTGTTTTTCTGTCTGTCTGTCTGTCTGTTTGTCGCTCCACTACGTATATAAACAATAGATAAACATTAGAAATGTTTGCTTGTTTTTTTCTATATTTTTGTTTTCGGACCCCCCATCCTCCCGACAAAAGGAGGATGGACCTGTAAATTCACCCTAGTCCGTTCGTCCGTCTGCACAATAACTACACCTTGGAATTTAAAAAAATTTTCCATAAACATGATATGAGTAAAAAAAATAACGGTTTTTCCTGGGAAAACTCCAGTTGCTCCCCTAGTGGTGCCTTTCGGGTTAAAATAAGTAAAGTTGACACTTTTGTGCTTATTAAAAAAAAACTGATGCCTTGGATTTTTATAAAACTTTCTGAAAAGTTGTAACTAACAGATTTCTATATAATTTTGTTTGTCTATACTTCACGATAACTCTTGGGTGTGCCCAGGGGCTCTTGTAGGGCTAATAAAAATACTCCATTTTGGAACTATTTTACCATATTTGTCCAAAATTTTCTCTCTGTGTGTCTATTTAGCAGTTTTGCATGGTATACTGAACTCAAATTTAAATATAGGGACTTTTGGGGCAAAATGGGAGGGGGGCAAACGATGGTCTTAGTCATTTCTTTTTTTGCATGGTGTAGAACTTAAATTTACATATTTTAAGGCCTAAAACTGCACCATTTGTTCATTTTCACCAGGATTTGACATCCCCTAGGGACTTTTGAGGGTAAATGGGGGAGAATAATGCTGAACTTAGTCATGTTTTTTTTTATTCCTCGTTCACTGTGCACTCACGGCGGAGTATGCTTCACTTGTTTTTTTTTTTTAATTTTATTTTAACCTGTAACAATAAATGTATGTATATATAACTCTTACATGTTTTTAGTATATCTTAGTTGTTCTGACCCAGCATTGCCTGGGAGTCTCTTGATTGACCCAACATATTTAAAAAAAAAAATAACATTCAAGTATAATATCAGACCGTTGGGTATACCTCCCCCATGGTTGATTTAATTTTGTAATTAAATTGTATTTTTTTAATGTGATTAAAAAAAAAAAAATCAAGGGCGTCTCAATGTTGAGAACAGTATTCAAATTATTTCATCTTACAGTGAAGATTGCATATACCTAAGCACTATATCAGAAGTTTGAAAAGAGCATTTTAATCTCAGTGTTAGTGCGAGAAAGCTCACAATTTTTTAACCTTGTGTTAGTCACTTGGGTGTTCCAAACATGGTTAGTCCCAGATAATGCAGATACAAAGTGAGTCCAAATTAACCGGACAGTATTTAATCTGATATCAATCGATCATATAGATCGATATATAGACTAATGTACATGTATTAATCTATATACTGTTATGATGTGATGTACACTGTTGGATGTTTTATGGCTAATAAAGCAGTATATATGAATGTAAGAAGACAATGTTGATGCGTGTATGGGGACAGGGACGGTTGTATTTGAAATATATGCTCATCAGCCAACATCTAATTTGCTCTCAACTTTTGACTTTCAGCTTTATTGCCATTGAAAAAAAGAATCAAAGATTTCGTTGCACAAATGACTTTGCTCTTTCTCTACAGAGTTATCTGCCCCCAACTGTCATTGGTGTAGAGGATCTTATTTTGGTGTTGCTTTTGCTAAGGCTTTTTTCTTTTTTGCTAGTTATTCAAACAACTTGCTCAAGCCTTCAAAGAAAAATCATCTGTACATCTGCTCATGCATGCTATGCAGCTTCCGTCCTCTCTCTTTCTCCTCCTGTTGCCTGCATCAGTTTTCTTTAGCTTTGATGTTTCTTCTACCGTCAAGCATTCCGTCTACAAGCAGCAGCAGCTCTGCTTATTGGTTTGAATTAAGCTTCTTTCCCAGTTTTCCACTTATCTTAGAGTTTCTGATTTTTGAAAACTCTCTTTCTCTCATTAAATCATTTTCTCTTTACCGCTTGATTCTCTTTTCTTTTTTTATCTCTTTTTATCATTTTTAATTTTACCCTCTTTCTTGTAACTTTCCTCCTCTCTCTCTCTCTCTCTCTCTCTCTCCTTTTCTTATTTGCACATCTACACCTTCAACTCCTGGGTGAATTTTGAGCCAATGTAACTGCTGTTATGACTAAATCGTCTGCCAATATTTTTCTTAAAGAAACAAAGAAATAATATTGGCATTTAGCCATTACTAAAAGAAAATAACGAGCTTTATGATGATTTCTTTGAAACTATAAGGAAAACGGAAAACTATGGGGGGGGGGTTAACATACACATTCTCGGGTGCTTATCAATTTTATAGTTTTTTAAAAAAAGATTTTAATTTCTTTTTTAAGAGGCAGTGAACTTTAAATTAAAATAAATCACAGAAAAATATTTCTATTATACAAATTAGTGGTTCATTCCGAAGATTAATTTTTGGCATTTATAATTTAAACATAATTTCGAATATATGATCCAGCTATTCATGCATATATGGCATAATTTAGAGGTCCAATTTTCCCAACTCTATGCATTAAATTAGACTGTATTTAAGCAATAATGCGTCAAATGTTTTCTAAGTGGTCTCTTGTCTGGTTTATCATCGTAGACATGGAACTTTACGTATCTCCAAAGAAAATAATCTAATGGGGGTTTAATTGCACAAATGAAATTGTCAGTTGACAAGTCCATTTCATGAAATTATTTGTTCATCAAATATTTTTTCAGTAAATTGATTGTATTGCATGCTGTGTGTCCTACTGAAACTATATAATGAATTACCAAACCAAGCTGAACTTAAAATAACCTATAGTTGGCACGTCTACAATTAAAGAAAATAGTTGTCATTTTAAAGTTTGACGCCTCTAAAAATAGCACTCTATTTACATGTTTGCAGCAGGAAAAAATTGTTTATGAAATTATGTAAATGGTTTCTTCCCCTTTCCTTGCAATCATTATTGCAAACATTTGAATTAATTTAGTCATTTTAAATTTTATGTTTCCTGAAATTCTGGAATATGTACCTTGAAAAATTTTCGGAATCGGAATATGTCATTCAGATATGTATTCCAAATCAAAGACAACCCAAATTGTACTTACAAAGGTCTTGATATCTTTACAAGTAGAACTTTATAACAATAATAAATTTGAATCATCATAACACTTTATTGTAGCTTAATAGGCTATCCAGTTTCCAGATCAGCTCAAAATTGTTTTTTTAAGAATTTCTCAACCAAACCATTTTTGTTTTTACAAATTGTCTAGCTATATATACAGAATCAAGATAAAATAACTCGGCTGAGGTTTGTATGTCGTAAGACCTTTTAACCAACTAATACTTGAAATGCGTTTTAATACATTCCTGAATATTTTTATACACTTGAATATAACATTTTTTTTTTCAAATATATAAAACCATTCAGAAATGTATTAAAATGATTTGATAAATCCTGTCGCTGCACGAACATGTTAAGATCAGTCAAATCTATTATTATTCGATTGCTCTCTCTCTCTGTCTGTATGTATATATATATATATATATATATATATATATATATATATAGCAAAAGTACCTGTCGTTGACTGGGTTCAAAAACAGTCTACAGAAAATGGACTCTGATTTATGAAAGTATGATAGGTTATGAAAAGGAAGGGTTGTAAATTTGGGGATATCAAAACCAAAGCAAAATATGATGAAAGTAAAAATAAAATAGATAAACCCCATAATTTATTATACCATACCTGTTCACACTGAAATACTTATCATAATATTCTGTGAATCTATATTAATAAAACCTTGTTAAACTTTGTAACATATTTCCATTCTGTGGAGGTCAGGTGCGAACGAACACCCCATAATTTTATTATGCCATATTTCTTCAAACTGAAACATAATTATCAAAGTATACTTACGCAGATAGATATGAAAAGTCTTTATTAAAGTTTGTGCCTATTTCCATTCTATGGAGGGCAGGCGCGAACGGAGATCCCTCAATTTTATTATACCATCCCTATTTAAGTTAAAACATACTTATCAAAGTATTCTTATGTACATCTATATCAAAAACACTTGTAAACGTTTTTTTTTTTTTTTTTTTTAATTTTTAAATTTTTTATTTCCATACTTTGTTGACCAGGCGCGTATGCAGACCTCACAATTTTAATGAACAACTGTTCTGCCAGATCAAACATACCCATTCCTGTGTCTCAATACATCTTCTATCATTATATGTAATCAGTTTTTTAAAATAGTCAGCCATATAGGAGCCTATTCGTGACCACACACACACATTCAGCTTTATATTATATATAAGAAAGAATTAAAAAAAAAAAATTAAAGACAACCCTTCTACCCCTCTACCCCACCCCCACCCCACAAAATTAATTTATTCTTTGCTTATATAGAGTTGAGACATAAATTTTAAAACATTTAAAATTAAGTGAAAGGTGAAGGTTTTATCCTTTGTTTTCCAATAAAGCCAAATTCCTAAACTATATTTTTTACATAAACATGTTTTTGCAAGTTCCAATCAAGTACAAATCGAATTAAGTTTTAGAATCGAGTCACTCCTACAATCCCATTAATTTTTTTAATAAAAACAGTTCATAGAAGGCCATGATATGTAAATATACTAAGTTTTAAGAAGGAAAACTTAGTACTGAATAGCACGCCATTTTTTTAATTTTATATATATATTTTAATTAGTGGGGGCGGGGGGGGGGGGCTCTGCCTGGTCATAAAATACGGTTTAAAAAAAAACAGAACTTGGGTGCCATCAGCCAGAAGTGAAACTGAAAGCAAATTTTGTAATCAGGGGAAAAAAATTTTTTTAAATGCTGTGTGTTGGGCATGAACTTGTATAATTTAAGTTTGTGGCCCTATCGGTGGGGCATTGAATACACCGACTGCCCTCTTGCAGAGAGTAGAAGTTCCTCAATGGGGGTCCTGGATATGACCTTAAACTATATCCAGTGGTGAGGCCCCAGCTTGTGGAGCCACCCTTTGATTACCATTGCTCCCAGGTCCACTCTGACCCAGAGTGGTAGTACCTGTTAGGGTTCCAACTATGGGTTAAATAGAAACCGACTTGAAAACAACAAATATATTCTATTAAAAATTTTTTCTTCAAAATCTTTGGATTCGGCATTAAATAACCCAAAAAGGGTTGATATTCCCAAAAACAAAAACAACCAACCAACCAACCAACTTAAGTTTGTAAGCAAGCACATTATTGATTGGACCATGGCGACACAGATGTTATGACGTTGCAAATATAGCCTTTTAAAATGAAATAACGGATCAACAGTTTGCGCATGCATGATTAACAAACGGCGTCAAAACCAAGATTTTTACCTGACCCCCCCCCCCATATAAAAAAAGAAAAAATAACATTCGTACATGAAATAATTGACAATTTTTCTCTTTTTTTTATATTATGTGCCCGAGAAATCACTCTTTCTAAAAATATCAGGTTTGTGCCCGTTCGATGCAGATAAGTTTTTAGCTGATACACAAACACACGGACTGAGATTTATTTAATAGATGATAATGTCTTACTTTTTTCCTGATGTTTACTGCCATTGGATTTGTATGTTACACCGGAATATCACAATATTCTTGGCTATAACATCTTTCTCAAAAGTTTCTATTTCTTCATCTTTTTGAATTTAATGTATAGTTTTCTTTTTGTTGTTTACTGCACGATTGCTATTATTTTTTTATATCAACAATTGTTGAAAATAGCAACTTGTGTTTAACTAATTGTATACATTAAGTATTATGTTTTGTAGTGTGGGGACTATTAATTGGAATCAGGAATCAGAACGTTTTGGGGTCTCTGTATCTGAATCTGAAAAATTTGTGCTAATTTTCCAATGCCAAAAACGATTCTTTTAATTGCCTTTTTTATTTGATTTTGTTTAAAACAAAATCTTTCTTTGATGGTAGTAATGTTAAAATGATAAATATTTATAGATTTTTAAACAACCAATAAACCTAAAATCTATAGACTATACCCCGCAAGTGTATTTTTACGTCTGCACATTTACATGTGTTTTTTACAGTGATCGGGGGAAAAATAACAACTCTATAGTTAAATATTTAGAGATTTATAAAGAATTGGAATCGGGGATTTAGCATGGAATCGGTAATTGTATCAGCATTGGGGAAAATATTAGAATCGCTAATATTTTGACATTAAATAACCTCAGAATGGTTGATATGCCGTAAAATAAACTGAATGGATTTAAGTTAAAAAGTTTTATATTTGTTTGTTAAATGTGTCAAAATATATGATCGTTTTATGATAGAAAGAAGAAAAACATTAAAAAATTGAATTCTATATTTTGATTTTTCTTTTTTTTTTTTTAGTGTGGCGAAATAATGTCCAGTATTTTCCTAGTTTGAAGTGGCAGTATTTCATCTCTATCGAAGGGGTTCACAATGAATATCCCGCCAACACATTCGAGTGGGCCAAGGACTGCCTTAATGTCCATGACGTCAGGCATAGGTAAGTAAAACAATACTTGCTTACTTAAACGTAGGAACTCCTGCATCCTGTGATGTATGATGCAGTCAAAGTATTCTGAAGTCAGATTCACAGCATCCTTCCAGCTTCTTTCCATTGCGATGAAATCTATATCGATTACTCACTTCCAGTTCATTTTTTGTCTTTCTCTTTTTTTTTTCGTCAGATATCCATTGGAATCTGACCATTGACAATTCTCTCTGGAGCCAAGCAACACAGCTAGTTTACAAGGTACCTTCAATAAGGTTTCAGACTTTTTTCATATGGACACTTTTATTGATAGTACACACATAAAACTCTAGACCCCTTCAAAATAATCTCCTCCGGCTGTAATGCACTTGTACCGTTCCAACAACTTCTGGAAGGAGTCCTGGAAGTCCTCTTGTGCGAGTGTGTCAGTGACCCTCGTCACAGCCTCTTTCATCTCAATTGTTTCATAACGACAGCTTCTAAGGTTTTCCTTGTGCTTACGGAATAACCAAAAGTCACAGGGAGCAAGGTTTGGATTATAGGGAAGGTGAGGAACTATCTTGATGCCCATCTTGGTCATATAGTGACAAGGATATTCAAAAACTGATGCTTGATTCTAGCAAGATGGTCCAAAAGCAGTCTGAAGCATTCCATACGTGTCTGTAGCATTTTTTTTCCACATTTAAAATAGAATTTTATTGCATATTATTTTTCTAAAGTGTCCTCACATCCAAATTGCATTTTTGAAATTCACCAGCTGTGATAATTAGGCTTTAGTAAGGTGTATTCCAATTCCTACTGTAACTGTTCATTTGAACGTGAAATCATACAAATTTGTGGGTTATCTCATAAGATGTATAGCAATAACATACTGAATTTTCAAATGTCTATGATAATTTTAAATGTCTGTACAAAAAAGTCTGAAAACTTAAAGGCACCTCGTACATTAAAAATATATCCCCTTCATTTTGAAGGAAAGCACAAATCTTCAATTAGTAAAGCAACCTAATTTGGCAAAAATTAGAGACTGATATTATTAAATAAATATCTGAGAATTGAGATTGAAAAAAAAAATACTGTTTTAAATAATTCTTTGGATATCTAAGTTTTCCTTATTTCAGTTGATGTTGAAATTTATTTGAAACTTTGAGGTACATTTGGTATGATTATGTGTGGAGGGGAGGACTGCATGTGACACAGTCAGAAGGTGGTGATTGAAAAGCTGGGGTATGAGACGTGTGTGTGCACTTTGGCCATCCAAAAATTTCTGAGCAGCCTCCTCTGCATTTTCCAGTAGGGACGCCTCAGGTGATTAACAATGAATTAACCCCTTTTCAAAGGAAGAAAAACTTATGATGCTGAACCTCTGGAATTGCAAAAACCATACTTCAACCGAACAGTTGCAACAGCATCACTGACTCAAACATGACCCCATACTCTGTCGGACTAATTGTCGAGGATGTATCCTTAATTTAGTATGAATAAAACCTACTTAGGCTGTGCGTGTGTGTGTATATACACGCATATATATATATGATTGTTGATTTATTTATTTTTTATAAGTGATTCTGTGGTATTTTTTTCACTTCCTACTGTCATACAGTCGGGTTTCAATCCTGGCTTGAGGTAGTTGCTAGTCTAGCCGCACTGATGACCTGTGAAACAGCAAAACAGTTCTGTATGTGGATGACTATATATATATATTATTTTCACAATCCAACAATGTTGCAACTCACAAGAGGCGTGAAAGCCAACAAACCGGAAGTCTAAGGCTCGAGTTTCGCCTTCATTTGGACTCAGTTAGACAATCCAAACTCTGGATTTGAAACCCAAATCTCTTGCATTCGAGATGAGTACTCTTGTGCGACATCGACTTAGGTTCTTGTTGGTTGGATGACCACAGCCTTTGTTTGAGATGAAGTAGGTATATTTCATAGTCAGATTCCACCGTAGTTTACTTGATATGTGCTAATAGACTTTCTTGTGTGTAGCGCAGTTGACATAAGCATTTATGTGTCACTACACATTTAATAGAATGTTTCAGTCAACCAGTTACAAGTAACTAGAAACCTCTGCAGGCAATACTGCTTCTACAAAAGTAGAGTTTGTTACAGACTCTACTTTTGTAGAAACAGCATTGCCTGCAAAGGTTTCTAGTTACTTGTAACTGTGATGCTGATCAACTTCTGAATGTTTTTCTCACCTGATAAAGTGAACAATGCTCGTCTTGACGATTGTTGCTCTCATCCTATTTCGTGGTGATTAAGTAAGAAATGAAAAATATTTTCAGTCTTTGAAGGCTAAAAAGTCCTTCTTCCCTTATGGATTACAAATGAAATCCCCAGTGAGTATTCATGCTCTCCTTTTGGTGTGGCTTTAATAGATTTGTGTCTGTAACTGGGAAGCAACTAGTACAGTAGAGCTAAGAAAAGATGGGGAAAATGATACCAAATGCTAAAAAGCATTCAATGAATTCAAGAATTACAAAAGCGAAGATGGCTTGGAATGATTTTTTATATAAAATTATTTTCATACAAAAAAAAAAAAAGTAATAAAGAATTTGCCAGTTTTCTATCTAAATAAACCTGTTAACTTGAACAGAAAAAAAAGTAATGAAAAAATGAACTTGGCTTTGAGATTGATGAATACCTTAATTTAGAGATCATAAAATTTGTTTTTGAAGCATCTACATGTTTAGGTGTTGCAAGCCAAGAAACAGAATCAAAATTATCAGTTCTTGTCCAGAATTCCTGCTATATTAAAAAAAAACAAAAATGAAAAAAAATCTGTATGATGTAGGTACTTATTATGAAATGAAAGTATCATATTCCAAAAGTTATGTAAATTGATCAAGTAATTTTATTTTTATATAGAAACTTATTTTTAAGTGATTAATCGGAATTAGTAGGTATCACAATATAAATCTTGCAAGTTTTAATTGGTTATCTCCCTTTGTTTTTGTTTTTTTGTTTTTGCTTTAATTTTTTTAAAGATTGTTTTCAAAATGGCTACAAGATAGTTGCTCTTAGGTTACTTAAAAATACAACTACTTGATAAATTTGTAAATTTTGGAATATGATATTTTTGTTTCATCACAAGTATGTATACCACACAAGTTTTTCTTTATATTTTAATATAGAAGCAATTCGGGACAAGAACCAAATTATTTATATGTATCCATTAATACTGTTACAATTTCTTTGGAAAACTCAACATATAATGTATACTTGTGTTGAAATAGTGATTTATTAAGAATTCTTAAGATAATATTCAATTGAAAATTCCACAAGATATCCAAAATACAGTACAGTTTTTCTCTTTTAAATATTAGTCTATAAAAAAAATGTATTTATTTTTTTTCTAATATAAAAATGGAATCCATTATTGATGCTATTCAAAATATAGTTAGTATGCAGTGGAACCTCATGTGATATCGTCATCATCAAAATAACTATGTAATCATTCAATTTCAAAAGTAAGCCTTTCTATTTTTTAACTCAAAAACTAAAATGTTGAAGAGCTACAAAGACAGGAGTGGTTCCATTAAAACGAGCAACCTTTTGTGCCCCAGAATTTATTTTTCTACATAGTCACCACTATTCTGAATAAATTTTTACTAGCATCTTTTGATGCCTCAGTTGTAAAATTTTTTCTGGAGCACGGTTTGTTACTTGTATCTCTGTCACCACTTTGAAATCGATGAACCCATCTCCTAATTGTGCTGATATTAACTGCATCGGCTTTGTAAACATTCAACAAGGCACTGATGAATGCTGATCGGTTCAACAATTTTTTCTGAATGGAGAAATTCAGTGAGGCATCTCTGCTTCTGATGCACGTTCCTTTAGTCTCATACCGTCAATATCTACAACAGAGAGATGAAACTTTCTAGTCATGAATGCATGTTCAGTCATTATCATGATGCAATTTGCAATCTCTGATCCATTTGAGCAGAATAAAAAATAGGAGGCATTACTTTTGGAATGTCCCTCGTATTTCAATCATATCTTTGTTTCTGAATTCTACAGGAACGTGTGCATATGTGTTGTCTTCTTCCAAGGAATGAAGCTAATTTTGTTAGCTGGAGTAAATGTCGGCTGCAGTTAATTCAAGCACGTTCTTAAAAGAATAAAATAGTAAAATGGTTGATCATAATCGAGTAATAACCTGAAAGCTCCCTTTTCATTAGCTACTACACTGTGTAGAGGAATTTGCCACTTACTCTTGATCCTCAGCTTATAATGCTGAGTATTTATCAAAGAGGCATCAAGTACCATTTAAGTCTTTGATGTGATTCAACTGAGGATTGAACTTCGATCTCCCCAACCTATTCGTGAACATCATAGCCATTATGCCAAATAGGCCAATCAAAGAATGGAAAGTAATTTAAACACATTGCTTGATTATTCAACGCTTTTTATTCTTAAAAATGTTTGTTCAGTTCAGTTCCAAACTGTAAAGAGTTGCACCTGTCACATTCTTGGCAGGATCAATCATTTGACCCTTCTATACGGCATAATCACATTGACTTGACACACCGGTTTCTGTTAGATCACCGAAGTTGAGCGATATTGGGCCTGGCCAATACTAAAATAGGTGACCATTTTTTAATGCCAGGTGCTGTATGTGCTCGGAGCCTAGAGAGGGATGGGCGCCGCCAGACTATTCTTTCCGAAGACGTTGCATGAAATAATGCGATTAAGGGACACGTTTTGCGGCCCTTGTCTGGAACGTTCCCTATTTTCCAACTTATATCTCTGAAATATCTTTTAGCTACTATATCTATTAGTAAATGTACCCACTTTAATATTTAACATGGAGACTACTTGTTTTGTAGAGTGTGTAATAACTCTAATAATTCCTTCCTATTTCTGATCATATTTACTCTCCTTCCCTTCACTCAATAAAAGAAAAGTTGAATGCAACATTGGTTTTTAATATAGTAAATATACAGCTTACTGTTAGGATAGTAAAAAAAAAAAAAAAAAAAATGACACAGTCAAAGAGTATTTTTCCTCTAACTTATGACAAGATATATACTGCAATCTGATCCGTTTCCTTTAAAAAGAAAATTTTTTTTTTTTTTTTAAATTATTAATGAGATTGAAGCATCTTGAATTTCTTTACTTTAAATTTGAATCTTATTTGTTGATAATTCTTAGAATAAGTTTTACAAAAAAAAAATTTACAAAAGATACTGAAAAAATTTGAACGAGTGTGTCACAAGGTCAAATTGAGTGGGGTGAGATTGGGGTCATGCATCATCCTTTTGGTCTATTCTTTTAAACTAGTTCCAGTTACCACAATACCACATTTGCACAATGGGCAATCCTACTTAACGTTATCCCCGGGTTTCAAATTTTTTTTTATTTACTAAACTTTCCTTACACTTGATTTATATTTATTTACTCATGGTAAAGAAAGTTCTTATTTAAAATTCAACTTAATTAAAAAATCACAAATACAGAAAATACAAATAAATCTTTATAATGTACATACCCGCCATGAAACCAAGATGTCATATTCCAAAAATTATGTAAATTGATCAAATATTTTTGTTGTTTAACTAGAAAATAAAAATTTACACTTTTTAGTGATTAATAATTTAAAAAGTAAAATATCACTAGTCAAATTGAGTTATTGCCCTTGAATTTTAACACATTCCAAAACAACATAACGCCTCCTGTCTCAAGCATCATAAAATTTTATTTTCTTAATTTATGTGATTTTTGGAATATGACATCTTTGTCCCGTTATGGGTACGTACATCATAAAGATTTCTGCATATTTAAAAAATTTTTTTTAATTAAATCGAATTCTAAAAACAAAAAAAATTACATTGGAATGGATGGAAAACAGATGCATCAAACAAACAGAATGCGCATACGCTTCACAAACATTTTATTTTTATTACCTTTAAGCACAGCAACACACCCGATTGTACATTTAAATATACACTGATAAATGTTCACAACAACTGACAAATGGCTGTTCTTTCCATAAACTATTTTACATTTTTGTTTTGTCTGACTTCCATTGACTTTTGAACATTTTTTTATTTTTAGTTTTATTGTCCGAGATGAAACTTGACTGAATTTAGACAAATTCAGTCAAGTTTCATCTCTAACAATTTTCTATTAAACTCTACGTGTACATGCCTGCATATGCAAGAATGCAAAACATGTGAGAAGGGTAGGGGTAGGCGGAGGAGATGCTATTGAAAGAATCTTGCATAGAAAAAAAGATTTTCTTTGATGTTTGTTAAAGGCAAACTGAGTTACTTCCCATGTTTTTTCCCAGCCCTGGAGAAAAATCAACACCCTTCACATCTGGCATGTTTGAAGGTTACAAGCCTTTTGTATAGTGCATTGGGAATCTTGAGGGAAATGGAATAGCGAGAGATAAGTTTGGTGTGAAATTGACTCCACCAACACTTGCCTCCACCAACACTTGCCTCAACCACAGCTATTTATTTAAAATAAAATAAAATAAAATAAATAAATAAAAATAAAATAAAACGGGCAAAAAAAAAAAAAAAAAAGCAAAAATATTGTTTGTTTGCATGCTACCATGATAGTGACAAAGCTCTTGCTGTAGTCCTTTTGGACAAGGTGTTGTCTTGTTTATAACATGACTGCATTTGTGATCAGCCTCTTGAAAAATCGTTTTATTTTTGACTAGCAAGGCTACACGGTGTTGCCCAGGGCAAAAGTGTAACATATTTCTAGTAAAATTTTTGCCTTTCTATTTTTTCCTCCTCTTCTCTCACTACTCCTCTTCTCCACCCAGCCCGTTCCTCTCTCTGGATATACACACATGCAAAGGAAACTTATTTTTATAGATTCCTCCAAGAATGACTCCTTGATTAAAAAAAAAAAAAAAAATCAGTTACTTCCCTTTAGTACATAATCTGTCTGGAAAACTGATCTAACTGACAAAATCTACGTTAAGGTGAAAGAATGACTAATATTTTTCTAAATTTTAGATATCATTCATGTGGGGCAATACCAATCAAGAAAATACCTACTTTGTGTGTATTTGTCTTGTTTTTTTAGTTTTAGTCGGATATACAAACATAAACACACAGACCATTATATTATAGATTTGTTTTTATTATGAACATTCAAAACTCCTTATTTCACCTTTTCTGTTATCGTGTATGTTGTCAGAGATTATAGTTATGCCATCAAAACGCTGAGAGAGACAGGGGAAAAAGTTCACAAGAATTATGGCGCAAAATACTAGCAAGTATTTATGTGCAACAATCGCATGCAAGTTTATTTTAGGTTATTAAAATTTTTTTATGTGTACAGGCATGTATTTCTGACTGCATTTAACTGTAGAAAAAGATGAAGGCTTTAATGTAAAAAAAATCAAAAAACAATTTATAATGAAGCCTGTTAAATATGCGAGCTAGGAACCCCATACGACGCTTGGCAAATCCACTGGCTGCTTGGATAAGATATAATTTCATCATTTAATGGCCAAAATTGGTGTTTTAGGTTAAATATATGCTATTCACTGAAAAATGACTTTTTCTTTATTCAAATGATGTAATCTACAATATATATGTCTCAGCTAGGGATTTTTATCCTGGGGCACCAAACTCAACTGAGATTAGACCATTCCTGTAATGATCCACTCCCTGTTGATTTTGCAGTGGGACTTTAGTTCTGTGCAGTTCTAGGAGGTCCACCTTCCCAGGCCTTGCCTTCTCTATTTGAGAAGGGGTTAGGTTATTCCTAATCGCCTGAGGCGCCCTCATTGGGGAATGCTGATGTGGCTGCCCAGGCACCTTATTCAGGTCAGAGTGCTCCTCCTCAGGGGCGCTGACTTCTCAATCCCCTTTTTCGACCATGGTGTCTTAAGTGCTTACAGCGAGAGAGAACTAAAGAACTTCAATAATCTACAATATAAGGGACAGCTGTCTGTGTGTATGTATGTCCAGTTAAAACTATAAAACAAACACCCACAAAGTTGATATTTTCTTGATCAGTGTTGCCCCGGATGAATAATATCTGAAATTTAGAAAATATTATTCATTCTTTGACTTTAAACTAGCGCAGATTTCATCTGAAGGATGTCTGTTTTCCAGCCATTTTATATCCTAACTAAAGCAAAATAACTCTTTTTCTCCAAGGAGTTATTCCTTAAATAATCTATAAAAGTATGTGTGTCCAAAGAAGAGGGAGCAAGGTGGAGAGAGAGGGAGAGGTAAACCGGGTGTAAGAAAGAGGGAGAGGTTTTAATAGTAATATGACACACTATTGTTCTGAGCAATGCCGGGTATCTCTACTAGTATGTTATAAATTTCAAAAGCAGAAAATGTGGGGTATGTGTTGTCACAATTTAATGTTTTTCTTAAAATCTCTGAAAACTTAATAAGTATAAACAAAACTTTTTTAATATACTAAAGAATCATTGCTTATCAAGACCGAATACGACTTGAGGATAAGGGTTAATCAGTTTGTCGGGAGGATAGTAGAACAACAACGCGAGGATTGGTAACAATGGTTGAAACTGGGCAGAGTTTGATTATTTCAGAGGATAGCTTAACAAGAATTTGTAAACATTAGACTTGAAAATGCAGTCCTATGGTATTGCGTTCTACAGATAGGCTGTTCATGGAAAGAAACTTTGCTCATGGAAGTTTCATTTAGTTTTAGGTACACAGAGGAAGAAAGTAAAATTATTTACAATGGTTGTAAATGACTTGAAAGAATCTGTGGCGCAGTGGATAAATTACTTGGTAAAATTCACTTGTAAGGTGCACTCTTCTGGAAGTTGAAGGTTCAATCCTCAGTGCGTGCGACACTCAAAACTACAATTGTGAATTACTTAGGATTTCTACTCATTTATTGCTGATAAAGAATAAGAGCACGCTACCTCTGTGGATTAAATAAATGGTTCCGTTTGGAATTCTGTGCAGATTCCTGAGTTTGAAAAGATACATCTAAAGAAGACCAAAGCATTATGCAAATAGCGTTCAAAATGAGAACAATAATCCAAATAATATAAATAATCAATCCCCCATCTGAAAAAAAAATTGTGAAATATAGATGAGCTTCAGTTGTGAGGTGAGAAAGAGGCTGTAAAGAAATCATAATAATTAGTGGACTATCGAGCGGAATGATTAAAATATAAATCTAATAGATGATACCCTTTTCTCTTGCCTGCGACCTCTTTCCCCACAGAAGAGATGTTGCAAGTCTGTCTCTGCTCTATCATTATTTTCATGGGAAGTGCTCGTCTGAACTTCAATCTATGCCCCCCCCCCGCCAAACTTTCACAAAAAAAACACTTGTCCAGCTACAACCATTATCAACAATTTTTCCTACTCTCTATCTGTGCCTAAATGTATATGCGAATTCCATGAACAAAGCTTCTTTTTTAGAACTGCCTGCCCGTGGAACTCTGTTTCACTGGCCTGCTTTCCAGCTGACTACAACATGGTCGTCTTCAAGTCCGGTGTAAACAAATTCTTGGTTAGCCATCTCCTTAAATAATTAAATTCTACCCAATTTCCATCACTAACAATTCCTACACTGTTATTCAGATGACCACTGTAAATTCATTAACTCTTATCCTCGATTGACCTTCATGCCTTGATAAGCATTGACTACTTTGTAAAAAAGAAAAAGAAGAAAAAAATCATTTGATACATATTGTATGTTTCTAGGTAATAAAAATATTTTGCAATAATTTTATTAAACTACCTCAATTAGTCGTATTTGATCCTGAGTCTGACATGCCTCGCTTATATAAACAAGTATTTTTGAGACCACATCAAAAGTGAAGATTCTGTTGGGGTGTAATATAGAAATGTATTTAACTGAGTGACACCACCTTTTGATTATTATTAAAGTATAGTGTCTGTTCCTGAAATTACATTTCATCTTTTTCTGCCCTCTCAGTGAAGGAGAAATCCTAGACTGAGTTTAAATTTTTATCCCAATTCAAAGTGACCCTTTTTGAGCTGGGTTTTTCCCATATTAAAAGCAATTTTTGTGTCTAACTCTGGCCTTGTTGAGGAGGCAAGTAAATAGAGATTGGGTGGGATGTCTGGGTTGAAACAATCAAAATGATGGCATGAGAAAAGGTTTCCTTCTTTCTTTGCTGAGCTAGTTGCTTGTGTAGTTTTGAATCTCACATCAAAGCCAAGGTGCTTGTCTTGATTCACCATTAACGGATGTCTTTCTGATTCATTCCTGCTGACTTCGCACCCACTTCTTCTCTGCCCCCCCCCCTCCAATAGTTCACCTTCTCCACTTTGTGTGCATCACCTCCTTTACTCCCTCAGAACAGCCTCACTTTAATTTTGGTGATGAGCATCTTTATTCCCACCCACCCCTATCAAGAGGGAGGGTGTTTTTCTCTTTGTGTAGTCTTGTGTCTTCGTTTTGGAAAACTGCTGGGATTTGACCACTAAAACAGGGAGGACATTAAAGAAAACTTTCAATAATCTTTTCTCACTGGTTTTCTCTTTGGTGGCATCTCATGTTTATCTTTCTCCTCTTCCTCCGCCTTCTAGATTCCCTACCATGTACAGCGTGTTTCCAACGCTATCTCCCATTGCTACATATAACTTCTGTTGATACTCGCTTTCTCTTCTGATCCCCTTCAACTAACTCTCATGGCTGAGTTGTTCCATTTGTATGTAAACTAACTTCTGTTTTCAACATAACCAGGATCTTTTACTATCATGCTCCGACTCATGTGTTATACACTTGTAATATCTGCAAGGCACATTATAGTGTGTGTGTGTGTGTGTGTGTGTGTGTGTGTGTGTGTGTGTGTGTGTGTGTGTGATGTATATCATTCCAACACGGTAGTGTTTGAATATATGGTTAAGTGTCAGTTTTAGTCATTTAGAACTGCTTTAAAGCTTCACCACTCACTCATTTTTTTACCAAATTTCAAACAATTATTATAGTTTATAGATCACCTTCTCAGCTATATTGTGAAAAAATAATTTTCAATTTTCGTTCAGTAAAACAAAAGTTATGATTAATTTACTGGTGTTCAAAATTGTAAAAATACTTAAGGAGGTGAGCGACGTTTTTTATGACTTCATATTCTAATGTTGCTACCAATTCGCTGCTCTCACGAAAAAAAAAAAACAAGTGAAACAGAGAGAATGAAAGAATGAAAGGGAGATAATTGGGCGGGGGGGGGGTATTGAAAGCAGACAAGTTCTGTACATTGTTATTACATATGTGTATGTTATGTTTATGGGGGCAAAAAAAAAAAAAAAAAAAGCCTGAAATTAAACAAAGAACAGGTGAATTTACTGGAAACTTGGAAAAATCATGGATTACAATAGAAAAATGTGAGCATGAAAAAAAAAGGACAAGATATTCTAGTAAAAAATATAAATTTATAGCTTAAAATATTGCAGCATTAAGAATTTGTTTTTAAATTCAATTTAACATTTTTATAATCAATTCTTAATGCTGCAATTTTTTAGTAGAATATCTTGTCCTTTACTTTTCCATGTTTAAGCTTAATCATATTACTTTTCATGCTTGCATTTTTCTATTTTAATTTCAGATATGACAAGTGTAAAAACTGTATGTAAATATATATGGCATAATCACGTTGACATACTGGTTCTCGTTGGGAGATTCGAACCCGGCCACGAAGCCATGTCTAACTCCATTAGCAAGGAACAAACCACACGGCCAACTTTAACCGCAAGAATTATTGTTGAAATTTAAACATTATCTTTAAATGTTGAGAGGTCCGTCCATACTGATATAATGATTATAACATGATCTGCGCATGCAAGCTTAAGTGACCGACTTTCATTTCAACTCTAAAGTGCTCAACAATAAGAACCAAATTCTTAAAGAGGCTGACATAATTATTACTATAATAATTTTTAAATACCTACAGACACTAGTGTTTCATCCTTTCCGGAATCATCAATGCAGGGTGTCATGATTACAGCCGATCAGGAAATTTGAATCTGGCCACAAAGCCATCTCTAACTGCATTAGCAAAGAGCAAACCACACGGCTAGCTTTATATAAAATTGAGAATGTGTGTGTGAGGACAATTTTTAACCTATATACCCAACAAATTTTTGATCTACAGACTTGAAATTTGGTATGTAGGGTATTCAGACCTGTGGAAAACATTTTAATCGGTTTTCATCCAGAAAAAGGGCTGCTAAGGAGTCAAAATTGGAAAATTGGTGCGTGTGTGGGGGGGGGATTTGATTTTTATCTGTTTGCTGTTTCACGCATGGGTGTATTGTTTATGTAACTTTATGTTAAGAATAAGTAGGTTTGAAAACGCTTTTTAAATATGTGTTCAGCTGGCCTAATGGTTATCATACTTGACTCACTGTCTTTAGGTTTTGGTTTTGGTTTTGACTCGATTATCTTTTTTTTACTTACAAGAAGTGAACTGTTTAGACAAAAACAATACTCACATGCACATGTCTCAGTTTCTGTATTAATTAAAATATAATATTTATGCAATGGTAATATTCTGAATCATTAAATGGATTATTCCAAGTTTTAAGATATATACTCTACAAATTTTCAGCTCCTTGTAATTCTCCCCCTGGTTTTAATTCTAATGGGTTCTTTGTGTTTCATTCAACCATGCCAACAAAATGCTTGATTTCTATCCAATCAATTAAGTTGATTATATTTAAACAAGATTCTTCATCAAATTGTATTTCTTTTCACTTCAGTTTTACTCAATCAAATCTGATAAAGTTAGTAAATCAACTTTGATGCTTCCAATACTTGGCATCAATATTCGATTGGAGGATGGTGGGAAATTTTTGTTGAAATACTTAGATTATTATTTTATTCACGTTTTTTTTTGTTTTTAATACTCGAGTGAATTCTTGCCTCTGATGTGGTGTTAATTAAATCAACTTTAGATTGTAGCTAAAGTTATGATTTTATCGACATTTTTTTTTCTCTCCTGATCATATTTTTTACTTTCTTTAAAGTTTTTTTTTTTTTTTTTTTTTTTTTTTTTTCATGCATATGATCTTCTGGTGTCTTCATTCTCCAGAATAAATTTATAAAATGAAATATTTTTCACTCCATTTTTAATTTGTGTCATACGACAATGAGTCGCATTTGGACATATTTGATTTGTGATTTTGTCTCATTTTAAAAATCCATTTTTTTTTTTTTTAATTTTGAAGTTTAATTTCAATTAAATATCTGGGTTGGTGCATTTGCCATTAGTCTTTAGCTGTTCGGATCCAAACAATGTCTCCAACTTAATTGGTCCTGCACTGTCAACCAAACACCAACCTCTGTTCCATCGCCAAAATATTGCATCCCCCCTGCCTGTTTTACAAATATTTTAATGGAATGTGTTTTGATGAACTCAAAACACTTGTATCCTTCGACGTAAATACTCCTGACTAACCCGACAAATAGCAAAATCCCAATCCTACACTGTAGAAATACCTGGATGGCAAAAAGTTTTTCACTGTTTCTTTCTTCAGACTGATAGACATTGGAATTCCCTTACAGTTCCATGCTTCCCTGACTATATTAATATGCAGAAATTCAAGTGTAATGTGAACAGACATCTTGCTGCTCAACTCCCTACATAGTGCCCTCATAGATATGTTCCCAGATATGTCCCTTTATGTCCAAGTAGAACTGTGCTTTGTTCAGGGTGAATTACAGTAACAAAAAATAAATGATTTGTTTGGCGGATTGAATCTTCATCATTTTATTTATTTATTGCAATGATAGATGGAGGTGGTAAGTTTGTGTCTTTTTTTTGTTTTTATTACTTCTTATGGATGTTGAAAAATGT